>NC_087486.1:5206855-5538522 GCF_036417665.1 Passer domesticus
TGCATCCACACTGCACACAGGAGCACAGCTCCAGTGCTCACAGGGATGGAGCCTGAGCCACAGCCAAGCCTGGTAGCCCAGGGACCCAGCAGAAGGAGCAGGGTGACAGCAAGGCAAGCGGGTCTGGCTGGAAATGAACACAACTTTCCAGTGCTACCTCTGGAGCATCTCCAGAAGTAGCACTGGACATCTCCCAGATCTCATGCCTGACACACACCCCTCACAAAGGATCCAGCTCACAGCCTGGGGAGGGTCTGGCAGCCAAAGTCCACCTGATGCTGGGTGTAAGGATGAATCAAGCAAATGCCACAGCAGCTCTGCAGTCACCCCCTGCCTCAGCTGAGTAAGGAGCTACACGGTGTCATCTCAGCCCTTGGAAATGCACAGGGGCTGTGCCCTGAGTGGGAGACTCCATGCAGGTGCCTGCCACAACACAACACACAAGGAAAGCCAGGCAGGGCTCCTGCTCACCCCTGCACAAGTCCCAGCAGCAGCCCTGAGCCAGGCACTGCTGTGGGGCAGCTTTCCCAGGGCTGCCTCACTCCCTGTCGGGCTACAGCAGAAGCAGCCCTCGCTCAGAGCCAGGAGCAGTGCCCCCAGCTGCTGTGACCATCTCCCTGCTCACTCCCCAACCACGCTGGAAGCACAGACAGGAGCAGAGGCACCTCCTGCCCCGGGAGGGCTGGGGTGGGAGCAAGGCCATGACAGAACAGTCGCTGTGGTGGGGACAAGGTTGCCACAGTACCAACACAGCTGAGCACGAGTCCTGGATGTGAGTGCCCTCAGCCCCTGCCCCAGGAGACTCGGGCCTGGCAGGGAGGCTCCGTGATGGGGGAGGCATCCGAGCGAGCTGCGGGGTCGGAGGAAAGGCCGCAGGAAGATCAGCTCGGCAGCAATGCCGTGAGGAGTCTCTGGGCCTGGGGGGGGCCAAGAGCCCAGTGCACCCCAGGGTGCAGGAAGCCAACGAGCCTCCCCAGTCCAGCTCCACCATAAGGCAACTTTTTTTTGTGTGTTTTTGGGGTTTTTTTGTTTGTTTTTTTTCTTTTTTTTTTCTTCAGTAATATTTCCAAGGAAGAAAGCAAAGGGAGATGTGTCTTTTTTTAAAGAGTTTTTCTGTTGTTGTTTTAGAGGGGTTTGTAGGTGGTTTTTTTTTTTTTGTTATGTCATTTTTTCCAAGGGAAAAGGAAGAAAAAAGCTCCTTCAGCAAAGTCCTGTCTTTGCAAGCGATGGGCATTCCTGGGGCAGCGGGTGCACCGTCCACACAGGCTCGAGTCCGGGTGCCTGCCAGCCTCCCAACCAGCCATCCTCGCAGGAAGGAGTCACAACACGCCTATCCTCGGCAAAGGTCCTTTGGTTGACTTCCAAATTGTCCGTGACAGAAGGGAGAGGTGCACAGAGGGAGAGCCAGACCCTCGGGAAGGTGAAGACGTTGGGGAGGAGGGAGCGGGAGGACGAGCAGGGCTGGAGAGGCAGCGCCGCGCGGGAGTGGGAGACGCCAGCCGGGTCATGGAGATCAGAGGCTCCGCAGCATCGTCACACGCTGTGGCTTCGGCCCCCCACTGGGGGACCTCGCTCCTCCGAGCTTCCTGAGCGGCTGCCCCGCGATCCGAGGGGGACACAGAGGGGACTCGTTGGGGCCACACAGAGCAGACTTGTTTTGGTAAATCCAGACGAACTTCTAGCAATAATTTAAAACTTGATATATATATATAATAATAAAAAAATCTCCCCTTTCCAACCCAGCCAGAACACATTTTTTTTTGAAGAGACATCAAGACATGAGTGTGTGCACAGGAGGAGAGAGAAGGGAAAAAGTTGGGTCTGGTGGGAGCGGGTCTGGCTCTGGTCAGGGTAGTAATAGCAAAATGGTGTTTTGGATGCAGATCGTCTTTGCTTTCCAGCCACAAGAGAAGAAAATCGTGTGCGTTGAAGTTTCTCCCAAGCAGCCTATTCCTGGGAACCCACCTTCCAGCTCCCTTCCTGTCCCACCCCCTCATGTCTGCCCTTCTCCGAGCCATTCCCCACCACCCCCCCACCCCCGGCAGGAAGCGGACACTGCAGCCTCTCTACTTCCCCACTGTCTGCGACTCTGCAGCTGATGGGGCAGGGGATTGCTGGCTCAGGTTTTTGGCATCCTCTTGTGCAGGCTGGCTGGGTGAGGCGTGGGCTTGGCTGGATGGGCACTGGCTGACCGTTTTGCTGGAAGACTGGGATGGGTAGCGCTTCCTGCCATCTCCCCCCGACGTCGTAGGGTATCTCTTGTGTCCACCTTCCTCCCCCATGGGTGGCTGGAAGAGAAGCACCCCAGTTATCAGCACAGCCTCCTCCAAATGCAGGTGCCCCACCCCCGGGATCAGGAAACAGCCCTTCCCTGCAAGCCTCCAACTGCAACTTCTCTCCTTGGTCCACAAGGAACACACACATTGACCCCAAGCACTCAGCTTCCCTGTCCAAATTTCCTGATGCCAGGTTTGACAGAAAAACTGACTTCCAAACTGACCACAACGGTGACAACTTGCTCTTAGTCACCTGCTTCCCACACAGAGGCACAGTCCAGAAGTTTGTGAGCCAAAGCTCCACACAATGCTGGCTCTACTCAAACCATCAAAGCTCCCTTTCCTCCTCCTTCCTCACCTCACCAGGGAGGACAGGCTCACCCAGCTCCCTTATCCCACACTTAGTGGGTTCTCCATATTCCAATCCCACAGTTTGCTCCCGGCCTGGCTGCAATGACTGGGAGTGACAGTAGGTGTCACTGCCCCCCCTCCTGCCACCACTTGGGCACCCCCAAACCCTCCATCCTCAGAGGACTGTCTGCAGGGGCCCTCAGTGTGGTGCAGGAACTGTGTCTACTCACATCTACTCGGAAGTCCTCGAGGCGCTTGAACTTGCTGAGGTATTCTTGCAGTTTGCTGTTAATGTCCAGATTTTTGGCTTTGGAATATTTTAAGAAGGCCCAGAACTTTTCCAGCCCATAGAGCTGCCCTGGAGGGAAGAAAAAAAACAATCCAGATGTCAGCAGGACAAAAAAACAAAACAAGACACCTTTACTCCAGGCTTCCCCACAAACCCTACTGTCCTGCTGGTGGGCACAGCCTAGGCAAGATGGAACACCTGGAGGGAAGCAAGTTACATCAGTCCTGGGCAGCCCCCAGCTTGGAATGTCCCCAGGCTCAGCTGACTTGGTGGTGACAAGGCTCAGCCACTGCAGGGCCTTGAGAAACCCCACAGGAAATGGTGCCTGTACAGGAATGCTCTGGCAGAGCTGCAGCCCCCCACTGCCCTCCTCCAACCCCAGCAATCTTCATGATGGTGATACTCAACCCTCTCCTGTGAAATGAGCAACAGGACACCCCAGTCCTCAACCTACAGCACTACATGGCTTCTCCAAAATGATGAGAAGAGGCTCAGAAGCACCAGGCAGCTGAGCTACATCACTGCCAATCCCAGGGAAGCCAGAGCAGGCACCTACCAGCTTCGTAATCCTTGATGGTCTCCTCTTGGAAGTCCTTAAATATGTCTGGCCGGAATTTCTTCTCCAGCCCATAGCTGTAGTATCTGAAAAGGCACTCCAGACCGTACCTGGGAAGGGAGCAGCACGTGCAGCTCAGACACTGCTGCACACAACACAGGGCAGCAGCAGGAGACTGAGAACAACCCCAGACCCACCTTCACAGAAGGCAGAGGCACTGCCTTAATTTGCTGTGAGCCCTGTAAAAGGCCAAACCCCTAGAAAAGGTCACTCTATCCCTCCTCTCTTACCTGTATCCCTCCTTCCCATCCTCCACAGCCAGTTGCTTGAACTCCTCATACATTTTCTTGTTGAAGTGATCTCGGAGGAAGAAGGACCAGAACCGGAAAAGCGTGTTCATCTCCTGGGACTGACCAATGCCCAGCCGTTTTCGCTCTGTTTGGGGAAGAGGGGATGATTACAAAGCCAATCCTTCCCAACGGAATCAGGGGCTCACGTGCAGGAGGGCCCTGTGGCACTGTGATGACAGCCAGCCCCAGCACTGGACACCATGAGCACAGCCCTTGCTCACCAGAATCCTTGGGGACACATCAGCTGCCAGCAGAGCTGTCCTGTAGGACCCTGCCTGTGCCCACCCCTGCCACATTCCCGTCCCCAGCACGGCACAGACACCCTGTCCCTCCCCAGTGCAGGGTCCAGGGTCCCTACCGTTAAGGCAGCGCCGCCGGTACTTGTGGTAGACGTGTTGTGTGAAGCCGTTCTCCTTGAGCAGCTCGTGTGAGGGATGCTGGAACTTGGGCAGGGACTGCGGGGTGCAGCCATAGCTCCCCACAGCCGGAGTCCCCTCCGAGGGGCTGGAGCTGAGGTGAGAGACTGCTGTCAGCACCCTTCCTTGGCATCACCCAGGGAGGGGGTCACACCACACCCATCTGTCTGTTGGTACCACCCACGCCCTGTCACTGTCCTGGGTTTGGGACATGAGCCATAGAGCAATGTACTAGGAATAGGACCAATGTTTCTAATCAAGTCTCATCTTGCTACTCTCCAAGGCCACAGATTTTCCCCAAGCCTTTCCAGGAAGGGCAGGATTGATCCCTAACAAGTCACCTAACAGGAGACCTCCCCTGCAAGATCAGAGGCTGCTTTCCCCTTCCTTCCCACACTTCCTCCCTTTCCCATTTCTGCCTCCTCCACGATCCTGCCTGTCCCTGGTACCTGATGGAGGCAGTCCGGGGCCTGTGCTCCCTGGAGTCCATGACCCAGCCCACGTGGCACTCCATCGGAGGGTTCGAACTGTGCCTCGTCTTCCTCTTCCGCGGAGTCTGCAAGACACGGCGCATCACAGATGTGCTCCCTTCCTCCTCAGGCCCCAGCTGGGAGCCCCAGCTCCTATCCCCCAGCCCAGCCTGGTCCCACCTTGGCATCTATCGTCCTGCCCTCTTTCACCACCGGGTAGAAGCGGGGCGTCTGCGTCGGGTCCTTGAGCTGCGGCGTGCGCGGCGTGCGGGGCGTCCTGGCGTTGCGGTAGTTGGGCGATTCTGGGACGGTCGTGGGCAAGGAGCGGGCGATGGTGGAAGGCTCGGGGACTCCAAAGAGTTTGTTGGCCAAAGCGTCTGTAGGTACTGCAGGGAGAAACCCCCGCCCTGTGTCAGCCTGGGCTCCGGGCACTGAGTCACTCCAGCCAGCAGATGGGAAGCAGCAGGGGCAGGAATGCGGGGACACATCCCAGCTCTACCACACAAGCAGCTTGAAATCCAGTTTGGCCAGAAAGCCCAAATCCTAGCAGCAGATGCAAAGAGCTCCCCACAAGGTATCTGCTTCCTAGTGGTTAACAGCAGCAACAAATCCCTGTCCCCAAGGATACAACCCTGGTGTCACACAAGCAAACAAGGTCCAGCAGGCAGCTGCCTTCCAAGTACTCAGAGAGAGACCAAGAGGAAAGGCAAATCCCAGAAACTACACCTGAGTCTGCCACTGTTTCCTCACTCCACTGGGACACCCCTGCTTTTGGCTCCTCTTCCAGAGCCCCACAGCATTCTGCTGGGAGCATTAATGTGGGAATGTTGCAACTCAGAATATTCTGTGAACTAGATAACCCACCACACACGTGTCCCCAGTTCCTTCTCCCCAACTGCTACCCAGCCTCCAAGAACCTCTCAGCATGAGAAGCCTGCACAAATTTGGTCCCATCCATTCATGCCCCATATCTTACCTTGCTGGAACCTGGGGGGACCAGGAGGGACTTCCTGGTTTGGATCCACGGGGGGCTCTGGGGTCAGGGTGTCAAACTGCTCCCTGCTGATCATATTCACCTTCTTGAAGTTCTCCACCTCTTGCTGCATTGGAGGAGGAAGATGGTGAAGAAATCATTCACCCCATCACAACCATGGCTCTGCCTGAGCAACAGCCACAACACTGAGCCCCAAGGGAAGTCACAGGGCCTGGGTGCCCAGAGGGCACTGGCTGCACAGGGCAGGAAGGGGAGATGCAGCAGACAGAGAGCTGGGCACTGCACAGGCCCATCTGAGCCACTGGTGCTGCCAAGCTCTCAGGGATCCCACAAGGCAGCTTCACTAACCAGCTTCTTTCAGGCTTTTACCAGGCAGGTCAGAGCCAGTGCAGTAAAGCTCAACATGAGCTCAGTCACCCATTTTTGGCCCCTGTGTCCCTAGAGCACCCCTCCCCACATCCTCACAGCCATGCTGGCAGGAGGGCACAGCACTCCCACGGATCTGAAGGACCCACATCCCAACACACACTGTCCCTGTCACCCCCAGCTTCTGTCACCCCAGAGAGCAGCACTGCTTCAGCAACAGGCCAGGTATCAAACTTGGAAGCACCGAGCCCAGCTGGCAGCTCCAATCATCCCATCTCACAGCCATGATTTCTGTCACTGAATGAGTCTAGGCAAGTCCCCAGAAGTGAGAGTCACCAAGTTGGGACCCCAACATTTCAAAACAGCAGGTGGGCTTTCTATAAAAAGCCCATGTCTATGCAAACTGACACCAAAATGGAGAGGAGCACAGGCCAAGTGCAGCCCAGCCACCTATGAATCCATCCCAACACACGTAGCCTCCAACAGGCTGTGCCCAAAGCACAGGGCACTAAGGGCAGTGCAGAGACACTCAGTTCCCCTCACAGATCTGGCACTGCCAGCTAAGATCCTGGCAGAGAGCAGAACAATGGGCCCCATGTTCCAGGTCACCTCACTACTGGCACTTTGCTTAGCTGGCTGTAGCCTCACGTCTGGTTACAGCGCTGTGTTTATCCCTGGTATGGCCAAACATGACGCTGGGAGCCAAGAATCCCAAACACTGCAAGAGGACTAATCCCAGTTTAGCTCTACCCCACGAGCAGGCTGTAGCCCACTGCACTGCCCTTTTCACAGTGCTGCACACAAGGCTCCCCAGAGGCCACACGGATCCCTCCCATCCTCGCATCAGCCACTCTCACCTTGATCTGCGAATACTCTGGCTCAAACTGCTCCGTCCACAGGTCCTGCTCGTAGTAGTACAGCCCATCGTTGATGACCTTGGCCAGCTCAGAGCTCATCTTAGCCCTGGAGGTGTGGTTGCCAGTCCGGTCCCCGCCGGGATGGCGGCGCAGGTACGGCGGGGTCTGTGTCACGATCAGGATCTTGTTCACGTCGCGGTCGTCGATCTCGTAATCCGAGTCCTCGTCTGACCAGTCGGTGAAGGTGTTCTTGCGGCCGTCCATCTGCTCCATCTCCTCATCAAAGAGGAAGTCGAGCTCCTCAGGTTCATCTTGGTCCTTTTGTTTCTGCTGCTGTGGTGTCTTTGACTCCTCTGGTTTTTGCTGGAAGGGGGGCAAGGGTGACACAGGGTAAAGACCACACGGTGACACAAGACCCAGCTCTGCCCCTTGTTTCTTTACCCCAGCCCATCTGGGGAGAACATTCATTTACACTGCTGAGGAGCAGCTCCAAAGGAGCTCAGATGGACACAGGAGAAACTGGAACCTAACTCCCAACAGACCCTACTTTTGACTGCAGCATGACCATGTATGATCCAAGTCACCCCAATCACTGGGAGACTCCCAACCAACTGCTCCTCCACCACTTACCTTGGGCCTGGCTGGGGAAGGTCGGGGTCTCTTCTTCACTTCAATCCATGTCTCTGAATCCAGGTCTGGCAGACTTGTGGACAGGCCCTTGGGCATTGTCTTCAGGTTACTGACCTCCTCTGTTTTGGTGGGGACTGGGCTGGCAGGACGTGGGGAGCCTGGAGCAGACTCTGGAGCCAACAAGAGCCACAAACTGCTTTAGAGGGAGGGAGGGAACCCAGGGAGTGTAGTTACAAATTACCCAACCATTCTGGAGCATGGCACAGCCTGCAGGGCTAACTGGCATACAGTGGCCACGGTTAACCAGCACAGTGCCCACAAGTGCTAGAATTGGAATCTCCAGTAAAGCTATGATGCCAGGGTGACCACAGAGCTTTGCAGGTGACAGGTTCCCTGACATACAAAGCCCTAAAGCAGGTGCTCTGCTGCTATCTGGGAAACCTTCCAGAGAGAGTGTGAAGCCAGATTTTCTGTCAACTCTTATGGCAGCACCAACATCCTTCATGTGGGCTCTCAGGACCAGCCCCGGGCTCCTGCCAGCCCCCGTGGGATGAGGTGACAAGAGCATGGGAAGACCATGAAGGACAGAAGACACTTCTGCAGCACTTGGTTGACAGCTTCACGTGTGCTGCCCAATTTGTGCCCAGCATCTCCTCAGCCAGTAAAGAAAGGCAGGATTCACAAGTGCCCCCTGCTCTGCCCAGCTGCTGTACACTACTTCCAGGTATGCCAAGAGACTTTCAGCAGGAATGACTCTCTCTGAATCCCTTCAGCCCTAACAGAGGACAAGCCAGTCAGTCTCTCACACTACCCCATGCCAGGAGGCAGCAGCACCCTGGGAGTCCAAGGACAGAGCCCACACCAGCTCCTACCACCAAGCAGAAAGGCAATGGCAGAGCCCTGCCCTGAGAACACTCCTGACTCTCAGGGTCTGAGTCATGCTGCTGTCCCAGCACTGCATCCCACACCTCCCTCCCCATTCCCCAGTGCTCACCAGTCTCCTTCTGGAAGCTCTGCCGGGGCACAAACTCAGGGCAATTGATGAACTGTGAGAAGTCTGTCTGTGTGTAGTCTGCCATAGGAGGGCCAGGCAGAGCCCATTTTTCTGGCTGCTCTTTTCTCCTGATCTTCTCATCCACGATTTCCACCACCTTGCTGTCCTTCAGAGCCTGGAACCAAGCAGCAATTGGTTAACTCAGGGCCTTGCTTTGGCATATTGAGCGGGTCAGCCCAAGCCATTCCTCCCTGGGAGGACTAACAGGAGGCAGGAGCAAGTCAAGAACAGGAGAAGGCTCCACGTGCACCTCACCCACAGTGAACAGGCATTACACAGGGTGACAAGAAGAGAACAAGGAGGACAGGTCATGGCTCCTTGCCCTCACCTTGATGATGAGGCCGATGTCGGTGGTCAGCGCCTGCACGCGGTGGAAGCTGGCGATCAGCGTGATGGGCAGGAAGCCGTCCGAGTCCATCTTGCGGCGCAGGAAGAAGTCCCGCTCCAGGTTGTCCACACTGAAGTAATATTCTCTGCATGGACAACGTGTCAGTGAGAGGAAGCCCCAAACCATTCTCTGGGCACCCCCACGGAAATAACACCCACACACACACTGAGGGGAGCAAGCCTGGAGAACCCAGACATGCCTGGGCTCTAACACCTCAGCTCTAACCCTTCCCATGGGATTGATTGCATAGTCCCCACCACCCAACAAGGACAGGAGGTGGTGCTCACATCTGCCTCTTGATGTAGTCCTTGAGCAGCTCCTGGTCCACGCTGTAGAGCTCAGCACTGCTGATGTTGTCAAAGTAGTAGGTGATGTTGCTGGCGTACTTCTGGGTGCGGGAGCCGTCCGAGCCCTCGAATTTCCGGTATCCATACTGGTAGTCAAAGTGCCCTGGGGGACACCAGGGTTAGCACAGAGCCCCTGGGGTCTGCCCTGCCAGACTGGGGTGGACTCCTGCACAAATACTTCCCTCTTCCTGAGGAGCCCCTGGAAGCCCGCAGTGGAGCACCCACATCCCTCATCCTCCTGTTCTCTGCCTTTGCCACAGAAGATCCAGGAACTCTCTTACCCACGGGTAACTGGTCAGCCCAGCTGACACACAAAGGCCCTACACTGAAGCTGCATCACTGTTAGCATACACACTGCCCAGTCCAATGTCAGGGCAGATGCTCTTTCTCACCCAAGCCATGACTCCTGCTTGGCTCTCAAATGGCATAAAGCCTTCACAGACTGTCAACATGCTTCAAAATTCCTGCCCACAGAGGTGTTGCAAGGGGCAGAAAACATGAAAAACAGCTTAGCCTGAGTAGCAGGAAGACACCTGCTTTTATAAAAATACTAGTATGAATTATTTGCTTTGCTAACAGCAGCTCAACTTACAGCTGCAATGACCTGCCACAATATTCCCCTGTATCCCTGCAGAGCTCTCTCTACCCACCCCAGCCCACTTTAGAGCCCCAGGTCTCTCAGCACACAGACACAGAGCTCTGCCCGCTGTGTCCCTCTCCCTGCATTCACAAGAGCACACACACAGTGCTCACCTCCTCTGCCACGGCCCCGGCCCCTGCCCCGGCCGCGTCCCCGGCCCCGGAAGGTTCCTCGCACGGCCCCTCCCTCGCTCTTCACGCTGGAGGTCTCATCGTGGTCCTGCCAGCTGCGCTCGTGCTTGTTGTCGGGGTGCCAGCCTGCAGCAGGGGAAGGAGAGGCAGGAGGGGTGTTAGGGCATGACAGCACCTCCCTTTGGAGCCCTGTGAATGCAGGACAGCTGTCCCTGGGCACCAGGGCTCGCTCTGCCCTGTGGCCAGGCCAGGAGAGGTGCCCAGCCCCAGCCCCACCTTTGAGCTCGCTGCGGTTGTTGGAGGGGTGCCTGTGCTGCTCGTTTTGCCGGTTGTTCCGAGAGGCCGTTTTGTCCCTAGGCACCTCTGACTTCATGTCTATCTGCAGAGGGACCCACTTGTGTTTGTTGCCTGCAAAAGGACAGGGTTTGGGTGTGACACAGGTTCAGAGTGCGTCTGCTTCCTCCCCCACAGCCCCCACACACAGAGGAGAGAGCACCGAGGCCTTTTGGACAGACCCTGTCCTCTGACATCCCTCCAGGTCTCACTGGATGCAGAAAAGCTCTGACCAGGACTCAGACATGGAGGGACATGAGTCAGAACTTGCCTGTGGCAGCTGTCACAGCACTTGTCCCTCCTCTGCCCCTTTCTGCCTGCCCAGGCTTAGGCCAGACTGAGCTCATATGTCAACCACAGTGAAAACCCACAGTGAGGGGCTGTTCTGTGCCACCATGGAGCACATGGGAAGGCAGGCTCCTGCTCTGCCCCTGGTTTGGTCCTGCTCCCACCAAAATGATGACTGAAGTCTGCAAACACCTTTTCCCATAGCTATCCCTGCACTGGGATCATGTCCTGCAGCAAGGCCCCCAGGGAAGGCAGAGGATGCTTCCAGCTGCCTGAGGGTTGGGAAGGGAAAGAGAAGCTGAGCCCGGGGGACTGTCCCCACCAGCTCCTGCCTTACCTTTCTTCTTCTGGGCTGACTTCTGGTTGTCATCATCACCATTCTTCTCCTCCCCAGACTCATCAGATTTGGTTTTCAGGCTTTCTTTGCCATCGCTCCCATCCCCCTTTTCCTGCTCTTTCATGTCTTTCTTGACAGGCAGCTTCCGAAGGGACGGTGCTTTGTGTGGCTGCTGGGGACACACCAGTGCAGGAAAATGTGAGAGGTGAGAGTAGTGAGGAGCTGGAGGCAGACCTCAGCTGTCCCAGCAGGAACAGGAAGACTTTGCCTTGGTGCATCCCTGTTCTGTACCTCCCAGAGCTGTCCTGCTCCTGGGGAAGGGCTCATGGCTGAGCAGGGCAAGGGCTCATTGAGACACCAAGATGGGCTGACAGGGAGATCTCATGCTCATATGTGGGTTTATCCTGTAAATGACCAGACTGCCCCAGTGACAAAAGGGTGAGTGACCACCTTGCCCTGACAGACAGCCAGGAGTAGCAGAGCAGCAACCAAAAATAGAAAGGTTTCAATGACACCCATGTCCTCAGCAGGGAGGAAGGGCTGAGCCCCTTCAGCACACCAAACTCTTCTCATGCATTTTCAGTTCCTCCTGTGGAGCTCCTGACCTTGGCCCAGTCCCTTCCTGCCCAGAGCAGCCCTGAGGAGAGCAGGTCTGGGAGCTGGCCTACCTGCTTCAGCCAGCCCAGGGCTTAGACTGGGCTCCAGGTTCCCAGAATAGCACAGAGGGAGGGAGGCAGCCCTAAAAGGAAATTCCCTGAGCACTATTCCTGGCTGCCTCCGCACTGACACTCAGCACCCCAAATGGCCTGGCTCAGCCAGTGCTTCCACAGGGACAGGGGGGTCTGCAAGGGCCTTATCCTGCCCATCACAATGGTTCTGTGTTCTCACCTGGACACTCTTGTGGGCTATTTCTCCAGGTGTTGGCCAATTTGTGGCATCACCGAAGTCACCAACCTGGTGAAAGAGAGAGAAAGGTCCCGTTAGTGCACAAAGCTGCAGGTGCTCCCTGCAGCAGGAAGAATGCTTTCCACCCACCACTGTCCCCAAACAGCTGTCCCCAGGAGGCTGGAGGGGGACACCCACACTGCACATACACAACCCCTCTCCCCACCAAAGCAGGAACCCTGAACTAATTCCACATAGCTGCAGACAAGTTTATGTCCATCAGGCATTGTAAGGAGGCTGCCACCACTCCTGCAAGCTCCCAGCCTCTCACCAAATATTCTGCCCCAGCAGCAGCAGCATCTGGCAGCAAGCTGCCCAGGGTAATTCACTCAATTACAGGCACCATCCCTTGGACAGGGAAAGCACTCAGCTTACAGCATTCTAACTACACCTGATGCAACTACATTCCACTGAAGAAGCTCTTCCAGCTAGAGGCAGCCACAGCCAGGCACAGCTCCAGACAAGTGCCCAACTACAACCACCACGTGCTGCCAACAAAGCAAGGGCACGGTCTCAGAGTGGGTGAGAAAATTCAAGCAGGTGAACGGGACTCCCTCATTCCAGTGGCCACACAGGGAAACATAACTACTTCTCTGCTGAATAAATGACCTGCTCACTACCATCATTTCTATCTCTTTCAGGTTTCAGAGGACCTGCAGGACAGAGGAAAGAAGTCAAACAGCTGCCCAGATACCAAAGGAATCATTTGGGCACAGAAACTCCTCCTTGCCCTTGTGGCATGGTTATTTCTGAATTAATTTGGAGTCAAAATAATTTTTTATCCCTCAGAAGATCACATCTTTACATGCAGGTGCCATGCTCCTCTACCCAGGAGGCAAGTTTCCTGGGAAAACCAATTCCAGTGCAGGGCCATGCCTGTTTCACAGAGGAGCACCATCCATCCCAGGGCCTTCCTTTCTCCAAAATGGAACAGAGAAGCAAAGTCCTATCAAGTTGCAAATACATCTCTACTGGCTGCTGGGAGCCAACACCAACAGCCCCTGTCCCCAGCTGTGCCCCAGAAGAAACTGTCTCTCCATCACCACTGATTCCCTGGAACAAATTGCCCTGGTTCCTCTAGAGGAGTGGCTTTGTCTGACATCAATTTCCCTGGCTCTCTGTGTGCCAGGGAGGAACAGACTGCACAGGAAGGACAGAGCTGCAGACACACCACTGTCACACCCTGCCTGCACTGCAGGGCTGGGCACGGGCTGAGCCCACAAGGAATTTGGGGTGTCCTCACAGCAGGGTGAGAGGTTTTCCACATCCAAAACTCCTCCAGGTGCCTCCCTGTTAAAGGGGAGGTGAGAAGGTCTCCCCTGGCCCAGCTGGGCAGAAAGCCAGTCTCAGCAGCATGCAAGACCCCTAAAATGCTGAGGAGAAGAGAACAAGGCCAGCACATCACCCTCTCCACAACCAAGCTTGTGAAGGGATAGCTCTGTCTCCAGACACTTGAGAGGCTCATGCAGCACTCACAACTGCACCAGAAACTGTGGCCAGCAAGGGGAGAGCAGGCACAGCCTTACCTTGCTTCCTTTCCTCTGTCTCGGGTTGGCAGCCCTCACCACTTTCGCTGGAGTTGAAAGTTCTGCAAGAGAAGGACAACAAAAGTGTTAAAACACAGCTGAGGACTGCGAGTGGGAGTGTTGGCTCTGGAGACAAGTGGGTAGGAAGCAAAGCAGCTCCCCCTTGAGCAAAGGAGGGCTAACAGGAAAAGGTAAGCAGAAAACACAGCCAGCTCCTGACTGGAGTCCCAGAACTGCCCCATTAAGATCAGAAAACTCCTGACCAATCCAGGTGGCCCAGAGATGGACTTTTAACCCCATCCTGCTGCAGGATTGCAGTTCCTGCCTTAGCTCTGCCCTCCGCAGCCAGGGAGGGGGGGTGGGGGGCAAGGAGCTCAGCTCATGCTGCAAAGCACCCACAGAACAGCAAACAAAACATGTCCTTGAAAAGCCAATTCCCATCACGGTGATGTGAGGCCAGTGCTCCCCAGGGAGCAGAGCAGGGCTCTGACTGAGAGATGCAAAAGTCTGTGGCTGCTGAATCCTGAAGTCAGGCATCCCAGCAGGGACAGCAAGTTCAAGAGAGGAAATGTACAGAGAGAATGAGCCAGACACATCAAGTGCCTAAATCCTGCTACAGCTGAAAGTATTTAGGCACTGAAGCACCTCTGGGGTGTTTTAACACATCAGACTGAGACTGTTGGGGTTCACACCTCCACAGACCTCACAGCAAGTCCAGATCTCAACCTCACCAGGGCCCATCTTGGCTCCAGCTCACACACCACCTCCTTTCAAGCAGAAACAGCAATCCAACTTGCTTTGTCCCTCAGGTCTGGCTGCAAGGTCTCTGATCAGGCTCACAGGGCACCAAGAGACCAAGCAACAGAGCAGCACAGCTCTGCCCACCCCTCAAGGATGAGGGTCTCCTCCAGGACCATGGTGCTCCACAGGGGGAGGAGAGCCCACTGGGCCCTGCCCCAAAGGGCAGCCTGTGCCAGGATCCTGCAGAGAGGATTTCTGCTGACTCACTGGCTTTGTTTAGAAGAAAAGCAGCCCGGACTGGGGTAGGGTGAGGGTGGGAGGATCAGCACGGGCTATCAAGGGATGCCCCAGGAAACACCCTGAGTAGCCTACTCAGCTCTGCTCAAAGCTGCCTTTGATCTCCTTCAGCAAGGCTGGGCAACTTTGCCTGGATGATCAAAACCGGTCCCCTTCTGAGCCTGGAAACCAGTGATTCATCCTGGCCTGGCTCAGAGCTGGAGGCTTTGAAGTGTCAATAAGGCAGAGTCAGACATGGCAGGACAGAGCCATGTGCACTCCCCTTCCCCACTTCCTTTCTCTATGGCACCTTCATGGCGATTTCAAGTCCAGAAGAGTCTAAGCTCTCAGCTGGATCACTGAACCCTCCCCTTTTCCCCCAGGACCTCCCCAGTCCACCTGCAGTGTCTCCCTTCATGAGCAGCAGCAGTCCCACGTGTCCCTCATTTATTCCATGTGCACTTCATTGAGAATCCTGGCTCCATGGCACAAAGCTTGCCACAGGGCTTTTCAACTTCCCCGCTAGTGTAGGAAGAGCCAGCACTTTCAAAACAGCCCCCAAAATCCTCCACTCAACACCCACAGATGTCACCAACTAAATATAGCTTCAAAAGCACAAGGAGATACAGCACAAACCCACAGCCAGCCTGGTTTTCCACAGACACAGAGCACCCCTGCCTGCTCCAGCTGCACTGATGGGACTGGCACAGCCTGATCAGGCTGATCTCTGGGGCTGGGGGACAGCAGGGACAGCTCTGTCTGCAAGGATCCCACCCAGCTGCCTGCTCCCACCACAGGCACAGTGTTTACAGCAATGGCATCGGGCCCTTTCCTCCAGCTGCTTCACCTCAGGAGCCCTCAAGGCCATAGATGTTCTTGTGCTTTTTTTTTGGGAACCAGTCAAAGAGAGGGGCCTCACAAGCAGCAGTGGAAGAGGACAAAGGGGCACAGGCTGCAGGGGCAGGTGCCACAGACTCCAACATCTCTGCGGGGGAGGGAGGAGATTGTTTGAAACAAGTTCTGCTGCTTTCCTTATCTGCAAGATATGAACAGGGATCCCTTATCTCGCTGAGGTGCTGAGGAGCCTAATTAGCATTTGCAGAGCACTATGGAAGACAAAATACAAAGCAAAGGGCTGCAGTCCAGTAGGAGGGAGGCTGTGGAGCATGGATGGAGCCGAGATTCAGCAATTCATGGTGGAGACCAAAGTAGCAGACTGAGAGGCTGTGGCTGTGCTGGTGGACACTTGGCCAGACACAGCATCTGCTGAGCCAAGACCACGGCAAGCAGAGGCCATGCATGCCTGGCACCCTCCAGGGCACAGCAACACATCTTGTGGTCTTCAGCTGAAAGACCCCCTGCATCAGCCTGGGAAGTGGAGAGCAAGTGAGTGCTGCTCATCCCATGCAGGAGCTCAGCACAAGCACTGAGGGGCTCTGCATGCTGCCCTGGTTCACAGCCGAGCCTCTAAAAGCTGCTGACAGATGTCTCAGACCTCTGGGTGTCTCACAAGCCTCCTTTTGCATCTGTTTGGTGGCAGTAAGTAATTTCAGTTGCACTAGCAGTGCCTGACCACCTCCTGAAAAACAGGGCCTCTCTGTGTGAGGGGACAGACAAAACAGCTGCAGCAGGAGGCAGCAGGGCTTTAGTGGTGTGAGGCTGGCACGGGGACAGCGGGCAGGGAAGCAAGGAGCAGCTTTGCCTGCGGCCACAGAGCAGATGCTGGCACAGCCAAGAACAGAAAAGCAGGTCTGGAGTTTTGATCTGCTGCCCGCAGCCAGAAGCTGATCATTTGTCCAGCCATGGGGTTGCCCAGCCACGAGGAGATTATTCCTTAGCAACGAGGGGGATGAGGCACAGGTGGGAGCACCCACAGCAGCCCCAGTGCTGCTATCACAGCCAAACTCTTCCTGTGGCTGTGCCACAGCCAGAGCCCTCGCTGGCTTTGGACACTCACTCCCAAATTCATCCCACAAACACCAAGGGCAAGGCTGTGCAGACACCTTGTGCTTTCCTGCAGCCCATACCTGGCTGGGAAGCTCACAGGGGCATCCAGGTGAGCAAATGCCACCTACCTGGAAGAAGAGCCCTTGCACAAGGACCAGACAGCCACAGTGACAGCAGATCCACAGCTAAATATCCCTCCACCTGAACAGGGACACTTGACATAGGACCATGGGACCCAGCCAAGGAGACATATCTACTACCTTATCTGTGAAAATTAAACCAAACACCCAGCAACTGGTTTTCTGCCTTTCCTTGCATCCAATGGAATTGATAATGGAATTTTAGAAACAGTACATGAAGAGAGGGACTAAATCTGCAGTGCTGGGCAGAGACCTGGCATTACTGAAGAAATACCTGTACCTATAGCAAAAATGCTGTAATGCCTGCTCCAGGTGTACCACGCATGTGCAATGCAGACAAGAGCTCCAGCAGCAGCTGGACAGCCTCAGAGGGCAGCCCAGGCTCCCAGCAGGAATGCAGAGTCCTCAGCTCTAGCACACTGTCCCTTACCCAGCAGCCAGGTCGACAGAAAGGAGCCATCCTGCTCCCTGCTCCACAGCCTGGCACCTACCAGAAACTGCTGATGAAGGAGGTTCCAAGCCAAGAGCCTGGACTTTGTGCTGAAGAGGCTGAGGCAGGGGCGCATGCTCTGTGATGCAGGTCCTGATGGGGCTGCAGGAGCCAAACCAGTATCCCCAGTTTCCCCAGAGCCCTGGCAGGAGCTTGAGGGTGCTGTATGAGACAGACAGCCACGTGCCCAGTGGTCCACTAGGATCCACTTCACTCTTGTATCTCCAAACAATCATCCCTTCTTCCCACATTCCACAGAACACTCTTGGCACATGTGAAGACTGTAAGTCCTAACCAACACAACGGGACACCCACTGTGGCATTGAGGTGGGTGAGAAAGAGCAAGTGCAGCTTGGGCAAAGGCGGGCTGAGAAAAACATTTAAAAATGTTTCTGCATGGGATTATCTGTTTTCCCAGGAAATAGCTTCTTCAGAGTCATTTTGTGAGGGCAGGGGAGTGCCTGCTGGGGTACTGACACACAGGAAAGATGTGGTGAAACAGCATCAACCCTCCAAAAAATTCCCATAAGACAGACCCAGCAGGCAACCTGACACAGCCAGGCAGCCAGGACCCCACTGTGGCTGCAAGAATCCCCTTCCTGGCCTAAAAGAATCCCTTGGGAGCCAACAGACAACAGCTCCAAAAGTGCATCCCCACCTTCCCAACATGGGAAACTCAGGCCACCAACCCTGTCCCTGTCCTTGCTCCAGGCCTCAAGGAATCTCTCTCCCAGGGTAGCCTGATCTGCACAGCAGCAGGGACACGACATGGATTCAGAGACTCTCTTGTGGCATTCATGCACTCAGCACAGGACTTGCAGTCTGAGCCTGCCCAAGCCATCAGAGGACACAGCTGGTGAGCTTCATGTCCACCAAGAGCACACAGGAACATTTGCAGGACCAGTCTTGCAGGTCAGATGTGCCTGCCTGCACCAGCAGCCCATCTCTTGGAGACGGTGACAAAGCTCTTTTCTTTTTGAGTCCATCCCGAAGAGGACCCCCTGAAGTTATAGGCAGGGAAGCCTTGGGGGATGGACAAACACTTTACACCTCTTTTGTGGGTGCTGCACCCATTTCTGGATCAACAATAGGCTGTGGAGAGTAACACACCCTTACTGTAAAGGGACTGGGAAGCACCAGCAGATGGGAGGGGACCTCGGCCTCCCCAGGGAGACACTGGCAGCACCCCTGTGCAGAGAGAGGTGCAGTTGTCCCCAGAGACCAATGAGCAGATCCACCCCTGCCCTGCCTCCCAAGGAGCTGCTCCCAGCACTGCCTCAGCCCTGTGCCAGAGCTGAGATGGGAAACACTTGTCCCTGCAGCTCCACACACGAGCGGAAAAGCCTGGGATTTATAGCACTGACTGCTTGGCATGCTCACATTTTGCTGAAGGCATCACAAGGCACACAAAGCCAGGAAGGTCCAGGACAGACTGCACCTCCTCTAGGTTTGCCAAGTTTTACAGCTCCATCTCCCACCAAATCGCAGTTGCAGCCAGAGGCACATGAGTGCACAGAGGGGGAAAGAAACAAGGGAGCACTGGATGGAGCTCTCAGACAGCTTTAAATGAGATGTTAGCACCAGGACATCCTCCAGCACAAATGGGCTGGTGCCTCCACAACAGGGGCTCCACCTGCTCCTGGGGACTGCAGAGAACCACAGTCAGCCCCACCACTAGCAGCACATGGTCTCCCAGTTCCCAGCGTTTGGCCTTGCTTACAAAGGCAAGAGGAATATCTGCAACACCTCAGCAATATCAGAAGTTTCCCGTACATGCAAGAAAAATTGCAGAAGAATGGCCAAGGTCAGGACCAAGCAGAAGACTGGATCCTTAAGGTGGATGGCTGAGGATTCAGGCTTGTAAAGCACATGGGAAGCCTGCTCAGCTGCAGCAGGAGATAAGCTGCAGGTACCATGGCTCAAAGCCTTCCAAGCAATTTTCCACAGCTCCTCAGCAGAAGCTCCACTGTACAAGCCCTACTGTAACAGCAAAGGAAGCAAGGAGCTGCCTACACCTCTCTGCAATGCAAGCTCTGTAACTGCTGCAAATATCACTCTCTAAAAATAACTTCAAAAAGGGCATCTGACAGCTCCATGGAGAGCATGAGAACACTCCCACCTGGGTGTCCTAGGCAGCTCCAGGAGCTCAGGAGTTTGCCCTGGAAAAGTGCAGGGAGGGAAGCTGGGGCACAGGCAGGTAGAGCCAGGACAGCACTGTCACAGGCTGAGTGTAGGCATCTGAGTTATAATCCCAGCTCTCCAAGCCCTCACATCCCTCAGCTGATAGTCCTGAAAGCCCCGGAAGAGGAGGAGCAGCTCAAGACGTGCAGAGCCCATCTCTGCTGACAGCACAAATGGGCAGCACAGCTCCTCACAGCGAGCAGGGGCTTCAGTCAGACCCCAGCCCTCCTCAGGGAGCTGAGGAACAGCACTGCTCCTTTAAACACACAAAGCTGCTACAAGCCCAACACACAGGCATTATCTGCAGGGTCTGACATTTATTTCCAGAGCAAATGAGGGGCAGGAAGGGTCTGGACTTACCAAAAATGCATGATCATCTTCACTGCAGCCTCTCAGTCCAAGACAGAAACACTTCAGCTACGTTCCAGGAGGAGTGGGTTAGGAAAGCATTTCTAACATTAACACTGTCAGTGAGGGCAGCCTGGACTCTTCCTGGCACAGACAGCTGCTATTAAAGGTAGCGAATGAACTCCCTCTTAAGGGCGAGTGACATCTTTCCACGGCCTTTTCAAGCAAACCTCTTCCCTGAAGAGGATTTCTAGGAAACTCCTGACACACAATCCATGCTCACAGCCCTGCACACGATCCCCGAAACGCCAGGCACACACGGAGTGAGACAGCACATGAAACGCCTCCCACCCTGTTTTCTACAAAAAAAAAAAAAAATAATCCTAAACGAAGGATTCTCTCCAGGGGAAACCAATGGTTCCCAGAAACCAAGAAGCACGGCACTGGGGACACAGCCAAGGTCACCCAGCTGACCAGACTTCAGAAACTGTCAAAATGAGGAAGATGGGCTGGCTCAGGCCCCCACAGCTGCCGAGCCACCCTGATCTCTGAGCAGGGAAAAGGTTCCCACCACCCCTGCAGGAGAGGCTGCTCCAGCACCAGCGCCTGACCCAGTACAGCTGGTGCAGACATCTCCAGCTGGAAGAGCACGACACCAGCAATTCCTCTGCCAGCATGGAAGGCAGAGAAGCCTTCAAGGACAGCTGTGAACATTCAGGTTAAATGGTTCAGGGACAGGGGCTGGAGAAGCCGGCAGCACTGCAGGGAAAACACCGTGTCAGTGTGGGCCCCTGAGAAAAGGCACGAGTTAATCCAGCTGCCACTCTGGGCACAAGGCACAGCAAGGACACCCCAGTGCTAGGACAGGAGGCCACCTGAGGCAAGGCTGCAGTGGCCCAGGGTATGCAAGTGAGCCAAATCATGGAGGAGATGGAGGGTCAGGCCCTCCTCCAGCCAGCTCAGAGACCAGCTGCTAGTTCATGATCTTTTTACTAAAATCAGTGGTGGGGGAGAGGAAAGGTTGACATGAACAGGAACTACAGGACAGCAAGGGAAGACACCAGGCAGGACTCACAACTTACAAAAAAATAAAGAAAAAAAACAACTCAGCCCACTCACCTTTGGGGACAACTGATTTGCAAATTAAAAGGGGGTGTCCACCCTCCAGGAAGGATCAGGAGCAGTTTCCTCCACTCCCGTTTAACTCTGCTGCACCATTCTGCCTGTTCTGCCAGGCTCTAATGAAAAGCTAGTTAACAGTTAATTATTACCCATTCAGACACACGATCCCCTACTCTGACTGCCGGCTGGGAGGGATAAGACAATCACGTGATGCAAAAATCCCGACCTTATGAAAGCACGGGCAACTATATTTAGTTGGAAAAACGATGACCTAGCGAGCCTGCTCCTCCCTGGCCCCCCCTCAGAGGAGCCGACCTGCCACCTCCCAGGATCCCACCTCCTGGCACCCGGGAAGATCCTCATCCAGCAGGAGTTGTAACACTTAAAACAGGGACACTGGCACCCTGTGTGCACATCCAGGCTACGCCGGGTGGAGGGGCCAGACCAGCACACAGCCCAGGCTGAGGGACCCTCCCTCCCCATCCTCTGCAGCAGGTCACCTTGTCAGCAGCAAAAGCTGATAAGCACCAAGAGCAACAAACAGGGGCCTAGCCCAAGGCCCTGGACCTTATCTTGAAAGCAGGAGGCACACTGGGAACCTGACCAGTGTGACCAGCATAGGAGACCCATTCAGCAGCAATGCTCCAGCTGCTGGCTCCTCCATGCCTAGGGCTGGTGACAGAGTGGCCCTCCTGGATCAGTCTAGCCCTCTCTCCTCAGGGCTGGGTGACCAAGACAGACACGGTGTGCTGAGAACAGAATGGGAGCCAAGGCAGCACCACTGCTGCGGAGACATGGCCCTAGAAAAAAGGTGCAACAACAAAATCCAAGAGCATCACCTGCTCCCTCTTCAGTGAAAGAGCTTCAAAGCAGAAGAAAAACAAAAAGCCTGAGGAGCAGACATCATTAATCTCTTGACATCAGCAGAAGGGTGCTCTCTGCCTGGATCCTGCTGTGGCTGACGAGACAGCCAGCGGCACCCGTGGCACGAGTGAGAGGAGGTCACTGCATCCCTGCCGAAGCCGTGCTGACACCATCCCTTTAATGGCCCTCAGCCTCTTCTGCAGCTGCATCTGGGGACTTGGAAGCTGACAAAACCCTTCCTAGGAAGCATCTGGTACGTCTCACTGTAAATATTTAACAACAAAAAGACAGGAATTGAGAGCCAAGCGCCTGCAGAGAGACCCTCCAGCTCCAAGCACTCACACTGTCTAGGAGGAGACTGTGCAGCTTCTACTGTGCCAGTGGAGGGGGAGAGGGGTTGTACAAGGCAAAAGTGAACTCTGCACAAAATATGCCTCTGGAAAACCTGTCATCTCAAAGAACAGAATGGGTTTCCAGAAAGGAGACTATGATGTAATTCAAATAGCATCATTCGAAGTTCCTCTCGCTGTGATTCCTGGACTTTCCTGGCTGCTTTGGCAGAGGCATCCCTGCAGGACCAGAGTGTCCCCTGAGCAGTGGCCACTTGCTAAGTGACCACTTAACCTTGCCCTCAGCCTGCACAGCTGCAAACCTGCCTCCCTGACTGCACAGAACAAGAAGAGACTGAGCAGCAGCTCAGCGTGTGAGGTCAAGGAACACAAAGGCAGCACGGTGCAGAAATCCAGCCCCATCTCCTGGGGCAGGGGACAGTAAGAGTGATTTGGTGGTAGGAGCAGGTGCAGCAAACTTTCCCAGGAATTTAGGGAGGTCATACCTAGGTCTCCCATTAAGCAAGATAAATGTGCTGAAGAAATCTTACAGTCTCATAACCACCTAAATTAAACTGAGCACACGTATGGGGGCTTCCTCCTGTTAGTGAATCCAGAGCATTAAGATCATGACAAGGCACTCAAATATCCCTGTGATCTTTGAGAGCAAGCAGAAGGGCTTCTTTTTGTGCTGCTTCAGGATTACTGCACCTCAGCTGAGCTGATTTTGAGGCATGCTTTTCCAAGCAGAAGATACATCATCCTCACTTATGTCCCCCACCTTAAGCAAAATGCAGAGACATTCCAGGTTTTTCTAAATAACTCTGATATAGCAACTCCGAACTTGCTGGGTTCACAATCACATGAATCCTGCTGTATAAACCGCTCTCTCTAATAAAGCTAATTCCAGTGCTACAGGTGGCTGCCTCCCATGTCAATACAGAGCATAAAAGAGTACAACACCCTAATCAGACTAAGTCTTCCCAAAGGAGTCAGGAATACCCAATTACAAAAGAGTGCAACATAGCAGTTTCCTAATTTAAAAATCCATCTCCCCTCCTTTTATTTCTAAAGGATTAAAACCCACTTCCTTGCAGTGGTAGTATCACCCTCATCTCTTTATGGAAAACTTCACAGCGTTTAATTCAAAGAGGCATTTATAAACTCAAGAAAGATATCTCAGACACTGCTGACAGTTGTACAAAATGATCAGGTCAGGGTGCAGCAGATGAAAAAAAGTCATCAGGAGTGGTGAAACCAAGACAGAGCATCACTTGCTGCTCTGCTGAACACCAGCGCATCCACAGCTGCACCCTGCAGTCAGCTCTGGTCTCTGGAATTCAACAAGGGCACAGGGGTGTTACAGCTGCTCAAAGAAAAGCAATTAAACCACCCAGAGGCAGCTTCTCCAGAGGTGAGACTAAAAAGGCTGGGATGCTCCACCATGGAGAGGAGGAGGGCTGGCTGCAGCATGTAGGAGGCCAGGAGGGCACAGGCACAGCACACTAAGCTAGCAGGAGATCCACTTCAAGTGGCAGAAGTATTCCCTGTCAGAGCAGGCAGCAAATTTCACACAGTAGCAAGTTCTGGGAGCTGAACAGCATCAGCTGCCTGGCAGAAGTTTGGTGTTCAGAGTGAAGTCCTCCACAGACATCCAGCTGCAGATGTGCCCTCCCATAATGTGTGCCATCACACATTATGTGTGATGAGCAAGTCCTCCTCAGCAGCAGAAGCGGGAATGTGAGAGTGTGTCCCTTAGCCCACCAAGCCCAACCCTGCACCTCTCAGGGGCGTTGAAGTCTCTCAGATTTCCATCTGAACTCCAGATCACATGGTTTGAAATGGCTCCTTCTGAAATGCACCCTACAGCTGCCAAATCCTGGTTGTGGGATGTGGGAGAGGAAAGCACTGAGGCACTGCTGTGCCAGACAGAAGGAAAGTGAAGCCTTTCTTCAACAGCTGCTTTATTTGCAAACACTGTTGGGTAACTGGGATGCCAACACTGCTGTGCTTCCACCTCCATAGTGCTTCCACGTGACACAGGATGATCCAGGCTGAGGATCCAGGCTGAGGGCACGCCGCCACATCCGTATACTAACAAGCAGGAACATGCTCTGGGGCACACTACAGCTACTGTGTCTACAAAATGGCTGAATTTTGGCTCAGGCATCCCACCTATGCAATTCCCAACCCTGATACTGCAACTCAGCATCTTCCATCACTCTGCTAACCATCTCCTTGGGAGAGGACCAACGGACTTCTCACCCAGAGGGGAAACCAGCCATAGACACACCTGACTTCACAAGATTAAGCTTAAAAAACAGATCCCTGATACACGTGTGGGAGTTCTGGTGACCAGAGTAAATTAACTCATTCAATAACCTCAGCAATGAAAGAGGTGAGGGAGTCAAAGCCAACAGCCTCAGGAATGCACAACAGCTCTGGTGGCAGGAGCAGTGGCACTCTGCCTTTGCCTGCTGCCTTCACACTTCACTGTGTTTTGAGATACCACAGCTTCCAGATAAGCTTAGCACATGGGAAGAAAAAGCATGGCACCAACTTTAAGGCTCTTCTGGAGAAAGGTATGAGAAAAACTGCATAATGTCTGTGCAACTACCATTTAGAGGAATCCTGTTCAAGCTTTAACTTATCTCCTAAAAACCAGACAGAATTGTAAAAAAAGCCCCAAGCTTCGTAGGTAATGTTTTCTGCAACACTGCTGCCATGTAACAAACACTTTCTGAAGCGCTATCATCTGCTGCAGACACACACTCCTGCCCCACCCTGCAGGCAGCTGTGCAAGGTCCCCAACCAGCTGGAGAACAGAGGATGGAGTAGTGCCAAGCAAAGGACATCTCTGAGTTCACAGCACAGGCAGACAAAACCCAATATCCAAAGAAGACAATTCTCCAGCAAGGTGGAGAAAAGCATCCTACAAGCTCAACAGATTGGAATGAGATCATCTTCAAACCCCTAGTATTTCACTATTACACATTAAGAGAACAAGAAAATCATGAGGGACTTAAAAATGTGGAATCAAAGCCTTAATCCAGTGATCTAGTTCTACACCACAGCCTTGGTAGCTGGCTAGAGCTCTGGAAACACACTCACATCTTCCATCCCTCTGTTCAGCTCAGCAAGTTGAATTACTTCAGTGTTACACCAGATCACTCCAAACCAGTGAGTTATTTTCCCTGAAATCAGCTTTAAGACACCAGAGCTGATTTCCATACTTCCAATGCCTCCATCAACAGCGATTTATCCTCACACCAGCCATGAACTGGTGGAATGGGATCCCAGGCAAAGCCAAAGATGGACATCAGAGGTGGACACAGTGACATGCCTGGGCTGACACAAGGCACTGACTGCCATTCCCAGTGCCTCTGCTACGGCACATCCCCACATGGCACTACAGCTCTGAAACAAAGGATCTCACTGACTGATCCTGGTATCACTGGTTAAAACACAAACCTTTCCTTCAGTCTTGGCACTTCCACAAGGTCAGCCTGGATGAGGAGCTTCTGGCAATTTGGGAAAGGCAGGAATTGAGATCATCAATATTTGCTTCTGAAAACTACATTTCTTTCCTGATTTGAAACCTCCATCCAGAACAACCTCGCTCTCCCAGCAAGGCTGCACACACCACTAGGGCCAGGAAGTTTTTCTTTGCACTGATGGCAACCCAGTGAGTAACTTGGTTGTCCTTAACAGCAATACTCAACAGCAACACACAGACTACAAGCCATGGGGGAGGTCTGTGCCTTCCCAAAGTACTGCAAATTCAAATATGTATCCTCAGGTTCATAGACACATCCATCTGTATCCAGGTTACATATAAACAACAACAATAATCTGAGTTACATTTGCATATTGACACATCAGTGTTTTCAATTATATGTGATGAGCAAGACCTACAAGTTCCCAAACTCCTTCACCTTGGACATCCAAATTTGCTATGCTACAATGTATGGGAGGAAAGAACCTTCCAGCTGTTTAGTCATCACTACATGAAAGCATAGAAGAGGTCACTGCTACACAGGAATGACCAAATATTAGAGGTTTGTTTAGGAAGTTCTTTTGCTTCGGTTTTTGGGTGGAGTTTTTTTGGGGTTTTGTTTGTGGTTTGGTTTTGGGTTTTTTTACATTAATGTCCATTGCATATTTCAGACTGTACATGGCATGTACCAGTCTTCTACGTCTGGTTAGTGCTGACTCTGAAGGAAGAGAAGAGCAGGGAAGGCAAGGGAGAAGGAAGTTTGAAGAGTTCCATTTTTATTTAATACATACCAGACTGGCCATCAGCTGGAAATATATCTGTAAAAGAAAAAAAAAAATCATCAGTATTAGTTGCAGCTGGAGTGCAAATTATATTTAAAAGGTCTCCTCTCTCCATTTGTTTGCTTTAGCTAAACAGAGGAAGTATTTTCTTAGTATCTCAAGTTAAACATCAATCCAGTTTGGAACCCACCTCAATTCAACCACTTGTTGTGAGAAAGATTTTGAAGGAGCCTGTGTTTACCTGAATGTGCTGCTCTCATAAATAACCTTCTGCATTAACTTCTAGCAGACAACAGTGAGCAATAAAAAAGGTTGTTGAGAGGTACAAAGATCCACACAATGAGCTGCTTGGTGGCAGCCCACACTCCTCCTGAGCAGCAACATCAGATGGAAATCTACAGAGAACATCTAACAGGGAGCACACGTGGAAGCCAAGGCAAAAGCCAAGGGAACATTCTTCTGATTGTCCTTGGTTTTGCAGCCACAAGGGACATGAGCAGCTGTGCCTGGCTCTAACGCAGCACCTACATACACCAGACACACACCTCCTTCAGCAAATGGACACCCAGAGCCTTGGCACATCACCCATCACACCAGGAGAACCCCTTCCTTTTCCCAGCTCAGGAGTCTGTCAGCAGGCACAGGCCACTGCACAGGACAGATGGGAGTCTGGGGGGGGTTCAGACCCCAAAAAAGAGTAATCAACCTCCCCAGTCCCCCTGGCTCTTTCCAGTTAGAGGTACAGGCCCTTCTCTTGGAGGGTCTTCTGTAGCTGGGAATATGTTTATTTAAGTAGCTGGAAGGACCAGACTTAAATTAAGGAGCACACAGGACAGTGTGTGTGGAAAACCCCTGTTGATAAGGCTTCCCCAGCAGATATGAAAACAGTACTTTTGAGAGAGCAATACATCATGTTTTCTTCAAGGATCCTGGAAGAGGAGGGAGAAGGAAGGCTGCCAGCAAGGCAAGGTCCTCCTGGGACAGGGGCAGGCCCCTGGCTTCTGCTTATCAGCTACCCAAAACACACATTCAGCTGGAAAGTCACAAGAGTTGCAGCAAGGACTACCCCTCAGGCAGGGCAATGCTCTCTGGCCTGGACTCAGCTCATGCAGAAGCAGCAAAAACACCCCTCTGCCAAAATAACTTCTATTTCTCTTCCTTTGACTTGCACCACATTCAAAGCATTCTCATGGTCTGTGGCCATTTGAAGGCACGGTATCAAGGACTGCCCGGCACATCCGGAACAGTCTCCAAGCACCAGTTTCAATCCTTTGCAAGCTGAATGTTCTACTGCAATCCTCCACCAGCCCATGTACCAAATGCATTTAAATATTTTGTATATCTGTATGGTCACTGAGGAGTTCAGGCTTCTACATCAGCAAGCTGAAACACCCTGTACTTTATAGAATCACAAAATTGTTAAGGTTTGAAAGGAGCTTTAAGATCTCAAACAAGATAGAATTTATTTCCCTACCTGGGTTTCTCTGCAAAGGAACAAGGTGGTAACACTGGTATCCCACCTGTTTCAATCAGCTGTACCAGATGCTACCAAAAACCAAAATAAATAACAGCGCCACAATGGTTGATAAAACAAATTCCTTTGTGCCAGCCAGGAATTTAGCAAACCCAGGCTTTGGCAAATGTTCCCCTTGCTCTACCCTCAGGGGTGCAGTTCTCCAGTGCATTCCTGCTAGGCTGTCCCACCAACTCTTCATCAGACACACCACAGCAGAACCAGCCATTCACAACAGGTCCAGGCTCTAGACACCACCAATGCCACCAAATGAGGCACAGCTGCAGGTGACCCCTCAGCACATCTCCTATCAGACATGTCACCTGCAACTCCAAACTCACATTCCCTCAAGGTCTCCTCTCAGCTCACTGCTGTATTCCCCACTGCCCTGTCCTGCTCTAGATGTGCAGCAAAGCTCTCCTGGCTCCTCCTGAGCTCAGACACAGCTCTAGAGCAGCTTTGTCACTACATTTACTAGAAGAGCAGTGACTCTACTCAGTGGCTGAGGTCAGCAGACCATGTGTGATGGCCAAGGGCAGATACAGCTCACATTCACCCCAAGAGGTTTGCCTGGGCAACTCCTGTCAAGGAAAGACACTTGGATCCAGAGCTCAGCCCCTCTGTCTGGGAGAGGCTGACCTTGTCCAACTCATCACACCTATGATTAACACAGGTTTGACTCCAAGCTCTCCAGAGCACACTGAGAACACTGTGCTTGCAGGCAGCTTTCCCCAGAGCTGAGAGCAAGCACAGAGCAGTCTGTGAAAAATGGGGCTGCTAGGAGGACACATCTGAGGCAGGGCTGGTCAGGGACCAGCAGGCACAACGACCCTTTGGGACACCTTTTTCCCCTGCAAGCACAAGTGACTTAAATTAAAAATTAGCCTGCCAATTAAGGACAACACCTCAGGTGCCCAAGAGAAGTCTAAATCAGGCTTTTCCCAAGAAAGCCATTGTAGGGAAGCAGGCAGAAGCATATGTGGCCAGCAGGTAAACCCCTGGGCTGCTCTCCGAGGAGCCCATCTCACACTCAGCAGGGCTGAGGCTGCCTGCCCAGGTCAGCTCCCTTCCCAGCCCTCCCAAGGCTAAAACTCAAACACAATGAGCAAAAAACCTGTCCCCGTGCCTTGGTTCTAAGTTCCAACATAGAAAGGTGAAGCCAGCAAACCAGCTCTTACCAATTCCTCCCACCACACACACCTATCTCCCAAGGCACCCTGATGCCAGGTATCCCAAAACTGGCCAGATGCTGCAGGACAATGCTTCACAGCAGCTCTCCACCATCCTGTCAGCCACCTGCTCAGCAGGAGCCAATCCCTCCATGGGACCCAGGCAGTGCTGCCCCTGCCCACACAACACCCTCCCAGCCATGCCCAGCCCACCCTCCAGGCAGCCCAGTGGGAAGGAGCAAGAAGCAACAGTATCTCAATGCAAATGAGCAGGCCCATGAGATTTGGACCCTACAGTCTCACACATCCTCCTGCTTCTCGCATGGAGACACTTTTGTTTCCCAGCATGCACCCAAAATCAGAAAGATGTGGTGCCTGAACAAAGGGACCCAGTGACCCACAGTCATGACAGAAACCAGTGATCTCTTCAGGTACTCCCCAAGCCCCATACCATTTTCCTCAGCCCTGTACCGAATCCATACAGCCTACAATATCTCAACAGAAAAACACATTCTGTGCATCTTCCTGTTCTCAGCAAAGCAGGGTAGAGGATGGAGTGAGGAGGAGAAGGTCAGGGTGTGCATAGCAGCCGTCAGGATGTTGGGACAGGCACAGAGCATCCCTTTCAGGACCACCAAGTGAGGGTGCAGGTGTGGTACAGGGGTGCTTGCTCTGAGCACCAATACCTAGAGTTGCTGCACACAGCCCAGGAGATATAACTAAATTGAGGGCAGTCGTCCTTATTTTAGGTGGTGCTGGGGGTGGATCTCAATTTCAATTTTTGCCTGACGGTACTTTTACACAAAGGAGAAGACCGTATGCTAAAATGGGGCATTTAGAGAGAAAAGCTGATGCATCCACACACATTCCCCCCTTCCCCAGGGGCTACCTGGCTACTGCTGCTATTCAGGTATCTGGGACAGGTCCAAAGAAGTCACCCCATTTATGAGCCCCCATCTCCCCTCCGCTGCTCCCTGAGGAAACACGTGCCAACCACGCTCCTCCGCCAGCCACACTCACAGTGCTGAGCCCAAACACCCGCATAGGAAGGCTGCCTTCTCCCAGCTCAGGAGCTACAGCTGGGAAGGAACCTCCACCATGCAGTGCCTGTCCCCAGCCCCCTGCTCCAGCAGGGACACTGCTTCCTCCCTGCAGGGCCCGGCTGAAGAGCAGCTCATTATCCCTGACGCAAGAGGAGCGCTGACTCGTTATTACAGCAACCTGCAGCCATAACTGCCGAGGGGCCGCGGCCGCAGGCCGAGTGCCAGCAGGAACCAGCTCCCTGCTGGCCCCCCACCTCCCATTATCACCCTTCTGCTATCCCAACGGGGAAAAACGACCTCAGAGTGCTTTATGCCACCTGCCAGACACCAAAGGGCACTGGCTGGTGGAGCACAGTGGCCAGCGTGCTCTGGGTGAGGGCTGTGCACACACAGGTACGAGCACAGGGGTGACAGCCAGCTCCTCGGCTGCTCCCAGTGGGACATGGGGCTCATCCACACTGCCACAGGAACACACCAGCTGATTTGTTCCGGCTTTCGACCCGTGAAGCTGTAACCAAATCATCCTCCACGTTTTGCAGACAAAAGACTCGGACGTCAGCAAAAAAAATGACCTCTCCAAGGTCACAGGGGGACTCGCAGCAGGGACGTGACCAGAACTCGATCACAAGGGCTCGAAAGCTGCAGGGCTGCACTGCCTGCCCAGGAGAGGGACTGGGGAGGGAAGTGCTGGTGGATGGCAGGATCGATCAGTATCTCTTCTCCTAACCTGACCTGCTGCCTGGCAGGGCCAATCCTGGCAGGAAAAAGGTCCCAATTACACAGTCCAGCATATACTGCAAAGAGACCAGAGCTGCTTGAATCTCTTCTCTGCCCCTATGCAACATTTCAGTTCAAATCTGTGACCTGGCTCCCCCTCGGAGGCCAAGGCAGTGTCTGCACAGGCTCCTGAGACAGTTACAGGCCTCTTCAAAGCAACACTCAGCAGAGAAGGGGGTGAGGTCTGCTAGGGAAAAGCAGCAAAGCAAGAAACCCTAAACCAGAAGATTAGCATGGCCAATTTTATCCCTCCCAAGATCTTGTTTGCTTCCTGTTCTCTTCCTTTGTTACCTGCTGAGCAGGATCAGGGAGGGTCCACCTCTCAGTCACCCAGATTGTCCCAGCTCTCTCCAGCTGCCAGGTCCACACTAACACCTCCCATGCCTCTCAACTTACTGTAAGGTATTTACCCCCTCAAAGAGAAGCTGAAGCATGAGACAGATGGGTCAATCCTAACATGAAGCTGGCTAGGTCCCAAGACACCGCTAAGGCGTGTGCAAAAGAAACAAAAAAAAAAGCTACCAAAGAGTTTAACCCAAATCATTTCCTCTGCAAAGGTATCCAGACCACCAGTATCTGCTAGGTGGTTTTCTGTTCCCTGCCCAGAGGGAACATTCGTTCTCAGGCACCCCCATCACCTACACTGGCTCAAGAGCTGCAGCCACTGTGAGCCCTGACATCAATTTCCCACAAACCACACAGAAACAAATGCTTGAAATAGGTTTTCAGTGTATAAACAGCTGTGAGTTTGGTGAAGTTCAGCTGTGGTGCCTCCGCTATCTTCACATACTTGAAAAGTAATCACAGAGTTTCAAGAGGAACAACCCTGGGGAAAAAAAAAAATCACCTATTCCAAAATCAGAGTGTTACCTGGGATGACTCCCTAACTCACTCCACATCACACACTAATTGAGTACCTCAGTGCTGATGTTCAGTGTCCTCCAGACCGAAGGGAGCAGGGCAGATCCAGCAGGGCTGTGACACCAGCTGGACACACAGTCACCAGCAGGACCAGCACTGTGCCTGGCAAAAACACCTCTCAGAGATCCACAGGGATGGATCCACAGGGTCCAGGTCTCTTCGAGCACCAGAGATGCCAGTGGGGTTCTGGGGAACCTGACCAGAAGAATGAGAGCTCTCCAAACAGACAGTCCTGCAAATCCAACACTCACCCATGCACCAGCACACAAGGAATAACTGGAAGGTCACAGGCTGTTGTTTCTCCCATCCACTTATCAGTGCTTGCACTGGAGAGAACAAACACTGGGTGTTCTCTCCCGTTAACCCCTTCCCCTCATCTCCAAAGTGGAGAACCAGCAAAGTGCTGCTGCTCCATAGCATGAGTCTCAACATTCCCGATCATGAACTCAACAAGGAGCTTCAGAGAAAGTCCAAGGCAACGTAAAAGTTGCTTGATTACTCTTCCCATGGAGCAGCTGGTGAGCCATCTCTCTGCCTCACATCCTTTAACCACCAGTAAGTCTGGAGTGATAACACTGGACGCTTTAGGCCTTCCAACCCTATGTGATTCTGGTCCAAATGACCACAGTCACCCTCCCCAAACTGCTCTTTGAGCCACTGGATACTGAAGAGACACTAAAATTTCTGGCACAACCAAGCAAAATACACATCTCAAAGACTCTTATTTACATACAGGAGCCATTTTGGTACAGCCCAGAAGCCAGCTGGATCCCACACCGTGGAAACTGATACAGGATAGTGTCTCCCTCTGACAGGGCTGTCACTCTCAGAGCTGCAACACTTGCACATCAAGGACAGACCCAAACTCCAGGGAAGCTTTGCCCAAGGACACATCCATCTCCACACAAAGGAGAATCCATTACCCAGAAATCCAGCATCTCCATGAAAAAGGGTCCCACCTTACCTCCCCAAACGCACCAGTATCATGGTAAAGCCCCACAACATCAGACAAGGATGCCATAAATCCCTATGAACACCCCAGAAACTGAAAATTGCATGGCTCTCTCCACCTATGGGCTGCAGGCAGAGGGCTGAAGGATACACAAGGCAGCACAGTGAAGACAACATAATTAAATCTCTTAACTGAATTACAAATCATCAGACACAGTCTGAAGTGTTCCCTCCCTCTGGCCCAGACTATCTGCTTGGTTTTAATCAAGCACAGCCATTCCAATCACCCTCCAAACTCCATGCTTGCTTGGCTACACTCACTGCTGACAATTACATCAACTCAGATTTCACCTCCAATTGAAGCTAAGAGGGTTATCTTACTGCAACCTGCCATGTCTCCTCCAAACCATCTTCACCACTGTCCTCACAGGTTTAATTTTAAAATTTAAAACTGGGGCTCATTTACCGCAAATTCGTCACTGAAGAGTATGCAAATGTTACATTCATCATTCCACAGTTAAAAAACCCCCAAAAAACAACAAAACAGAAACCCCCCCAAAAACCAGCAACAGTGAACTTGTAGAGTTCACCTGAGACTGGAAAACCAAAAGTCCCCTTTTTGTTCAGCTCAATGCAAGACCCTCTGCAGTGGCAGAGGATTTCTAAGCACTCAGAGGATGCATGAGATCATAGTCGGTATTCCCCAGAGCTCTCAAGGTTCAGCTGGGAGCTGGGAAGTGAAATTCAATACGATTACAGTGACGCCTCATGCTTTGTCACCTGAGCACATGGTGGAGACACCTCCGTGATTCGCTCTTCTCTATTGCTGGGTAGAACGTCGTGCACAAATCCTAACACTCTTCTGTTCTCTTCTGTTCTAGTCACAGCAAAAACCTGATCACATTTTTGGGATGTGCTTCTCCACATTTCAGTATCTGCTGCTACAGACACATCATTTCTCAGCATCACACATACTGGTGTCACTCCTTACACTTAATTCTTCATTCTGTTTTTCTCTCTACTTTTCCCTTCACACAGCCTTGCAGCTGCCCTGCCAACATGAGCCCACCTGGAGGTACCAGAGCTAAGGTAAAGTGCTTCAGTCACTCCTTTAGGTGTCTCTTTTTGTGCTGAAGGAGGCCAAGAGAATTGCTTTTTGTTATTATGGCTGTCTTTATTTCCAGTAGGCTCGCTCTGTGAGGTCAGGAGAGCTGACACAGACTTTTTACTACTTGGAAGTATAACCTTTCCAGTTACAGCAAAGGCATAAAAATTGCAGAGAATCCTAAGGGTCTTGCAGGAATAAACTCAGTGCTTCTTTAGCAACATATAATAAAAAATAAGGGAAGATGTGACCTTGGAGAATCCAAAGAAATTAATTTCCTGTAGTTTAAGTGAAAGCTGGCTTATCAGACATTTGAGTGTTGCTTATTAGCTGTGAGTTCTCACTGTTTTATTCTGCCACTAGCTTCATCATCTGCAAACGTGCAAACCAGACAGTTTGGTAGCCCAGACTTGGGAAAATAATCACTCATTTACATCACTGACCAGAAGCTTTCTAAAGCACAGTCATAAAGGAAAACAAAATAAAAAAGGCTGTGTGACTTAGTGCAGAAGCTGAATGCCTATCACAAATAATCTGCTTTATTTAAAGTGCTCAGTATTTAGCAGCATACCCACCTCTGAGTTACCAGGCAGGTAAAACACTAATCTCCCCACGCACCTTTTCTCTTACTTTCCCATCCACAAAACTCTACCCTTTCCTCATTTTTGTGGTTTTTCCAATTTCATACTTGTTTCCCTACATATTTAGCCAGGAAAAAACTCACCTCTTCTCTCAGTTTTTTTCAGACTCCTTAAAAGCTACTTTACCCAGCCCTGAAACCCCCGTGCTCTCTCCATGCATTGAGTCAAAGAAGTCAAATGCTCCCAGCAAAGGAGAAGCGATCAGAGCCCCCTGCGCCCGGCTCCCTCCGGCGCAGCCGTGCCCTGCAGACTGCAGAGTCACTCTGCAGGAGCTGCACACGCCTGCTGCTGCTCAGCTGGAAAAACGTGCTCAGCACTGTGCCCAGGACAGGCGCCACTGCCTCCCCGAGCTGTGCCCCCGTACCTGCACCAGGGAGAGCGGAGCACCCCCGTGTCCCACCTGCCAGACCCCACCTCGGGTACATACAGCCCTCCCGGCCAGCAGGAAGGACACACAGCACGTTTCTGTCCCCTGTCCAGCTTCCCAATGATGCTTTAACTCTGCTTCGTGTGCCAAGGAGTTTTAACTCTGCCTCGTGTGTCAAGGACGTGTGTGGTTCTCGAGCCCCAGACAAGCCCCCATCTCTCCCAGTTGCCCCCGGCTGCCACGGTCCCCAAGGGATCACTGACAGATCAAGTGACACTGAGGACCACCAGAGATGCTTCTCCTCCAACATCTTCCTCATGAGCCAGGGCTGCTTTTGGGAGCGAGTTGGGAGCAGAGAGCAGCACCTGCTGCAGCAGCAGGTCACAGACCTGCTCCCAGCCACTTCAAGGGTGTCCAGCAGGAAGCAAACGCGCTTCCCCAGGAGCACAGGTCAGGGCACGCTGTGCCCACCCGCACACTGCGAGTGCCACATGTACTCTGGAGGAACCAGAGAAACATTTTCTAGACCAAGAGAACAAAGGGCATTTGTGTCACCTCTGAGTGTCACCACAATCAGACTGAGCGGCATCACACCAACAACCATCCCCGTTGACCACTTCTAAAGGAAATTAAGGTTTCTACCTGGCTTGCTGTGACAGAGCACCCAACGCAGCCAGGGCCACCATGGTCACCTCCAGCACACCATCAGTCTGCAGCAGAGAACTCTACCAAACCTTATGGTTCGTCACCACACAAAGGAACAAAGGACTCAAACCCACAAAATAAAAATAAAATCACAACCACTGCAGAGCGCCAAACCCTGCTGCGTGTCCCCATACAACCCTGAAACAAATGGAAATGCCCTGGGAAGCTCCTGCTCCTAAGTCAGCTTTGCTCCAGAAGGACAGAGAAGGTAATTCACTGATAAAGCAGGCATTAGATGAGCCAGTTCCCAGCCCTTCCTCCCTTCTCCTTGCATGTCTCAGCAGAACATCCCCCAGCACACACAGGTTTAATGCTGCAGGAAGAGCTCTTGATCCTGGCAATATCCACAGCGAGTGTCAGACCAAAGCTGGGCCAAATGACCTGCTAAGGATGGCTCCAGCAGCTCAACCAGCACCACCAGCCTGGGGCAACACTGAAACCAGCAGAGCCACAACACATCACACACCAGTTTGCTCAGGAAAGGCAACCCACCCACGAAGCCCCCCAAACTTCAGTACAAATGTATACCCTGATAGAGGAAAGTTCAATTAAGAGGATCTTCTGGGAACCTCCAATTACAGGATGAGCCTCCCTTTAGAAACATGTTGACACTTGACCACAGTTTCCACAACCTTTCCCAAAAACAAAAGTTTATCTTGCAAAGCATTAGAATTGCTATCAGCAAACCCATTTCCACCAAACGCCTCGTGCCAGTTTTTGCTCCACAGCTGTGTGACATTTACGTGCACACCCACTTCTCTGTTTGCCAAGCAATCCAGACCGACCCTGACCCAAAATTTTCCCCACACAGAAATCTGGTAATTGATTTATTCAAGGCCAAATTCAGTTGCCATTTGTTCTGATCACCCATTAGCATTACCTAAATACACAAGTAGCTCTTAAGTTCTCCCAGCACTGCACTAACTTCTTTGAAGCCCTTCTTTTCCCTTTCCTCTGACCTCAAGTCATGCAGCTGCATCATTTGATACAAGATATTCAGATAAACGAGTTATTTCAATGCAAGGAGATAAGTCTCCCAGCTCCATTCAGACCTCACGAACAAGGACCTGGACCTGCAGAACAAGTGGAACCAAAGCCCACTTTCAAGTGAGAAAAGGAACAAATGCAGAGCCGGCCATGCCAGAGACCACAGAGTGGATCCAGAGATCCACCCAGAGCTTTAGCCAACCCCAGGAGACAACTTCTTGGCCATGAAAAGCTCCACCTAGACAGCACTATCACCACGGGAGAGCTTAGCAGCTATCACCAAGGTTGCATCATCTCTTTCCCTAAGCTCCCTGTGCACACAGCAAGTCAGGGATTTGTCAGAGCCAGCAGTGTGGAGACTCAGGCCCTTGGTAGGAAGTCAGTAAAGGCTTCAATGCTAAGATGACCAAAGGATAAGTAACACATTAAAGACTATAATGTAAATGCACATTGCGGTTGGGAATGAACAAAGCTCCTCTGACCCAACTGGACCCAGGGTAAGAGCACCTGTAATAACTGTAGGGGTTAAAACATTCAGCCTGGTCTGAACAGCAAGCACAGCTTTCCGCTAAAATGTCCTTTCCTTATTTTGCCAAACAAGCACAACCACAGACATGGTGCTGGAGATTCATTACAGTCTCAAGTATGTAAAGAGCAACCTAACTCTATCCAAGTCTGCATTTGGCATTGCTCTGAAGACAATTTCACACTGTTCAAGCACAGGAAAAAGATTTGGTGTCATAATTTGGAAGAGAGAGCAGAGCACTACAGCCCCAGTGCCCCCATTTCCAGCCCTGCTTTCTGGACTCAATTTTTCTTCACATAAGAATGAAGTCCTTCTGCTGCCCCAGTCCTGGTGGAAATCTCCGCGGCACGATGAGCAATATAAAGTTTAAAAGAAGACCTGTGAGGGTAAGGAGATGGCTGGAGAGAATCCTTCAGCAATGCCTTGGACCTGGCAATCTGGAAGTGGAGATCGCAGCAGAAGCAGGCACTGAAGCCCAGCAACCAAACCAGGGCCAGTGAGTCAGCTCCCAGGAGCTGCTCTGCATTCCCCAGCCTTCTCTGCCCGAAACAAACAGTGCAGAACAGGGCAAAGGTCCAGCACAAAGCTGAAGGGCAAAGGTATGTGGGGGAGGGAAAACGCTAAGCCTCACAGTTTTTTTAGAGCAACAAGTTCCAGTTACCCTCATCCTCCCCAACAAGATGGGAAGAGTTACTCAAATGTGAGTTGTGGGATTGGACCAGAACAGGAGTTTGGAGAGGAAACTTGGGGTGGTGGATGGGAGGCCTCCTGCTGCGATAGCAGCTCTGTTGCAACAGTCAGAAGAGCTCCAAAACTACATGCCACGACAGAGTGAGAATTGCCCAACACTTTGGAAAGAGGTGTGTGCAGGACTACCAAGCTGGATACCTGAGCAAGCAGATGTGTGCGTCTACTCCGAACACGAAGAAATGCCAATGGTAAAACAAGCTTCCCATCCACCTTATCTCCTGCACTGGAGGCTGATTTCAAGGAAAGCCCTATGGGGAGTTAGTCAGCAAGGGCTGAGATGCTAATGAATCTTCCCCTGCCTCCTCAGTACCGGTAGCCAAGTCAGACTCTGCTCGGGCACAAAGCAACACGCACTCTCAACAACAGTCAGCTCACCCCTGGTGCTTGCTGCTAGCAACTAAGGTGTGCCTTCTGGAAAGTACTGCTTATCCACCCAGCACGTTTGCCAAACAGCATGCAGGAAACTCTACTCAAGAAATCAAAGTACCTCCTGCATCTCCACTAGGAAATACACCGCTTTCCCTTGCCAAGCACTTACAAGGAGAATTTTAAAAGTTAGCCCAGGAAAAGCTGAGCAATTGCCGCGCCAGTCATTAAAACCTGCATGTTCTTACTTCCAAGATGTAAATGGCTTTAAAAATAAAGAAGTGCCAAGTGCCTTGATGCAACATTTCTTGAAATACATCCAGCAGGTTTTCAAAACGGGGTGCTGTTAACACCTGTCCGCACCAAGGCTTGCATCAGCATCAGCCCTGGTGCAGGGCACAGCGGAGGAGTACAACATGTTCCAGAAGGTCGAGCTGTTTTAACTGCAAGCCACACTTCTCATCTACAGAAGAACTGAAGAAAACACTTTGAATTTGATTTGTAGCCAGTAGTGCAAAGCTGGTTTTGCCAGAAAACGTTTCCTTCACTAGCACAGACACACATACACTACCATCATGTGTCAGTCAGGCTGCCGGCTGCATTTATTTACATGATAAGAAGAGAACATGTAATAACGAGGGCATGGTCACACAGACCTTGCTACTAGATCATTAGAGAGTAAAAACGAGGCATCATTACAGCTCTGCAGCGTCCCTCACAAGCAGTCGGCAGTGTCAAGTACAAGCACTGCCACATGGGACAGGACCATGTGTACCTCAGGATTCAAAAGGATCCTCTCTTCCCTCTGACTGAAACACACACAAATAAAAAGGTAAAGGGCATCTTGTCAAGAGACCGTGAAAATTTTCTGGTGTGCCACTCCAGAAGAGCCTCAGCCTCCTCCACTCACAGCATCAGCAGTATCACTGGCGTCTAACTCGACCTAATGGTTGCCCCACTTACTGCCAAGCCATTGTGCTTTTGGGAGGTTAAGAAGCAAGGAGAGGCTTCACTTCAAGAGCCCTCCTTCCTGAAAAAGCAGTAAGGTTTGCTGAACATCCTATTATATTACAGGCTTCACTGACAACTTTGAGCGTAAAAATACTGCAGCAGGCAGGCAAGGCACAAGCTTCTAAAGGTAAATCCCAATCTATGAAAATACGACCCTGTTCTTCAGTGCCTGTGTCACGCCCCAAATGCACTCAACTAGCCCAGCTGTGGCAAGTCAAACAGATCAAAACAAGCTGGCGTTTTGACCACCTGGAGGTGGATTTGTTAAGCTCTTCCCTATCCATACTCCAACACAGACAGCAGAAACTCACCAAGATCTTGCAGGTGGCTGTTTTCCCTGAGCACAATGCTTTTACTTTTATAAGCACCAATTCCAATGCAGGCCATTACAGAATGGTGGACACCTAAGGAGAAGGTCTTGTCCATTAAATCTGCTCTATGGCTCTATAATTAATATAACCATCACAAAAAAATTAAGGCTTTCAAAGCCTGTAAAACAAGTCATAGAGGATCCCTTTATCTTTCCAGAGCTGTCTGCACTACGCTCTCTGGTCTCCTCACTACCTCTGGTGGATCAGGGCTGGAAACATTCAGTATCTCCAGCACACAAGCACTGCACTGGGAACACTGCTGGATTATGAGCAAAGGCCGTGTAAACTCTGCTGAGAAACCAAAGACATCCAGTAGTGACTTTCCAGAGTTCAGAAGCTCTCAATCCACTTCAAGCATAGAAAGAGTCGCTTTCCTTGGGTGATCCTCCTGGAGGTCACTGCAACACCACAACACGACAACTCACCTCACCAGCTGATTCTTTCACACAAATTCACGCTCCAGATCTTTTTTTGGTAAGTGCCTGCCAAAACAAATCCTCCACCCAATGAAATGGAGACACAACATGAGCCTGCAAACTCTACAAGAAGGTACCCGAGTGCAGGGCTGCCAGGCAAGGTCAGCTGCCAGCCTGCCTCTCGTGGGAGCTCACCAGCCGTGTTTGTTTTACACGTTTTCTCTTCTGCTAATGAACACGCAGCAAAAGAAACAATGGCCCAAGAGAAGAGAGCCAGGCACTGGGGCACTGTCGCTGCTGCCAAGAGTCCCAAAACACACCACAAACAAATTCCATTTTTTAAACACCTTTGGGAATACACAGACAACTGCGCTGGGCACAAGGACAATTCTGAGTGTTGCAGCATTAGTCCCTTACCCTACAACTGCGTGGACACGCTAATGACACACCCTCACTCTCTCCCTCAAATAATCATCCCAGGAGTTGCAAGGGCCCCCTGTTTGTGTTGGGCAGCTGCCTCGTCGCTGCTGACTCTGACAAATCACACACCTTTGCAACCGATGAGGCTGGCAGTGAATCTGGACACTCCTCACACAGGAACACTCAATCTTGCAGTTTTGCATTTTTGGGTTTTTTTCCTCGGGATCGTTATCTCAGAAGGCATCACAATAGAGTGCAACCTTCACACAAAGGAGCAATGTGACCGGTTTTGTGTCATAACGCACGAGGTGAATGCAGACAGCAACGCTGTCCTGGATTTCCTTAAGCTTTGCTTATGTCCATGACTACAATGACAAACCACCAAACAATCCAAACAGAGAGTTCTACCTGGCACGATTAACTTGTCCTCTATACTTCTCATTAAGATGACAGCTTTCCAGGTGGAAATTGCAGAGCTGTCCATCTCCCAAGATCAATAACTCTGATGAATCACCATGCTAGCTAGTAACAGTTCTTACAAAACACTGGCACGTACAGTAATTGGGAATCATCTGGCAGCGTGATCTCAGAGCTAACAGAGAGGTAGAAAAAGATTAAGTCTTTCCCAAACAAGACGCCTAGTGAAAACTTCTGTGCTTTTCTCCTACTCCCGATTCACTTGAAGCAGGTACGAGAGGAGCTCAACACCCATCCCGACAGGCGAGGAAATGGAGCTCTGCAGCTCCAGCCTTTGCTGACGACAGCAGCGGGTTACAAGCGCGGTTTGGACAGCGCAGCCCCTCCACTTCCCTTTTCGGGGACCCCCGTCCCCCAGCCGTGCCCCCAGCCCGGGGCAGCGACCGCGCCGGGCAGAGCCGCGCTCGGCCGCGGCCCCCGGCCCCGCCGCCGCCATGAGTCGGCAGAGAAAGGCGGCGCGGCCTGCGCGGGGGAGCCGCGGCCGCGCACACGTGGGCAGCGCAGGCCGCGGCCCGGGGAAGGGCCTCCGCGGGGGCGGCGGGGCCGCGCTCCCGGGGGAGCCGCACGCCGGGAACCGACCACGTTGCCGGCGCTGCTGCGGCGGAATGCCGGGAGCGGGAGGGGAACGGGGTGGGGGGGGCCGCGTGTCCGCCGCCGGGCCCGCCCGCCGCCACCGCCGCCGGGCCCCCGGCACCCTCCGCTCGCCGCCGCATGGCCGGGCCGCGCTGCCCTCCGCGCCTCGTGGCCGCGGCCGGCGCCGCCGCTCCCCCGGCTCCCGGCGCGCCCCCAGCCCCGGCGCGGCCCCGCAGGCCGCGGGCGCGGCCCCACGCCGCGTGTGCCGCATGGCGCGGCCGCCCGGGGCGCGGTCGGCGGCGCACCCGAGCCCCCCCCGCCCCGCTCCCAGAGACCCCCGAGCACCCACCGGGAGGCGACTGCCCGTTCACGGCCGGCGCGTTCTTCGTCCAGGGGTTCACCTTGGGCGGCGGGGCCTCGATGAACTCCCGGCGCCCCGCGCCGCCCGCCTCGCCGCCGTCCTCCGCCTCGCCGCCGGCCCTCAGCAGGCTCTCCTTCTCCTGGTTGTTGCTCTCCTCCTTCTGCTGCTTAGCGCTCGGCGGCCTCGGCGCCGCCGGCCCGCCGTCGGGGCCCATGGGCGGCTCGCCCTTCTCCCGGCCGCCGTCCTGCGGCGGCTTCAGCACCAGGGCGCGCTCCTCGGCGGGCAGCAGCGGGGCCGTGCCGGGCAGCAGCGCCTCCACCTGCGTCGCCATCTGCGCGCCCCCGAGCCCCGCCGGGAACCCCCCGACCCCGGTGCCGCCGCAATATGGAGCCGCGCGGGGACCACGCGACTGCCGCGGGGGCGCGCACCGCCCGCCCGTGCGCGCCGCCGGCGAGGGGAGGGGCGGCGCGGGGCGCGCCCCCGCGGGGCGGCCGGCGGCGCGCACGGGCCTGATGCAACGCCCGGCCGAGCCGGGGGGCGGGAACGGGGGGGGTTTAAAGGGCTCCGGACCCTGCCGACAGCCCGGCCTCGCTGCCCGGCTGGGAGAGGCTGGGAGAGGCCGGGCTCGGGCCAGGGTGCTGCTCCCGGCTCGGGGAGTCCGGAACGAGCGCGCCGCTGGAGCCCCGGAGTCCCCGAGCCGGCTTCCACAACCTCCCCGGCCGGAGTCAGGCAGGAGCCGAGGGGTGATAGCGATGTGCTCGGTCACCCACGCCTGGGGATAACGTGGCTGGAAAGTGCAGGAAGGGACTGGGTGCGTGTCCCGGGGAATCAGGGAGCCACAGGAGCGGCCGGGCTGGGCCAGCTGGTCCCACCTCTGTGTAAACAGCATCGTCCCGGAGCACATGGCACAGACCGCAGCCAGACCGCTCTTGGATGCCTCCAGTGAGGCAGACCCCCAGCCTCTCTACTCTCTGTCCCAGTGTGGGTCACTGCACAGTAAAGAAGTTCTTCCTTATATTCAGGTGGAACTTCCTGTGCATTAATTTTTGCCCATTCCCCGTGCCCTGTTGCTCAACACCCTGCTCCATGTGCTCGGCTCCCCCCTTTAGATATTTATACACATTGGTGAGGGAGAGACCGCCTCTCATCTCCTGCGCCCAGCAAAACCTTTGTTTGAGTAGGCTAAAATATTTAATTGATCTCTAGCTGATAGAATGTCACTTGCTCATCACCGTCATTAATATTCCTGGTATTTGTCCTCAATTCTTGCAGCCAGCAAGACGGCGACTGCAGACAGTGTGTGTATGTGCACGTGAATTATCCACTTTAAAAGGCAACTTGCATTGCTGATACTATTTAGCACAACCTGCCTAATTCACAGGAGCCCTTAGCTGATGCTTTTTTTATTCAGTGCAAGCCTCTCCCAGCCTCTTCCCTCATCACAGTGAGCACACCACTCTGCTTCTGCCCGGAAAGGTTCATCTGGAAGTCCCAGCATGTCCTGCAGCCCCAGGGACACATCCATGCAATCCCTGCAGGACACCCATCAGCATGACAAGGCACTGAAGATGTAGCTGCCAGCTGCTGATGCATGGAGGATGAAAAGCTGATTTCACTGTTGGAAGGAAAGAAGAATGTGAGAAACAAACATGAGCTCAGCACAACATTTGGAAAGGCAACAGCATCAGGGCTCTGCTGGATCCATAGAGGGAGTGCCAGGCTGTCAGGGATGCTCCACTGAGACCATCTCAGCTCTCTGTGTGCCCTGGTACCCAACCTCTTGGCTCAGAGAATACCCTAATGTGCCACAGCCTCAGGGATCAGCAACAGTTATCCCAAATCATTCAAGAATTTGGCCAGTAAAATTCCATAAGGAAGTTTAAATATAACTCCAAAAGAGAGGTCTGCTGGCCTGGCTGGCTCAATACCCGAGCTGCAGTAACCCAAGCCACATCCTGTGCTCCTGTGCCCAGTCCCTGACGTGCTGGGGGGTCCCTTTGCTCCTCATGAGTGTGACTTGGGAGCTGCACAGCTCCCAGCCAGTCTCCCACCTACACCATCTCTAGGAGCAGCTCCTGGCATGGCGAGCACAGCTGGGTGAGGAAGGTGGCTGCAGCCAGGGGACCTGCAGGCCAGTGGTGTCCCTCACCTGTCCCCCAGCCAGGGTGCAGCGTTCCAGCTCGCTCCCTTTGGGCTCTGCTGCCACGTGAGCAGGAGCGAGCCCGCGGTGGCCAAGAGCCAAAGTGGCTCCAGAGCTGCCAGGCAGGAGCTGGGTGAGTCTCACCCTCATGCAGTGCCCGGCCAGGCCAAACCCCAGCAGGTTTCCAGAGTTAGAGAATAAGTGCACGAGCAAGGGGGGAGAGAGGGAAGTGTCCTTGCAAGCTTCTTGCATCAGCTGTAGGGAACATCACCGTGGCAGGTCAGCTCTCACACCCATCCTTCATGGGAAGGGAAGCTGGCTGGGCACCACCTCCACGCTGGCCATGTCCAGCAAGCTCCATGTGCTTCTCACCTCTGCTGGACTCATCTTCCCCCGCTCTGCCCGGCGTCCACAGCACTTGGATATTCTGCTCCTCCCTCCAGCGGCTTGCTGAGAAGCAGCCGAGGAGTCTCCACATTTCTGCAGCACAATCCACTGGCAAATAATCCATCTCTGCTTTCCCCAAATTCAACAAAAGCACCTGACTGACACCCCCAGTCCTGCTTGCCTCATCCTTCACGCCAGCTGTGTCCCTGTGCCTGCCCAGACCACACGGAGCACTCCCTGTGCTGGCCCTGCGCAGGCTCTGAGGAAGCAGTCTCCAGGGAAACCCCTCTGCTGAGCAGTGATTTGGGCAGGAGCTCCCCACCTCCCTTGCTCCCTGTACAACAGCTTATTTATTTCTCCCCGACTGAAGCGTGGCTTGCATATTTATCACAGACAGCCGGCTGCTTTGGTGCTGGCCTGGAGGTTTAAAGATGCTTTGATGGTGGCCATTAATGTCTCTGAGCATCTCTGGGTCTTGCTTGGCTGGAATATCCCCAGCTTCATTTCTGCTGGTCTGGCAAGCTCACCAGGGGCCCAGCCTTCCCTTTGGGAACAGCTTTAGTTCAGTGGCCTGGAGCAAGGCCTGTGCATGGCGAGGAGCACAAAGCAGCCAATGTGACTGATATGCTCCTTAACTTCACCATTCTGTTTGGCTGGTAGCTCAGCCCCTTTCTCAGGTTCCACTTGCCTAATTTTGTCCAGCGCTGTGGCCACGAGGGCACCGTTAAAAGTGTTTCCTGCAGTTTCACCTTTGCTCCAGTCTAGTCCTGAATGCAGATCAGTGTCTGCAGCACTCCTGGTCACACCTCCTCTCCCTGCATCCAGGGGCTGTGCACACCTCGCAGTCAGCTCAGATCTGAAGTGTGCTTCCCAAGGGAATTTTCTTTCCCCAGCACTTCCAGACCAGTTTGCTTGCTGCCAGTGCTGGTCACGCTGTTCCCTGGTGAGATGCCCAAACTTTACACGTGGATGGCAGAATATTAAGGCTCAGGCATCTTTAACGCTGTGCAAAAGAGGATTTTTCCAGGAAAGTCCAAGCTTCCTATCCTGAGTCATATGCTTTGACTTATTTATGTGGTTGTTATTGCTCCGTGAACCCTGCCAGGCAGAAACATTGTCAGGGACAAGGCACACAAGGTTGGGCTGACTTTCCTGCAGCAGCCCTGCAATGTTGCCCTCCAGCAAACCCAACTGCCCCTGAGGGGTGTCCTGCTCCCAATGCACTTGCAAATGAAGCCTGACCATCCAACTGCTGGTGCCCACAGGCAAAAGCATTTCAAAGGACACCCAGAGCTCATTCCTGGAAGAGAAAGATCTTCACTCTGAGAAGAGGGTGGTGTGCTGGTGCAGAACCATTCTCAGGACTCTAGGCCAACAGTTACAACCCTCAAATTGAAATGGGAATTTTTAATTCCAGAAAACCTGACCATTTCCCATTGAAAAATACTCAGCTTGCCCTGAAGTTCTTCATCAGGATAATCTGACCCAGCCTTTTCAGTCTGGGTGAGATTCTTTCCCACAAAACAGTGGAAGCCCAAATTCCAGTCCCAATTTGCTGTGCCACTGGTGAGTGGGGCTGAGGGCAGGCTGCCAGCAAATCCCTGTGACCCTGCCATGGCAAGTGCCTCCAGCCAGCAGACACCTCTCAGTGGCACATAGAAGCCATCACAAAGAACTCGAGTACTTTTAAAATTAAACACCCAAACCTCTTATTCTACTACTCAAAATATCCACATTTCAACCTGCTTTAGCTCAGAACCAGAAGAAAGTGCCCATTCCTGCAGGTTTCTGCCAGAGACAACTCCAACATCCCCTTATTTAACCCAGATTTTAGCCTCTCCTTGCCCCATGTTTTTAACCCCAGAGCTCCCAGCCCTGCTCTGGAGAGAGGGACCATGCACTAAAGCACAATGCATGGCCAGAGCAGCTATCTCAGCTTCTCCACTTCTTCTGCCAGGCCACAGGGATGAGAACACACTGAGTGCTCCCAGATAGTCCCATAGGCTTTTCCTATCTGCAGCCAGAGAGATGGAAGACACTCCCTGGCTCTGAGATTAATTCCAGCAGAGCACATGAAGGATCAGCGTGAGGAGTGAGCGCATTCCCACCAATAAGTAATTTCCAACCTGAGTAATAAAACTGCAGACACTAACGAGTTCCATTACATCCCCATTAAAAAGTGCTTTCACTTAGCAGGGCTCCCCAGCCCAGGGGCTGGGGCTCAGTGGTTTGGTGCTGCAGCCCAGCCAAAGGCACTGTGCTCTCAGGGCACTTGTGCCATGCATGGGGTAGGAAGCAGCTCCCAAAGCTGCCAGCCCCTTGCTGCTCTCGCCCATGGCAAATGGTGCTGCAGATGTGTTCATGCCTGAGAGTGCACCCCATGGATTTTCCTGGTGCTAGGAAGTTAGATTGAAATGTGAGCAAATATCCTGTAATTAAAGTCTGAAGCCTGTAATGCAGCTTTTGAGTGTTTTTAATAAGTTGGGTTGGAGGGAGGGGTATCTAATGATACATAACTGCTTTTATCAGCACAACTTTTCCCTCCAAAAGCCACAGTTCTTGTAGGACTCTCCCAAAGCCAGTAAATAATCTTGACTGCTTGAGAAAAATTCCCCCATTTCCTAGTTATTGATGGCATGGGCTTTGGAAAGCAATACCTCCTCTAGAACACAATTTCTCACCTTGTATATTTTGCTGGAGATATATTAACCCAGGGTTTCTTATGTCCCCTAAACCATTTCCATTTCCAGGAGCTTGTGAAAACATGACATAAGTTGACCACTGAACCTGATATTTTCTCTGAAGGATATTTACCCTCTATGCCACCCCTCTGCCATCAGAAATTCCAGCAGAAATATTTCAGACACTTCTACAAAGAGAAATGAGATATAAGAGCTCTACTATCCTTATTCAAGACTCCTTAAGCTCCACATGCTTCAGATGAGATGTCCAGCATCCTTCCCAGGTCCCACAGCAGTGCCAGAGGTCCCTGACTCAGCCCACACAAGGATGTGACATTCCCAGGGGGAAACAGAGCACGCTGGCAAGGTGCTGTGATTCCCAGGAATTTGAGTTTCCCTGCCATCAGCTCCTTGCACCAGCACTGGCCAGGATCATACATCTTTCTGCCTTGTGCCTGATGTGCAGGGAGGCACAGCCAGAGGCTGCTCCACAGAGCTCAATTGATTCAAGCACTGGCAGCTTGTGCAGGTGCCCTAAAAGCTCCCAAAGATTCAAGGTGAGAATCAATAAGATTGATGGGTGGAATTGCTGGGATGTTTTCCTCTAAGCACCTAAGGATAATTAACAGCCAAAATGCTTGGAGTCAACCACCAAAGTTATGAAATACTAAATCAGAGGCAGCTCCCAGCAGCTTGGCTGGCTCCCTTTGCAGGCTGTACATTCCTGATGAAGCTGTCAGCCATGCACTGCCACAAATTCTCTCTTTTCCCCTGGGACTTCTGCTCCTTCCAGTGGCTGGCAGTTATTTAAATATTGTTTTACCCCTCTGCAGGCAAAGCAAAGCCCTGGGCTTTGCCATTCAAATCCTAGCCTGACCCACAGCACAAGGACATCGCTGCTGGGTGTTTCCCTGGCAGGCAGCACGCTGGGATCTGTGTGTTGCACCAGGAGGTACAGATCCTGCAGGTGCTGTTCTCCTCCTTGGACAGCCAGGGAACTGACAAATAGTGAGAAGTTAAAATAATTTTGCTCTTTTGTGTGTAAGATTTCTGCCTCCCAATTTTTGAGGGCACTGGGCATCCTACCCCAGTGCTTTCCTTCCCACTTTTGCAGCCACATTGACTCTGGTGCCAGGCACAAGCAGCCAGCATCCTGGTCTCCAGCAGGCCTCAGGGGGGTACCAGAGGAGGTGGAACCAGGCAGGAACCCCTTCCAGAGCCAGTCTGGAATGGTGGGGCTGAGCTCCTGGCCAGCTGTCCCACACAGAGTTCCTGTGACCAGGAGGGTCAGCAGAGGGTCAGCACACAGCCACTCCCTGTCCAGCCAGTCCTGGCTGCCTGCCCCGAGCACCAGCCATCACACCAGGAGTGACAAAGGACCCAGGAGGGTACAGCACATCTCTGTGTGCAAGAGCTGCACTGTGCACTTCAGCAAAGGGGCTGGAGCAGGGGCAGCTCCATGCCTGACTCTGCTTGACCCCTAGGCACGACTGAATGATCCTCCTTTAACCTTGGGATGTGCTGTGTGTGCCTGTTTTGCTCCTGATTCTTCCTCCACTGCATGTTTCTGCTCCCATCCCTGCTTCCACTGCAGGGAAGTTTCAGTGCTGGACAGGTTTTCCTGCCTTTTCTCCCCATGCTGTGACCTGGGAAGGCTCCATCCTGCACAGCTGTCCCGTGCAGCCCCAGCACCCAGGGTGCATGGGGGGGACATGGGGAGCATCTCTTCCCCTCCCCTGTGCTCTGCCTCGAGCCAGGCCCTCTGGCTGTGACTCCCACTCAGCCTCGCCAGCTTTGTGTTTGCTTTCCCAAATATTTTGCTGGTGCAAAGGAAACATCAGCCTGCTGAGTTGTGAGCTGAGCCACCTCCACCTCCGAGGTGAAGCCCATGAAGTGAGAGAGGTGATAACTTGGAAGCAAAGCAATGCCAAAGCCTAGAGCATCACACCCCAGTCCTCCTCACCCCCTGGCAGTCTGCCCCGGTGCCACCAAGTCAAGCTGGGGACAGTCCCCATAGGCAGGATGCTGGCACTGCCACTGCAGCCACCACAGCCTCCTGATAACAGCCTGTCAGCAGCTGATCAGCGAGTCAGAGGTAAAAGGGCTTCAGCAAAGTGCAGTGCCAGCACCCAGCCGTGGCCACCGCTGTGCCAGCACAGCCCAGGGGACACAGGCAGGGGGATTAAGAGATCTGTGTCAGCAGTGGGCTTGTGTACACAAACACGGCAGCTCAAAGGGCTCACGTTCATGCTTTGTCCCCAGGGAGGTCACTGGGGATGGGAAAGGGTCGTGGAGGGCTGGACATGGGGTGTCTGTGTCAGTGCTCTCAGCCAGGGGAGGAAGGCAGCGGTGGCAGGGTGAGATTGGCCTCAGGCAAGGGGACTGTCCCCCAGCTCCCCTCCCTGCAGAGAGCCGGGCTGGGGATGGCAGATAATGCTGCAGTGCCTGCAAGGTTGCAGGGAACTCCCTGGCTCTGTAGTGGCCCTCAGGAGGGCTGGAGAACCTCACCTGGTCCTGGAGATGGGAGCAAAGGAAAGGAAAGGAATTGTTCCACCGGTGGTTTTAAAAAGTCAGCCCAGAGCTGTTGATCTAGGAAAGAGTCACTGAAGTCAGCAGCTGCAATGGCATTCACCAGAGGGTCTCTAAGTAACCCCAGGATATAGCTTGTCTGCTTTCCCAGCTCCAGGGGGCAAGCAAGACTATGGGATGCTCATGGACATGCTCCTGTAAAGCTTCCAGGAGGATCCTGAGTGCACAGACCACAGAGAAGCCCAGGCTTCAAGATACTGTACTTTATGACTTTATATATTTGCCCTTGCCTCTTCTGCCCCTGTACTTCCCAATGAGCTCCTGAGGTTCTTGACAGCTGAACAAGCAACAAGGGGAAAAGAGACCCACCTCAAGGACCCAAAACATCCTCTATCTCCAACGCTGTCAGGGGAAATCAAGGTGGGATGAGAAGTTCAATTGCAAATCTGGGGATGCAGTGGCCATGTTCTGCATTGATGCATTCATTTTTACAATTATATGAAGCCATATCAATTATATCCAGTGATTGAAGACATCCTGAGGATGTTAGGTGAGGGAGATTGATGGAGGAGTGACAATGACTGACCAGCTCCAGCCAGGCTGGGTGAAAGAATCTCAGGCCAGAAGTGCAGAATCTGCAGGTGGATTTTGTTGTATTTTGGCTGCCCAATTTGGCAGTGATACAGGAGCTTTCCCTTGTCTGGTGAGAGGAGCAGTGCTGACCTGTAAGGGAGTCTGTCCTCCTGCCAGGCTTGTTGTTAGACTTTGAAGTTCAATTATGAGCAAATAAATGCAAAGTGAAGCCATGTGCAGTCAGAGCCAGGATTAGTCGCCTGTGTTTCAGTCTGTTCCATTTTCATGCTTTTCAGCTAACACTGTTTGTTCCTAAACATGTTTTCATCTGACAGCAAGCAAGGCCAGGACTTCAGAGTGAAAACAACAGGAGCCAGAGAGTTTATCCTCTTCAGGGAGAGACATCTTTCAGGTCCTCTCCATCCTCAGAAAAAGGACAAGGAGAAAAGCACATATTGCCCCTCTCCACTCCAGCAAGTTATTTAAGCTCCTGTTCTCACAGTGAAGTCTTGCCTTTGTTCCAGTAGAGCCAGCACAGGGTCAGCACAAGACCACCCCAAGGTGGGCTTTGCTGCTCTCCAGAAACCCTTGACAGCAATTTATGTCCTAAAGTAAGATCACCCCCTAAGTCTGCCCAGCAGAAGAGACAGCTTTACTCCTGAAACGGGATTTTTTTTTGAGCTTGTTTCCAGTCTACAGCCTTATCTTATTATTTTGTAATTCCTCTCCTAAAGATGCAAACCAAGGCTCGTGCCAAACCAAAACATCCCTGCAGTTTATCTGAGCAGGGAGGAGCATGTGATGGTGGCCCAGAGCCTGGAGAGGACAGCAGCTGGAGCCTGGAGAGCAGCCAGGAGGGGTTAATGCTGGTGGGCCAGGAGACCCCCCCAGGACAACACGACACAAAAGCCACCTCGGTGGCTGCTTTGGACTTTTTCTCCTGCCTGGTGGGACAGGGACACCAGAGAGGGGAAAATCCAGGGCAGTGTCCCTGCACACACATCTCTCCCTCCCTGCACCTGCCAAATCCAGCCCCATTCCTCCTCCCAGCAGGTCCTGGGGGGTTTTTCCCAGCCTCCCCTCCAGCAGGCACGAGCCATCCTGCTCCGCGTGGCGCTGCAGTTCCTGTGCCAGCCCTGGCCGTCTCTGCAGCTGTACTGTCTGAACTGTTAATTTAATAATTAACTTTAGTGAGCCTCATTAGGGCACCTCCTGCCTTTCTGCACATGGCCACGCCGTGTTACAGCCACTGATAATCCCAGCCAGGGCCGGGGCACGGAGCTGCTGCTGGGCACGCCGTCTGCTCGGGCCTCAAGCACTGCCCTGTCCTCCCAGGGCTCTCCAGCCTCTCTCTGGGGGCCAAACACTTCCATCTTGTCCCCTTTCCAAGCAGAGAGTCCAGTGACAGATGCAGTGCAATTGCTCTTTGGGGACTACTTGGGATGGCACCATCTTTGCACAGGGGAGTGGAAGATGATTCCATGGGGAAGTTTGGGATGTTTTGCCTACTGGAGCTGTTCTCCTTGCAACAACTCCAGTGTCCTGTTCAGTTGTGTCACAGCCCAAACACCAGGAAAACCCCCTGGAAATTGCAGTGAGGTTGGCTGCTTACATTTAAACTTTTTCTAATGTTCACACTTACATTTAAACTTTTTCTAACGCACTGCATAACCACTTTTGAACCATGCTGAAGGTCTGCTGGCTGCTGGAGGGCAGTCCTGCCCATCCATCCCACTTCCATGGGACAGGACAGGGTCTGGAGGCAGCTCCTGGGCTGCACCTGCCCCAGGAGCAGCTGCTGGTGTTCAGGGTTTGCAATGCCAGCACCAGAGCAATCAGGATCCGTCCTTCCCTGGAAGAACCAGTTCCCCAGGCAGCAGCAAATGGCACTTTCCCTTGGGCAGAGGCCAGGGAGCCTGTCCTGCTCAGCAGGGCTTTGCAGATAGGCAGGCTGCAAGGCGTGCAGTTCACATGAGGAGGGGAGATAGCACAGCCAGGCTCCCAGCACGGGGCCCTCGGGGAGGCCACGGGGATGGAGTGAGCCAGCAGGGCTTTGCCCACGATAAAAGCTTCAGCACCCCTGTGTGTAATCAGGAGAGGGCAGCCCCAGCCCTTAACTGCATCTCTGGAGAGCCAGGCTGGGTGGGGTGACACAGGATGACAGTGCTGGAGATAACTGGGAGCCCCAGGAGACAGAGCTGGCAGGGGAGAGAGGGGCAGCCCTGGCAGGGGGCATTTCCCACCATGGCAGGTGCTGGTGCAGCCCAAGGAGCTGTGCAGCTGTGCTGGGCTTCCCTGCATGGTCAGTCCTTGGGAACTGGCAGAGCCATTCTCGTGCCCCCTCCCTCAGCCTGGGCCTCTGCAGTGCAACTCCCCCATCCCTGCTTCCAGGGACAGGAGACCCAGGGAGATATTTGGGGCTGGCTCTGCCCCAGAAGTTGCAGATTCTCCACCACCAGCATCCCCAGCTGGTCCCAAACACCTCCTTCTGTCCTGCTCAGAAGCTCTTACAGGCTCAGAGACTCTCTTCTTGCTTGCAGCAGCTTTCATGTTCCCCTGTGGTCAGACTTGGGCTTCCTAAAATCATATGGCTCCAAACCAGGACCTGGTTCCAGCTTTGCAGCTCACACCATGTCTGTCAGGGCAGCTTGACCCCATTCCTGTGCCCACCCTCCTGGCAGGAGCTGCTCCACCAGTCAGGGCTCTGTGCTCTCAAAGCAGACTATTTTTTTCTCTCCATATTTTTAATTTATTTCTTTTTCTTTTTTTTTTTTTTTTTGACAAGCAGGGTGTTAGGGGAGCATGGCAGTCTGGTGAGGATGCTCCCAGCTCCCTGACAGGGTTACAGCTTTTTCCCCCACTATTTCTTTGAGGATGGCACAGGCCCAAGCCTCCATCCAGCTGATGGTGCAGCTCTGGGCTCTTGCCAGCCCTGCCCTGTGACTCAACAAAACCAGCTGAGCCTGTAAACAGGCACCCCAGAGCACCCCAGGAATGGAGGGGGGTGTCCTTGGCCCCCTCCCAGCATTGCCCTGGTGCCAGGAGCCAGGGGAGAGCTTTGGTGGTGCCTTGGCTCTGCCGTGGGCTCTGGCTGAGCTCCCAGCAGATGGGAGGTGCCATGGAAAACCCACTGAAAACCTGTTTGTGGCTCCCACAGCCTCGTGCTGTGCTTTTTTCCCCCCGTTGTTTTCCTAGAGAGTATTTGGAGGTAAGAGGAGGTTCCCCCTGTCCCTGGGGCTCTCTCTTGGGAGGCATTAGAAAATCCATGCAGTGGGAATTGCTTATCCTCTCCGGGAGGGGTGAGACCCCGGGGTGGTGCAGGCAGAGGAATGTTTGAACTGTCGCTGTGCCCAGCAGGGCCCTAAAAGGTGGCAGTGGAAGCTTTGGGGTGGTTGAGGACGGGGAGCAGCGCAGATCCAGCTTGGATTTCCCTGCCTGCTTCCCCTTTCCTGCTGGGAACGGAGCCAGAGCACCGCACGGTCAGGCGAGAAGAATCAGAAAGGACGGAATTTGGAGTGAAATGCTTCTGCTGGCTCGTTCCAGGACGAACCTGGGAGCGGGGGTGTCCGGGACGAGGGGAGCCCCGGGAGCGCGTCCCCGGCTCGGCTCTGCTGCCACCTGCCGCCGCTCCGCCGCTCCCTGCCTCCGCAGCCCGCGGCGAACCCGCTCTCCGTCCTCCCGAAGGGAAGCGCTTGTCCTGCGGGAACACGGGATTTGCTTGAAAAGCAGCTGCCCGCGGCAAGGAAAGCGGAAAGCCTCCTCCTGCCTGGCTCCATCCCAGAAATACATCCCGGGAGCACGCTGGGGTGTTTGTTTCCGAGGTGTCCTCGGCAGAGTAGCGGCTGATACGCCCTGGCTCCGGCTGGGGCATCCCCGAGATAAGATCTGAGCTCGCAGAGCCGGTGCCAGGGCGAGCAGCGGCGCTTCTGCAGGAGCCCGTGTGCGCAGAGACATCAAATAAATGTACCTGAAATCCCATTTCCCAAGGGTTCCCAAAAGAGGGGATTTTTTGTTTCTGTCTCGGGATGAGTAAAAGACAACTCCTTCCCCTCATTTCCCCAAATTTCAGCTCCATACACAACACAGCTGCTTCCCACCCCAGCTGCACCTGGAGGGCTGGGCTGGCAGAAACCGGGGGTGAAAAAGCCCGGAGGCCCTTTGCAAGGGTGGAGATGGTTTAAGTGAACAGTTCCTAAAGCCTGCTCTCCCTGCGGTGCTGCTCCCATCCAGGGATGGGATGGGATGGGATGGGATGGGATGGGATGGGATGGGATGGGATGGGATGGGATGGGATGGGATGGGATGGGATGGGATGGGATGGGATGGGATGGGATGGGATGGGATGGGATGGGAGAACCAATCCCCCCAAACAGCGAGAGCCCAGCTGGGAGGATGCGCTCAGGGCTGTGTTTCCACGGCACCCTTCATCCAGAGCTCTGTCTCTGAGCCCCTTTGGGTCCCGCTGAGCCGGGAGGAGTCCCAGGTGCACCAAACAGCTCCCATGCGGTTCCTGCGGCGGGCTCGGAGCTTTGCAGTCGGTTACGCCGAGTGTCCAGGCGGTGGCACATGCGGACTGTGCTCCTGCACTGGGGGCTTGGCCCGTCCCGCCCTCCTGGGTCCCGCCCTGGGGATGCTGCCGGCCAGGTGACGGCCACCGAGGGAGGGAAATCCCTACCTTACGGTGAACACTGGCATCCTGCATTGCTCCTTTGAGCTTTCCCCGCTGCGGGTGCGCAGGGAGCTGCAGGCGGGCTGGGATAACCCTCCTGGCCATCAGCCCGGTCAGCAGCGGGTCTGGCACTGCCTGTGCTGCTCGGCACACCCTCCCCGCCCATCCTGCCTCCCACCCATCCCCGAGCGGGGATGCTCCGCGGGATGCAGCTGCCTGCTCGTGCTCCCTGTGCCGTGGGAGCTGTCCCCATCCTGCCCAGCACAGCGCTCTGGCACTGCTCCCTTCCATGGCCAGCAAGGGTGAGCGGGCAGGATCCTGTTCCAAGTGAGGCAGGGCATTCACAGGTCTCCAGCACTGAGCAGCTGCCTGAAAACATGCCCAGGTGGCAGTGCCAGAGTGGCAGCACACATCCCCCGTGCTGGGCTGGGTGCTCCCCTCCTGCCTGCTGTGAGGGTTCTGGGGGGCTCCCTGCCAAACTGAAGGTTTAGGACAGGAACATGGATCACAACTGTTCAGCCTGAGCACCCATACCTGGCTGCCTGCCACGGGTCATTTCCTCTTCTAAGGAAACTGTTACAGCTGCAAAAAGAGGATCTTTTCCCTTAAAAAGTCTCTTGATGTTTCCTCCTAATATCAAACTTCTCTGCTTGCTCAGGGACCACTCACAGCCAGAAGGATGTTACAGCTGCTCTTGGATATGTTCAGCAAAGCATCACAGCATTAGCTGTGTGCTCTAGCTGAAACATTCATCCAGCTCCCAGGGCGACCATCCCTCTTCTCTGAAGCCCTGGTGGTGATCAATCATGCGGGGAAAGTGTGTGGATGTTGGCACTGCCCAGGTGGAACCTCTCACTGCTGCCAGCCTGCAGCGGGTGTGATCCAGCGCTGGCACTGGAGGGAAAGGGCTGGGCTGGGGGCAGGACACGCAGAAAGGAACGGGGGCGGCACAGGTAGGAAGTTTATGACCCCCTTGGATTGTGGAGTTTGAGCCAGCTACTGCCTCTGGTGGTAAGTGCAAAAAGCTTCCAAGGATCATCAGCAATGAGCATTAGCCCATGGGATGGGAACCGTGTGGGGGAAGCCCTGTGATGCCAGGGACATGCCCCGGCCCCAGGGAAGCCCTGTAATGCCAGGGACATGCCCCGATCCTGGGATGCCCTGCAATGCCAGGGACATGCCCCGGTCCTGGGGAAGCCCTGCAATGCCAGGGACATGCCCCGGTCCCTGGGATGCCCTGCAATGCCAGGGACATGCCCCGGTCCTGGGGAAGCCCTGCAATGCCAGGGACATGCCCCGGTCCTGGGGAAGCCCTGCAATGCCAGGGACATGCCCCGGTCCTGGGGAAGCCCTGCAATGCCAGGGACATGCCCCGGTCCCTGGGATGCCCTGCAATGCCAGGGACATGCCCCGGTCCTGGGGAAGCCCTGCAATGCCAGGGACATGCCCCGGTCCTGGGGAAGCCCTGCAATGCCAGGGACATGCCCCGGTCCTGGGGAAGCCTGCCCCCTTGCATCCCTGCACAGCAGGGAGTGTCCTGTCCCTCCTGGGCAGGGTGAGAGGTTGGCAGCCAGACTGGCACAGCTGATACCCGATTCCCGACCTGTGCCATGACCATGGGATGAATCATCCCGTCTTTTTTTTGCACATCCAGTGCTGTGCAGTGGACACCAGCCCCACGGGCTCCGGGTGTGGGGGAACTCGGGAGAGCAGCCCGGGGGAGGGAGATGGGCACGAGTGGGAGCCCCGAGGCTGGGACGGGCTGAGGAGTGTCCCGTGCCAATCCCGAGATGCAGATCTCAGTCTCGTCCGACTCCAGGGGTCTCCAAGGGCTGCCCTGATTGAGGCTGGGCTGCGCTCACATGAGCAGCGGCCGCTGCGTTTGATGTCCGGAGCAGGAGGCGGCGAGGGATTTTCCTCCCCTTCTGGGGTTAATCCTCCCCTGCCTATCGCAGCCCTTTGATTGCAAAGCCCTGCAGATAAACCTCCTCAGTCACCAGCAGACTGCAGGCACCGAAAGGATGCGGGCAGGAGCGGGAGCTGGGGAGATGCAGAGTTTGGAAGCTGTCCTGCTGCAGACGGTGACTGTGTGCTCCCCGCAGCCTGCGAAAGGGGAGGAAAGTGCTTTTCTTTTGGTTAATCTTGATTAATTCTGCTTATTTAACCAGAGATCTAAAGTAGCATGAAAAGAGCCACAAAACCCCAAACGAGCACCGCTCCCCACCCCTCTCTGTTTGAAGGAAACATTTCCAAAGCCGGAGCGCTTCAACAAATCAGGAGCACACCCGCGAACATGCGGTTTGGGACAGGCAATAGCCACACCACCCTGCCGCTAGCCCCAGCCAGCTTTCATCACGCACAGGCAGCCATAAAAGCCAGCCTAGAACAAGCAGGGTTGTTTTTGCAGGAGTGGCCGAGTTTTGGATTTTAATAAGCCTCAGCTTCCACATAATTTTTCTCTTTAAAAATGCTAAAAGGCACCAGCCCAAAACAAGGCTTAGAAAATAGCTTGAAAATTCCTGTAAAATAGCTTGTAAGTGTCTAAATGCCACCGAGCTTTGCTCTTCTGGGCTTAGAAAAGCCACCTCCAGAGCAGAGCTGCAGGGGGAGGGAGGGCTTGGGGAGATCCCACTGCAGAGCAGGAGCTGCTGAGGGGACACTGAGTGGTCCAGGCTGTGCTGTGACAGAGGGATGAATGGTTTGGGTCAAACCTGTCCAGCCACTTAGGAGACACAGCTGCTGGAGAGGGGACAGCCAGGCTTGCAGGACAAGGATGTCCTTGGTGCATGGTGCCACAGTGTGTCCCCTGCCTGAGCACCAGGCTCAGGGAATAAAAGCCCTTCTAAGCCCCACACCTGCACCTGACTGCCCTGCCACAGCCTTGTCCAGCTTGGTTTTAAAACACCCATGGCATAACCTGGTGCAGGCTTGACTGTCCTGCAGTGACTGAATAATTTTCCTAATATCTGACCTCTGAGCTTTCTCATTGCAAATTAAGTTGATTCCATTTTGTCCCAACTTCAGCAGACCCTGAGATCAACTGATCACTGTTGTCTGAGGGGTCCTGTAAGATTTTACATGTCCCTCTCCATTTCCAGCTTTCTAGAGAAAACCAAGCCCATCTCTGTGGTCAGGTTGGGCTATCCTGTGTCATTCCTGCTGCTGCACTGACTCCTCTGAGCATCTGCATCCCTTCCTGAGCTGGCACCTCAGAGCTCTTGGGGTTCACTTTGATCTGTGTTCAAAGCAGGGACCCCAAAGCCCTGAGGGCCACCCTAGGTCACTTGCTTTGCCTGCATACACGAGTGCACACCTGAGTTGAAGCCAAATGAGGCTCCTCAGCCCCTTGAACCTTGAAGTTGAGCCAGGATGTCCCCCTGCATCACCTATGGAACTGGAGGAACCTCAGACCCTCCCACCAAATGCACACTCACATCTGCATGAACATCTGTATGCCCAGATCCATGTGCTGCCTGTCCATCTTTTCAGACAAGGATTCTCCAGCCCAAAGCTGCAGTGAGCCATCCCAGCCTGGAGGATGCTGTGCTTCTTGACATTACTGCTCCCAGTGAACAACACCCCAAATCCTTCTCAGTTGAGGTCAGCAGCTTTCCAGCTGCCCAGACTTTAATGCTGGGAACATAACATTTTTCACCCACTCCCCTGCCAATCATCCTCCCCTTCCCCCTGCTGCAGGGTTTAAAGAAAGATCCACTGGACAAACAGCTCAGAGCCAGCATCTGAGCAATTAGAAAAGTGCTTTCTGCCAGCTGCTAGACTGCTCGTCACCAATCTGATGGGTAGACTAAACAGCAAGGACCTGGGCTGATCCCCCCGTGCTGCTGCAGCCTGGAAACGGGGGCAGCTGGGAGACAGCAATGGTTTGCATCAAAACTGGCAGCGGCGTCCTAGAGGAGAAGGCCAAGGGAATCCTGGGGCTGCTTAATGGAGGCGGGTGGGAGGAGGTGGAGAGAAGGCTGAGATGCTCTGGAGGATGGAGCCCAGGCTGTGGAAAGTGGGGAGCCCCTGGATTTGAATCACTTTCCTCCCTTGTGGCAGTCCAACTTTGCATCACCCCTATTCTGTTGCCAAACTTGTGTCCAAGCCCAGCGTGCCAAGCCTGGAGCTTCAAAGGTGATTTTTAATTTTTTTTTCCTTTTCAGTTGCCCAAAATCTCCTCTTCCTCTTGCTCTACAGACAGACAACACAGACAATTTCCCCCAGGGGCAAGGGGGCTCATCTGGAGTATCTGGCACCATTATCTGGGAGTCATTCCCTTATCAGGCAGCTGATTTTGGCTGCGGGGAGTCAGCCCCTCTCAGGTGAGGAGGGCTGGGACAGCAGCTGCCCGTGCTGGGCAGCCAGGAGGGGTTATCAGCCTGGCCACCCCCTCACCTGGCCAAGCCCCCTCAGATAGCAGCTCTCAGACACCCCGGGGTGATGGGGTGGAAATGGGACATTGCATCTGGGAAATGCCTGCTGCTTCCTTAAAATAAGGAGAGGAAAAAGCATCATTTGGGCTCGGGTGCCTCTTGCCAGCAATGTGTGACTGTGCCACAGCAAATGCAGTGGTGCTGGAGAGAGCTGTGGCTTTTATTGCTCTTATCTCCCAGCTTCTGGAAGATCCCTCTGCCTGCGTGGGGGTCTGGGCAGGGACACGGTGCACACGCCACAGGGAGAGCAGCTCCCCCCTAAATCACAGCTTGTGATTTACACACGGGCTCACAGGTTAGGTAACTGCAGTAAACAGAATAAACAGACCTCCCTCTGGATTTATGGACTGGCAAAAGGACCTTTAACCACAAAAGAAATGTGCTTTCCAGCCCTCTTCTATCACCAGATCCCGACCAAAGGCTTAAATGCTTATGTCAAGCCCACAGAGCCCAGGATTTGGGCTGGATTCAAGCTATTCCTGCATCTTCCCTGCTACCCGGAGAAGTCATCTCACAGTTCACCTCCCGTTCAGCTCCCAGCTGACACACACACGTGTGATGCCAGAGGGAGCAGGGACAGGATTTTTCTGTTTGGGGCTCAAAATAAGGGACTCTTAAATGCACGAGCAGGCAAAGGTGTGCAAGTGCTCTGCCAAGGGGTAACTTTCTTCTGGAGCTTCCCATTCCTCCCCAGTAGCTACCCCTGGTCAAGTGGGGAGCTTTGGCTGCTATCACTGAGCTAAACCTTCCCAGCACAAGAGCTGCTGTCTAAAGAGACATTAAGGATGTTTTTTATATTTTCTTGGAGTAAAAGAGGTGTTAGATTTTGATGTGTTCTCAAATATCTCGTGAGTTTCCCCCTGTAGATGTGGAAACTTGTATAATGATGCTATTACTGACGTTTTGTGCCAAAACAAAGAGTGAAAAATGCCTCAGGAGTCCTTTGCTAGCAACCTTGGGACCATTATTTTTAAAGTGGCACCTCCCCATAAAGAAAAAGCAGCTGGAGAAGAGGAGCCTGTCCATCCCCAGACAGCCACAGCTCCTGCCTGGGGAGCTGGTCCCACCAGTGGCAGGAGAATGTCAGGGAGTGCCAGTGGTAAGAGTAAAACCAGGAACCAGGCCGAAAAACTTTGGAAAATTTGGCATTATCAGGACTTTTTGCTTTCCTGTACTCCTCAGCTGAGTCAGCCAATGCATCAGCCACACAGAGCAGCCCCCATGGCTAGCAAGGAAGTTCTCAGAGCCCAGAGTTACCCCTTCCCTTCATAGCCAGAGAGGGAAAAGCATCAAGGAAAAGTACTGCTTTCCCCCCATCTTGCACATCTTTATTTAATTCCATTGAAAGCAAGCACACATTTTTGAAATGGAACAATTTAAATCCATGAATTGTTCTGAATCCAGGAGAATTGCCAAACTTTCTGTTTTAATACATTTTCAAATTGCCTTTTCCTCCTGTCTTGGGGAGCCAAGATATGGCTATTTAATTACAAGCACAACCTCCATTTAAGAAACCCTGGTAATGAGGCTGGCGTGGAAAGGCATCCAATTTTTCCATTGTCTGACTGAGGGGCTGGAAGGAGTGTGTTTTATCCCAGGTTTGCATTTGGCAGGGCTCGGGGAGTGATGCTGTGGGGAATGGGCTAGAGGCAATCTCTGTGCTCTGGGCTCTTTGTAATCCTGCCTGTTAGAGGGAACCAAACCCAGGCTTTTCCAGGGGAAGAGGATTTGGGCTGGCTGCTTTCTGCAGCTCACACCTGGGAGCAGAAGCATTGGATCCTCCATGGCACAGGTTGGGAGAAAGGGACAGAAAAGAAATGCAAAAAGGAGGGAGGTTTGGGTCAAAGGTAGGCCAAGAAAACTTGGTAAGGGAGAGAGGCAAGAACAGCATTGCAAAAAACCTACAACATGGGCCTTATGGTGGCTGCACAAAAATGTTTCCTTTGGCTTGCTTGGAGTGAGGAACAAGAGCTGGCCCATGGAGAGAGTAGCTCCAGGTGTGTCTGCAGCAGCTCAGCTCTGACAACCACTGCAAAAGCCTCCCCATGGCATCAGGCTGCTGCTAGCAGATGTGGTGTCACCCTGGCAGCATGGTGACAGTCCCCCCTTCACCTGCCAAAGCCACCCACTGCCCTCATCCCATGGAGGGGACCAGGGTGGGCTGCAGGGCCACCCTGGAGGTGATGGAGCAGGGTGGGAACACCTCCCCACTGCCCCTGGAGCAGGCTGTGGGGCTGGATGTGCCCTGCCCACCCTGCTCTGTGGGCAGGACCCTGGCTGATGTGGGGGTGCACTCATGGGGTACCAGCACCCACCTTCAGGGCTGTGGAGGGCTCAGCATCCCCTGCTGGCTCTCCATCCCCCGAATGCACATTCCTGCAGGCTCAGGGAGCGCTGGGCCGGCTCTGGCTCCCAGTAAGCAGCCGGCCGTGGTGGAGCCATCCTCATCCCCATCCATCACCCTTATCAGGCGGCGCTGGCAGCCCGGCGGTCCCTGGCAGCGGGGCTGCACGGGCGGCAGGCCGGAGCCATCGCCGAGAGACAGGCGGGAGCATCGCGGCGATAAGAGCCCACAAACAAAAACAACAACTCCCCTGCTCGGCACTTCAAAGCGCCCGGCCGAAATTTCTGCGGACACAGAGCCTGCAGGGACACGGGCAGGGCGTGCGGAGGGACCGCGCTGAGCTCCGAGCCCGTGTGAAATGGCATGGAAATAGCATGTAAATGGCATGGAAATGGCATGTAAATGGGATGCGGGCAAGGAGAGAAGCCCTGTGCTGCCATGGGCACAAAAAAGGGGAAAGCAGCAGCTCGGCCCCAGACAGGGCGCTGCTCCCCATCCTCTGTGTGCTTCCAGGCTCCTAAACATTCCCACAGAAATGTTCTCCAAGGGATTTGCCAGCAGCGATGAGGGATAATTGCTGTTCACAGGTAACAGTCTCACAGGGCATAAAGGAGCTTTGGGGAACGGCTTTTGGGATGTCAGGAGGGAGGTTTAGGGCTGTTCCTGGGGAAAGCAAGGTCCCAGACACAACCGCGCTCCACCTGTACCCGAGCAGCCCACGCGTCACATTATTACATCCCGCTTGCATTAACCGGGTTTTTTATTCCTCCCATGGTCGCGATGAAATCCGTGAGACCTCTTGTGGCACGAGCCGAAATTCCAGGCGCATCCATAGGGATGGGAGCGGGGCACGGCCGCGCCCTGCGGCACGGCACCCGGCAGCGCCGGGGAAGAAGCTGTTTCCATTGTTTTTCCTGGCTGGAAGAAGGATCGTGTTGTGCTTAGTGCAGGACTGAAAGCATCTCACCCCTGAGGTGGTGTCAGGGTGATGCAGTGCTGCAAGTTCCGAGGAAAGACACCCCGACAGGAGATCCAAGGGGTGTTAAAGCCAGGCTGTGGTTTTGGGGAGGCAGGAGTGTGGATTGGAGGGATGATGCCCAGCATGATGATGTCCACGCACAAACATGTCTGCACACACATATGTTCATACACTTATTAAATTCCAACTGTACATACAGCTATCTCAATTTTCAAGTGTCATCATGCTATTAAAACAAAATGACACACAGTTTAGCTAGCTGGTAGTTGCCTCTTTTTATAGGATTAACTTTCATTGATCTTTGTCTGTATCCCAAGTAGTGGTGAAAAATTAATGATCTTTAAGTTTTTAAAAAGTCTCCTAAATTTATATAATCATTATTGATCAAGGATTCTTTATTTGTCAACAAAATTATTCAGAATTAGAATTTCTATCACAATTTTATTTACTTTCCTTCCCCCCAAATTTCAGAGCTTGTTCTTTGTATTTCCTTTTCCTCCTCCTTCCTCATTTTCAATAAATGAGAGGAGACTTAAGGAGCAAAGGAATCCCCATCTATTTCACTTGAGTTGCATTTAACTGAAGTGGAACAATTGCTTATCATTTGATCTAGCTCATCACAAATCAGACCTATTCCAGATGAAGGAAGAAGTGTTTATTTCTCTCTGTATTTTGTGGAGTAAAAGCCCTGTTCCTCAGCTGTCTCCATGGGAGGTTTGGAGGACAGTTCCCATCAGATACACTTTGACAAAAGGCATCCTGATGCTGGAATGACATCCCCTTACCTGCCTCATCTCCTCCATCAGGGCAGCCCTTCTGCCATTCCCTTCCTGCCAGGACCATGGTCTGGGCCTCCCTTGTCACACTGCCACCTCTCCAGAGCCCTCCACTTTGCTTCCAGCAATGACATCTCACACCACGTATGGGCATCAACCATGACGTATCAGGATCATGGGCATGACCAGGATCATGGCACTGCACAGCAGGATCATGGATGTGACCAACCACCATGAATTGGGATCATGGATGTGACCAACCACCATGAATTGGGATCATGGATGTGACCAACCACCATGAACTGGGGTCATGGATACAACCAACCACCATGGACTGGGATCATGGATGTGACCAACCACCATGAACTGGGATCATGGATGTGACCAACCACCATGAACCAGGATCATGGATACAACCAAACACCATGAACTGGGGTCATGGATACAACCAACCACCATGAACCAGGATCATGGATACAACCAACCATCATGAACCAGGATCATGGATGTGACCAACCACCATGGACTGGGATCGTGGATGTGACCAACCACCATGGACTGGGGTCATGGATACAACCAACCACCATGAACCAGGATCAAGGATGTCACCAACCACCATGAACCAGGATCATGGATGTGACCAACCACCATGAACTGGGGTCATGGATACAACCAACCACCATGGACTGGGATCATGGATGTGACCAACCACCATGGACTGGGATCATGGATGTGACCAACCACCATGAACCAGGATCAAGGATGTCACCAACCACCATGAACTGGGATCATGGATGTGACCAACCACCATGGACTGGGGTCATGGATACAACCAACCACCATGAACCAGGATCATGGATACAACCAACCATCATGAACCAGGATCATGGATGTGACCAACCACCATGGACTGGGATCGTGGATGTGACCAACCACCGTGAACTGGGATCATGGATGTGACCAACCACCATGGACCGGGATCATGGATACAACCAATCACCATGAACCAGGATCATGGAATATGGCCATGACCAACCACAATGTCCAATCACCACCCAGCAAAGCTCAGCGCCTTACCTTTTATAGCATCTGCAGTGATGTCACAGGTATCTGTCACAGCCTGATTGGCTGTCAGGTGTTGGAGGCGTGGTCTCCCTGCTCAACCACCCCTTAAAGGGACAGAACCCCCCCCAGCCCAGCAGGGATGGTCCAGTCTCTGCTGGGGATAGCCTGGCAGCATCCTGCTCCTGCCATGCCAGGAGAGCCTGCCTGCACATATACATACTTACATACATTATGATATCTTGTTTTAATTACATTAGAGCAAATGACTGATTCCCCTATGGTTTATATCAGTGCTTTAGGTTTGTAATTTATCTTGGCACAGTCTAGACTGGAGCCACTTTGAAGCTGTTTCAAACAGGATGAGAACAAACAATTTTTCCAAAGTGGCTGGATTAAGAAAACTGGCAGCCATTCATCTTTGGGGGAAAGCTTGAGCCCTGCCAGCCTCCTGCTCCCTGCCCTGCTGGGACAGAGAGGTCCTAACCCTGCAGAGGGTGGGAAATGGCACCGTCAGCTACTGTGTGCAGGGGTGGTGACAGAGGGCACCACCAGGGAGGTCTGTGTGAGGAAGATCTGATTTATTGCTAATTATTTACACTGAGTTTATGCCCAAGTGTTAGAGGGGAGGATGGCTGAGCAGATGGCACTGCAGCAAGAGATGCAGCATCAGGAGCATCAGCTGCAGGTGGGGGCCAGGGTCCCCCCATCCCAATCCCAGAGCACGGCTCCTTCACACATTCATCAACACCTACACAGAGCTTTTCCTATAAACCTCACTGATGTCTTTACTACAGGAAATCTCTCCTTATTTTCTTCAGATAAAAGCAATCCTGAAAATGTCTTGCTTAACTTCTGTAGTTTCCCCAAGATATATTTTTCTTTAAAAAAACAAACCAGTAACTAACTCCTTCATTGACTGGGAATCTTGATTTTCTTCTAGACCATTGTCTTCCGGCACCCCAAAGCTGAAGAGCTCATTTTAGGACATGCACTATAAAAGGAATATATCTCCCTGAGCCTTGCAGTGGGATTATATAGATGCCCCTCCATGGGCAGGGTGAGGGTCCCAGGGTGTCCCCAGGGTCACCCAGACCTGGCAGTGTCCTCAAGCCCTGCCAGAGATGTCTCTTCATCACCTGGCCCTGCAGCTGCCCTGCAGTGCCACAAAGGCAGCTCTGCACAGCAGCAGAGCTCGCCTGGAAACACACGTGTTTTCTATATTTTTCCACCCAAATGCCGGGGGTTTAACTATTCTAGCAGCACTGTTTGCTCAGCGAAAGCTGCCAGGGTTTATGACAGATCCTTCCTCCTTAAGGCTTTGAAATAAGACTGTAAACATGCTCGCCAGGCTAAAGTGTTACCTGTAAAGGGGGTTGCTCTCCTCGTGATGTGCCTATTGGCTCCAATTAGCACTGGCAGGAGTCAACCACAAAAAGAAGGCAGAGCTTATTCTGGGAATGAACTGATTTATTTACAGCATTTTCAAAGCAAGATGAATGTGGCCGTTTTTTTTTACTTTTTCTTTTTCTGTTCTTTATGAAGCAACAGGGAAAAACCTCCCTTCAGCTATCCCCTAAATAGCTGGAAGCAGGAGGATGCTGTCTGCTTTCCCGAAGATGGAAATTCAGCTTTGTTTAATAAGGGTGGGATAAAATCACCTGGCTTTTTACTGGCCATCACCAGAGGAGGACAGGGAATGCCCAGCCATGCTCAGAGCAAGGAAGCAGCACCTTGGCACCATGGGGTCAGGGGCCACTGCAAAGGAGCTGGGTTTCCTCAGGATGCCACCAAGGTACTGTGAAAGTTCACTTGTGTAGGTGCTGGAGGAGCTCAGCCCAGATAGATTGTGGGTGCATCTCATCCCACCATCATGTCACAGATTTACTGCGTGGAAAATCTCTGGTAACCCCATGAGGAGACAAACCTTGTGCAGGGAAGCCAGGGAGTGGGATAGATGAGGGAAAAACTGAGGGGAAAACTGAGGAAAACCTGGGGGAAAAAAGGGAAAAACTGAGCCTGTGGGCTCAGCCATCCTCCCACCCCACAGCACCACATCCCACCACTGCTTCAGGTTTGCTTGGCTCCATCACCCCATCAGCACACCCGGGCACTCGCCTTCATCCTCCAGGCTCCTTTCACCTCCACTGCTCTGCAGCCCAAAATTCCCTTTTCTGTCAAAAGCAGCTGCTTCCTGTCTCAGTGCTGTGAGAGAAGGAGCCAGGCAAGGAGGTGTTTGAACGTGTGGGAGCTGCAGCCACCACCTGCTACTGATGGCACCTCTGCTCCCTGTCAGAGCCGAGTGCCACGGCCTGAGCCCCGTGCTGAACCTGCCTGCGTGGGGGGACAGGGGAAAATGGGATAATGGGCTTTGGAGGGGACTTCATTAGTGGCAACCTCAGGGATGGCAGGAAATGCTGGGAGCTTGTTGAGATCATTAAAGGAGAGCAATGAGGTCGGAAAGGTGGGTGTGCTACCAGACTCTGCCCCTGTGGCACGTTCCTGCAAGTCCTTGTGTCACCGTGGTGGGGCTCAGGATCCTCCAAGAGGACCAAGCCCTTGACACCCCTTCTTACACTCACCAGTGAAGGGAAGGAATGGAGCACTGCTGGAAGATGAAAGAGGATAAAATCACCACTATGGGTCTGCCCAGGGATAAGCTGTGCCTGAATTTCCCTGCAAAACCTGCTTCTGACACACTGCTGCTCTCAAGATACAAGGACAGCTGGAGCTCAGCTCTTGGGACAAAACAGGCAGCGCTGAGCCCCAGCACCCCAAAACTGACAGCAGGCAAGGGCCAAGGCCCTGCTTTGGAGCTGGGCTCTGCTCGGCAGCTGAATCAGCAAATAATTAGCAGACCCAGAGCTGAAGGATTAACATCCCTCTCCTCTGCAGCCGTCCAGTCCAGCTTAACCCTTTCATCCGAGTTTCTCCAAAGCCCTGAATCTTCGGGGTCTCCCAGGGGGAGATGCTGCCATGGGGATGGCGCCCCTGGGGGGGTTCCCAGGGTGTCACAGGCGGAGTGTCCTGCCTGGCTGGTGTCCCTGTGGCAGCAGCAGCAGCCGGGGAGCTGGCGCAGGGTCGGGGCGAGCCGTCAGTCCCGCGGCTGGCGGCTCGTTTGTTCACCTCGGGGCAGCCGATGACAGCGCTTCCCTTTCCTACCAGCTGCAAAAACCTGGCAGCTGATTTAGGAGAGCTCCCGGGGCCCAAAATGTAAACCGTTTTTCACCAGGAATGTATAAGCAAGCCATAAAATAGGGGATTTGAGTCTGGTCACATGGGACAGGCCTCCCATAAAATTGAAGCATTGATCTGTATTTTAGTGAGCAGCTCCGAAACTGCCCGGGTGATTGAAGACCTGAGCTTTAACAAACTCTGTAATCTCCCACCATACATCTGAAGTGGCATGTTTGAAGTCCGAGGAGGAGTTATTTATATTATTTGTATAATACACGGTGAAAGGACATTAGCCACAGCTCGAGCACCACTGGTGGGTATTGCTGCTGGGCAGAGGAGAGCAGCTCCTTGTTGGGCTGCTCCACATGTGTGTGACAGCTGAGGTGGCCTGTCACTGCAGGGTCTGGCCATGCTGCTGCACACCAATGCCATCCAATGCCCTGTGCCCCCTGTCTTGGGGTCCATGGCCCTGCCCTGCTCTCCTGATGGGCATCATGTCTTTTCTGGCATGTGTCACTCCCTTCTCAATGTCTGTCACTCCCTTCTTGGTGTCCATCACCTCCTTCCCAGCAAGTGTCACCTGTTCTTGGCAAGTGTCACACCCTCCACTGCATCTGTGTCACCACCACCCTGGCTCGTGTCACTCCCCAGTGAATAACATCCCATCCTGGAGTGTGTCATCCCATTTGAAGTGTGTCACATCTTCCTGGCATGCATCACACCTTTCCCAGCATATGTCACCCATTTCCAGCCTGTCACCCCCTTTCCAGGATGGAACACCCTGCTCCCAGTGCATGTCCCCACTGTGGGTGCTGTCCAGGCTCCACTGCTCAGGAAGTCTTCTCTTCTTGACCAAGCCATGCAAGGAAAAAACCCATTGCCACCCTTTCCTTTTCATAGCCCAAACTGCCCTTGCCCATCAGAAAAAAAAAAAAAAAGATTGGAGAAGTATATATTCACTATAAAAAGCTCAAATGTGGAGGCAAGCAGAATTATTTGTAAATTCTAATCAAACTCTAATCAGCTTAGGCAAAGCTGGATGCCTGGAATATGGGCTGAGAAAGTCCAAGTGACATTTAAAAACATGACTTCGTTTCCCTTGTCTAGGAGATGTTTCCTCCGTGCCCAATGTTCACATTCCATGATTTGGAGGGACTCAGCAAAAAATTGTTAAATCTGGGAACTGTCTCCTCCAAAACCAAACCAAACCAGTATAATTTGGATCACATAAGCACATTACAACCTTTAAATGAGGCTTCTTGGTAGTTTTCCTGCACCAAAATCTCCCTCTTTCCCCACTAGGTATTTTTGGGGAGAGCTGTGAAACCCAAACCTGTCAGTAAGTGTGTGGGAGAGGGATGGTCTCAGTTTTGATGGCAGCTCCCAAAATGCTGAGCTCAGTGCAACTCTGTCTGCTTCCCCACTGTGCTGGAAGGACTCCCTGAGGCTGATGCAGAGATACCCAAAAATCCAATTTTTTTTCTTTCCTGCACTATCACTAACCACAACAATTAGTGATGTTATCATCCAAGTAACCAACAACCCCTGGAAACCCCACGAGCCCCCTACCATGTGAGCCAGAGCTGGGGACAGTGCACAGCTCGAGCTCAGCCCCAGTTTCCCACTGTGGGCTTCGGGGATAGGAGGAAAACTGTGCAACATTCAGCCTCTGGAGAGTATTTTGTGGCAGGCAAAGCTGTGCTCCTGTGCCCTTGGCAGGACGATGGGAGGCTGTGATTACTGAATCCCTTGCCCACTTAAGGCAGGCTCGGTGCTCCAGCCCACAGCGAGGCATATTTGAAATGCTTCTGGCTCCTGTGCTGTTCAAGCTTCCAAACGTTTGCCCAGGACAAAATCCTCCCCAAAACAGCCCCATCTGTGGCACTGAACCCATACTGTGAGCATGCCCACCTTGGGGTGGGCACTGCTGTGCCCATGGGAGCTCTGGGGTGGGAAGGACAGTGGGGACAGGGGTGACAGGGGGACAGGGGGGACAGGGAGTGCTTGGCTCGTGGAGGCAGCCCCAAAGAGAAAGAGCCAGGTGAGACAGCCAGGGCTGGCTGCCCCCAGGGCTTTGGCACCCTCGCAGTGGGATCCAGCACAGAGGGGCCAGGGGGTCTCCAGAACCCTCGTGGGGAGAATTTCTTCTCCCCTGAGCAATGCCCCAGGAAAGGGAGCCAGTTAACTCCGTGCCACTTAAAAGAGGGATTAAGCACACAAGCCTGATAAGGGGCTGGGAGGGTTATTCCTCACTCCCTCCCAGTCTCCAGGACGGGCTGGGGCTGCTGGTGCTGGGCTGAGCTGTGGGGTGGGCAGGGTCTGCAGCCCCCTGTGCTCTCTCTTTGGGGAGAAGGTGGCAGAGCAAAGCCACAATAAATGCCCGGTGTTTCACCACATGGGGAAATTATTGGGACAGGATTTTGGCAGGGTCAGAGAGCCACTTTTACAGCCACGACTTTAACAAGCATGTGTGTGTTTGCAAGAAGCCCATTAAGTTCCCTCATCCCAGGCAAAATGCTGCAGTTACCTGCTTGGCTTTAATGGACTGGGAAAAACTGGAAAGGACCAAGCCCATTGCTTCATCCCTCCCAATGAGCAAAATTCCTCACAGTCACTTGCTGCTTGGCCAGAGTTAAACCTCAAACTGCATCTTGGAGGGAAAAAAGACAAATCAGCTCTGGGTATGAACCCTTCTGCAGGAAGGCACAGCCCAATCTTGTCCAGCCTCTGTGTCCTGCCCTCCCTGCACCCCTGCAGCTGGCTGAGAGGCAGCTTTTACACCAAAACTGCTGGAGTCCTCAAGTTCTGCTTTCTGCATGAAAAACCAGCTTTTCTTAGAACAAAAAAAAAAAAAAAATTGAAAATATTTAAGTGTGATCACTTAAAAAGGGGTGTGTGTGCATGTAAATAATTTTAAGTCAGTCTCAAGAGCTTTGCTTGCCTGACTCATGATCAGGGGGTTTTTTATATATCACATCAGAAAGTACTGTAAAACATACTTTCAAAGCCTCCAAGGACCTTGGCCTCCTTGGAGTATTCAAAAGCATCAATTACATGAGCATTATGGGCAGGATAGTTTGTACGAACCCTGTTAAAAAGTCACCCCGAGACTTGTGCCTCTAAATCCCCTCACTGCCCCCAGGGCTGGAACTGATTTTTGCCCAGGTTTCGGCTCTAGGAAATGTTTCAGTTTAAAAAAACGTTGAAAAACATTAAAACCAGGCCGTATGCACTTATTATTGAGAAAATCCCACACAGATGGACTGCATTGAACCACAAGCAATTATTTTCTGCCGTTCTCGTGGTTAATGAGATGATCAGAAGTCCCGGGCGGCCTTCCTCAGCCTGCAGCCCTGTGCATCAACCTCCTCTTCTGCAGCCTGGGCTGCTCAGCTCTGGCACCAGCCCTGCCAGCCTGGGGCTCCCTGCCAGCGGGCTGAGAGGGCAGCAAAGGCACATCCTTGGTTTTCAGCAGCTGTAAAACTCAGATTTTTGGTTCTGAGCGTGTTTGGGTGTGCCTGTGTATCAGGGAGGAGCTGGCAGGAGTTGGTGCCCTATGGCAGACCCACAGCCAAGCACGAGCTGCAGGGGTTTGGCACAGCTCGGGTGGCCGAGACGAGAAAAAAAATCACTTTTTTCCCCCTGTACTAAATCAGGTTTGGTGTTGTGCTGCCAGTGGGACGTGTTTGCCAGGGCTGCTGGGCACATCCCGCTGCTGCTGAGCGGTGGCAGTGAGGGATGGAGAGCCCTGGCCCTGGCTGGCTGTTCACACCCTGTGCCTCTGCCGGGCTGTGATGCACACTCACTGCTCTGGCATGAGCAGAGCCCGAGGTGGCTGAGCTCTGCACCCTTATCAGCCAGAGCCCTAATTACTGGCCGAACCTCTAATTCCTGGGGCTCGGCCGGTACCTCGTGGCTGGAATTCCCTGAGACAGAAGCTGTTATTGTCCAGATGAGGGGTTTGAAGTCTTGCAAACACAAACCTACCCTCAAAGGGAATTTCTTTCGCTGACACTTTCCAAGACAAAGAAATGTTTCTGCCTGGGTTTTTGCAGATGGATCTGGCTTTTTTTTTTTTTTTCCTTTCTCCCCCCAGCCTGCCCCTCTGGATATTTGCTGAGCTGCCTGTGTCTGCTTTCAGTAGGGAAGGGATATGGGCAGGGGTCAGGACCACCACCCCAGTGTGGGGCAGGAGGGCAAACCTCACTGCCAGAGGGGCTGCAGCCTGTTTTACTGGAGTGCTGGGCTCCATCTTACTGGGACTCTGGGGTGGGATCCATCCCAGGGCTCTGGGGCTGTGAGCCCTGCCGCTGTGGGGATGCTGTGGGCTTGGGGTGGCAGGCACAGGAGCAGGGCCAGCTGCAGGCTAACCAGTCAGGACAGCTAGGACTGCTCCAGGCTGCTTTTCACAAGGTGTGGAGCTGAAAGTGCTGCTTCCCCTGGTGCCATCACACAGGCACAGGCTGGATGTGACCCGAGAGAGCCATGTGCCAGCCCTGTCCCAAAGTTCATTTAATAACTGGGAAATGTTGGGATCCTTTCTTTGCACCATCCACCTGCTTCCAACAGGATGGGACACTGCCTGCTCTGACTAGGGCTGGCTGAGCAAAACAGTGAAGGGAAATCCTGTGGCCTTTCTGCAACACGAGTTAATCAAATTGTGCCTTGTTGGCAGCACAGGAGGTGAGAGCCCGGAGCAAAGCTCCTGCTGCCTGTGCTGGGCTAAGGGCAGGCTCTCATATACCAGTGGAATCAGCGATTTAAAGGAGTAATGTGATCAGATGTAGCCACTTATTATAACGGCCTTGGTGACTTTAATGAGGTCCTGCCCAGACTGGATTACCATGGTCACTCATCCATAGTTCATTAGAGCCTGCGAAAGGGGATCCACAAGAAGTCATGAAATACGATCTCCTAATCTCCTCTAAGTAGGAGAAGCCCAGCTATAAAAAAAAAAAGCCTTTTAAAAATACCCGTGAAGTGAATAAATCTCCCTTGTGCTAAAAGGCAACGACAGCGGGCCCGTGAGAAGGGGATCTGCTCATGGGATGTCTTTTCCATGCATGCACTTAGAGAGACTTCACACAAGCGTGGTGTGCCTGGGTGGAGGAGCAGGAGACTTTCTAATGGTTTTCTTGGGATTCCTGGGGAAAACAAATAAATAAATAATGGCTGGGAGGAGGAGTAAGACAGGCAGACCTGGTGTCCCCATGGGCAGCAGCGGGCAGAGACCCTAGAGGAGGAAGGTCTGCCCATCTTGGAGGGATGCCCAGTTCCTGCTGTCCCCCTCTGTTCCAGATGCCTCACCCAGTGTGGGCCTGGATCTATCATTTATGGGCAGTGAGTGGCAGCCAGCTGGCACCCGCCCCTCTCAGGCTGTTCCCAACCAATCCCTTTCCCAGGAAAGGTGGGCTTGGCATTACCCCAGATATCCTGCCCACCAGGATGGCTTTTTGGGGTGATGATGCTTCTCTGAGCATGACACAGCACCTGGTGCCATCAGGTCATGTCTGCAAGTTCCCGAGTCTGAGGACATCAATCCCCTCAGCTGGATTCTGTGTGGAGCAAGGTGGTGGCCCAGGGCCATTTTGGGGTTTGGAGAGCAAGGTATCCCCTGGGACCTGGAGGAAGTGGGATGGGGCAGCTGGGACAGAGCTGTTCCAACAGCTGGCAGTGATTTCCACAGCTGGCTCTGTTGAGATGAGCCGTGTCCAGTCCCACTCCATGGGCAATAGGAAGTGGAACATCCCAATGAATAGAACAGAAAGCAGAGCTCCAGAAAATATGGGATGAGATCCACAATCCTTGTATTATAGTGCAGGCAGCTCTCTTAACTGGGAAACCCACACTGCTCCATGGACAAAGGAGTTGGCGTGGCAGCAGGGATGCCAGCGTGGAGGGATGCCCATACAGGACTGCCCAAGCAGCACATGCAAAGAGAAACCCTGAGAAGATTCCCTGTCCACTATAAACTACCCCGGTCTTTATCAGGGAGAGCATTCAGTAAGTGATTAAGTGAAGACTTTATTAATTCTGCTGCAGCTGGGACTGCTCAGGGGCTTAACCTGAAGCATGTGCTCCTCTGGCTGAGGGTCTTAATGTACTTAGTGAACATCTGGATATGGCCCTCCCCTTCCAGACCTTTCTTCTCTCCACGGGCAGTGGGGTTATCTGGAGGGGAAGGAAGCCTGAAAGCCGGCTCTGTCCTCCAGGGCCGCTCTCATTCCTCAGCAGGCCCCAGGGACAATTTGGCAGAGAGGAGCGTCGCGTGAAGGAATGTCCCGTGATGGACGGCGCTTAACGGGACGCCTCCACGTGCACCCCTGGCCACGGGGCAAATGCAGCTGTTCCCAGCAGCCTTCTGGGGTGGAGAGGTGATGGCGAGGCTGAAGGATGCCCACACTCACCCTCACAGCGTGGTGGATGCTTTCCCTGCAGACACCTCTGCGCAGGCACTGGTACCTCTGGACGCGCAGGCTCTGCAGACTCCAAACGCCGAGAAATGTTTGACAGAGCAGCATACATATTCCAAACATTGTTTGATTCATGTTTTAAAGTCTCACTTGCAAGCATACTTCCCCAGCTCAGACATCAATCACTGCAAATATGTTCTTATAAACAAAGCAACACAGACTGACTGTCTCTTCCACCCTTACCATACGCAGGTCACCGGGCAGCACCCTGGGGAGAGGAGCTTCCCAGCACATCCGAGCCCCCCTTGGAGGACACCAGCACAGGTAGCTGAGGAAAAGCAAAGGGAAACCTGCTACCAGTGGCACAGTACCATCCAAGGGTATGTGTCCCAAAGCTGAGTCCATCACTGTGCCAGGAATTACTCGCTCCTGCTGTGCAGCCGCTGCACAAGGGCGCCTGTCCTTGAGGTTACAGCTGTCCCTTCATCTCCTCATCTCACTCCATGGCCCACCCAAACACACACCTCTGCCATTACAGGGATGAGATTTCCCCAGGCAGGGACAGGGGATGAAGTTCCTGATGGTCAGGATGAAGTATTTCCCAGCATGTGGGGTTCCTGCATGCGGCTGCACACTTAAATCAATAATGAGAGCAGAAGCATAATTTCATTTTATGTTTTAACTCTGAATGCCTGGTTATCACATCTAATATCTCAAGAGACCCCCCCCCTCACCGTTAGGGACCTGGTGTGGGCATGGTGCTGTCATAGCTGGCTGCTCCCCATGGTCACTGCACTGTCACCACCAGAGTCTCCCCGTCCCACTGCCTGCAGGGACATGGTGAGATGCTGGGCCATGGTTGTACCTGCTTCCTCCACTACTGTGGGCATCCCAGACCCCACAAGCCCCAGCCCTTGCTATCACACAGCAGGGACCCCAAAGTACATGCAGCTCTGGGGCCACCCCTGCCACCAGCTGGGCACCCCAAGAATCTGGACAAAAGTGGTAAGACATGGCAGGGACAGTGGAAAAAAATCTCTGCTCCAAATTCATGGGGTTTGGAGGCTTTTTAAAGCAAACTCCCTTTCTTTAGGATGCTCCAGCAAAGTTCAGGATCCTGTGGGTAGGTGACTCTCACACTTCTCAGCCCTCTGTTTAGGAAAAATAAATAGGAAAGAATCCAGAGGCGGTGCTTTCCTCCGGCTCCGCGAGATGGATCAGCGCTTGCCACTGCAGCAAAACTGTCCCACCGTGATCTAACCCAGTGCTTTGTCCTGAAATGCTCTGCCACGGCTGAATACATGACTCCTCTGGAGCAGGGTGACACATTCCAGCCCCAGACAGTGACACTGACAGATGCAATCAGCCTGCAAGGTTTAATGGGAACACGGCGCTGGTGGAGCCGGCAGCGGGAAATTTATGAGGAATTCACCAGAGGAAGAGGGGAATGAGCAGTGTTTGCTGATGCACGAGGGAGGAAAATCCCAGCAGGGCAGCAGCTGAGCCATGGCGTGGTGGCATTTACTGGGGGCAAATTGGTGGCAGGGTGCTGGCCATGGGGAGGGAACAGCAGCGTGGTGGGACCAGAAAGGGGTCCCAGCCCTCAGCCACAAAAAAGGCAGCTGGGAGGAAGCTCTGTGGCCATCTCCTGCATGGGAAACGCTGGCCCTATGTCCCACCACAACTCCTAAATTGAGTTAACCCCATCCTGCTGCCCAGCATATCCAGAGCTGCTTTTTCAGAACAGCAATGCTCTTTCTGCCAGGTTTTGGGCAGGCTCAAACTCTCCCAGGTCAGGAGCTACATCTAACAGATCTCTGGGGCTCATCCAGCCCAGGACTGAGCACCAAACTGCTGATGGGAACCTGCTCACTGCCTAAGCTCCCTATTTCAGCCAGGGCACTAAGGCCAGGGAGATTTTGGACACGTACATCCCAGGTTTTATTCTCCACTCTTGCCCTGCACCCCTGTCAGTCGGACAGAGGGCCAGTATCAGTCTCCATCTCTCCTGACTCAGCCCAGCACCAGCTGCGATGGCCTGAGATAGCAGCAAGTGGCTCAGCCATAGGGCTCCGGGGGCAATTAGAGAGGAGACAGCTCCTGCCTGCACCCAGCTCCTTCCCACACCCCAGGGCAGGGCTTGAAACCTCTGGAACCTGCTGGGGGGCTCGGGGGGCTGCGTGCTTTGGGATACTTCCCCACAGAGGGGTGAGCAGGGCGGTCCCACCCCAGCTCCCACAGCCAGCACGGTCTGACAAGGCTGTGAGGAGGGAAGGAGAGGGGAAAAAAATGTCTCATTGCTGTAAGGAGATTTACTGGGCTTGTTATCAGCACAGGAAGAGCCAGAGCTTAGGGGCAAACGGGAGATGCTTTGCCTATTGCGGTGTTTTTTCCTACCGCGCTCTGAGCCGGCTCAAGCAGCACAGGCAGGCGGCACACTCGGCTCCAGTGCTCCCTTTCCACCACCTCCATGTGAGCCCTGTCGCCTCCAGCTTTCTGCTTGCAAAGGCAGGGGCTGCTCAGGCCCCAGAGCATCCTTTAAAAAGTGCTTTGTGTTTAGGTGCTGGTGTCCATAAGCCCAGCTGAGCCCCTGGCGTGGCCGAATGCTGAGCCCAGCTCACCTGGCTGCTCTCCTCATCCACCACATTTGGGTCTCAGCAGCTGCTTTTAGCCTGGATTGGGGTTTGGCAGCACAGCCAGGACCAAGAGATGGGTGGTTTTGGGGCTTTTGTGAGGCTTCCCAATTCTGCTGCCTGTTTGCACCTCACACCGTTGTCACCACACCACTCCTGGGTTGGACCTTGGGGCTTATTTCCATGAGATCTCAAGGCTGTGGGAGGTTGGGAATGAGGGGTTTCTTTTTCCTGGTGAGAAGGAGGGTTATATTTTGTGCTTATTTGAAGCTCCTGCAAGCACCTGGGGGAGTGTGTGTGTGCTGGAGAGCCAGTGCATTTTAGGGGGCACATGAGGGAGCGGGGGAGAAACAACTTCCTCATCCCATAGACAGCAAAATAGCATCCATGGAATTAAAACAAGGTCTGAGCAAGAGAAATGCACCCACAAAGGCCTTTATCTGGCAGAATCAGAGCTCAGCAGCAGCACGGGAAGCAGCGTGCAGCTCACAGGAGACCCAGCCCATCTAGAGTTTCGGCTCTGGTTAATGACACAGCAAATCGAGCCTGTCATCTTTAGACAAGATGTTTCTTGTCCTTTTGGCCCAAGAAAATAATCACCACCCTCGAAAACTGCAGTTTCACAGTGGTGTAGCCCTTTCTCCCCCCATCCCCTCCAGAAGAAAGGTGGGGGCAGCAGCTCTTGGGGTGGGAGGACACGGCACTGGAGGCTCCCCACCCTCCACCCACGATTTCAGCATCACACCGAGCAGATGAGGCTGGGCCAGCTTCCTCCTGGAGAGCCACAGGGAGGTGGAGCGCCCGTCCAGAGGATCTCAGCTCCCCAATAAATTGGCAGGTTCAGGCAAATCCGTGAGGAACAAATTCTCCCTAACTCCATGGGTGTTGGGCTCCTGGCAGGGTTCACCAGGCTGGGCTTGCTGCACAGGAGGGGCAGCTGCATGGCAAAACTTCACTGCCAAAGGCCCTGGCATAGAAATATTTGTGATTTCCTAAATCACAGACTGATGCCACTAGCAGAAAAAGCAGCACCATATATATACACAGATACACACACACGTGCTATATATACTTCTTTATATTTACATCTACAATCGTAATTATATTTGTACTTACATTTATTTTATTTTTTATAAATAAAATAAAATATTGATTTATATAAAATACAGAAAATATTGATATGTATATACAAGTTTAATCTTATATATATATGTATAAATACTGTATCAGGATTGCTGGTGTGCATATTGCTGGCTTAGGAATTACTGTGGGGGGTTTTTTGTGCTCTAGATATAACATGGAGTATGTTAAAAACAAACAAACAAACAAAAAAACCCCAAAAAAACAAAAAAAAAACCCAACCAAAACCCAAAACAAACCTAAGAAGGGCTTAAACACCTTGTTGGAAAATGGTTTTTGTTTGTCCCAGGGTGAGTGTTCTCAGCTCCTGCATATGATGGGCTCTGCAGAGAGGCCACAGGAGCTCTGGAGCAAGATCAGAGTGGGGCTGAACACTGGTACAAAATCCCTCCCTGGCAGAAGTCACCCCTGCAAGCCTTCACCCTGGTGGAAAATGCACTGTGCTGAAGCCAGGGATACTCCAGCAGCTGGGACAATCAGCGGGGAAGTGCTGGTGGTGGCCATCACCGTGCCAGCACCCACCAGCTTTGTCCATGTCCCACAAAACATCCCTGGAGCCGCTGCACCGCCAGCGCGGCGGATTTCACAACATTTCCCCAGGAGTGTTTGGATTCAGGGTGTAAAACAAACCACTTTTGTCCAAACAAGATGCTTCTTGCAGGGATGGCTATTTTGGGTTGGGTGTTTTTTATTTTAATGGCCTTTCAAAGAGCAGAACTGCTTTGCACGAAGCTGCTCCAAATGTTTCCAAGCAAAGTTTAAGAGAAAACTGGAGTTTCACTTAAGAGGGTTTTAATGGGCAAGGCTTGTTTTTCCTTCATGTTCCCTGCTCTTCTTGGAAAACCAGGAGCCAGGAGAAGAAAGGTCTTCAGCTCACAGCAAACGATTTTGTTTCAGTTTTGAGAAGTAGGGAGGGATCAGCATTTTTATGGGAGCAATTTATTTCCTTCCAATATGCTCCATTTCAGAGAGGTTTTTTTTTTCTCCAGAGCATGTTAGGAGGAGTCACATATTTACTGTGTATATTGATATACAATAAAAGCCTTATTCTTTGGAGGTCTGGATTCACTTTTTACAGCATGTCCCATCCTGTGACTGCCTGGATGCAAGGAGGTACAATATCCATGGTGACACCATGGACCAAGCTGACAAAAGGACACTCAGTGCCTCTGTGCCTTTTTGCCCCAAAATCCCCCCACTTCCCCCCATGTCTATGAAGGCAGCAGCACAGCCATGCTGGGTGCTGGATCCCAGTTTGAGATGGGGAATAATGAGCTCTGGGGAGGCTTCTGCCACCTCCCATTTATAAAACGGGGGAAAAGGGTGGGAAAAAGCACTAAAATTATTTATGACCCCCAACTCCCAAATAATTTTCTGTTACCAAAAAAAAAAAAAAAAGTATTAACAGATGCTTGTTAATTCTTAAAACCATCTCAATCTAACCTTGGAAAACCCATCTTGAGAGTCTTGCTGTAATGGCTGGCCCAGCAGCTGCACAGACATCTCAGGATGCAGTGGGGAGAACCAAGGGAAAATCAGTCCCTCTGCTCCCATGGAAGTGAGCAGTAACTCCTGCACCTGAGCAGAGAGAAAAACTGGAATTTTGAGACAGCTGAGTATAACCAGGATACTAAGACACCACTAATAGTCCTCATCCTCCTACCCTGGCACAGTTGGGATGGCATAGCCAGACCTGGCATGAGACACTGTGTGATGAGAACTGGAGCTGCCTGAAAATCTTAGAGACAAAATGAATTAAAAACCCCATGTGGATCCACACAGAGAGGAAGGAGGGAAGTAGGGATCCCAGGACATGGTCCCACCACAGGGAAACATGGACAGGATGCTGTTCCCTGGCTCTGGCTGCTCTGCAGTGCCAGCTCATCACACTGAGCCTGTGACACAGCAGAGCCCTGTTAAAAGCATCCCAACATTTTTTGGTGGTCAGGACCACTGTCAGCAGCCTTTTCTCACCACAAAGGCATTTACCTGCAATGTCACACAGCCAGGGTGCAGAGCAGGAGCTCACCCACTGAGCCAGGCCACTCCATGTGCCAGGGACAGTAGCAATGGGACAGGAGGGAAGCCCCTCTTTCAAGGAATGTGGGATGCTGGTGTAACAGGGACCAGGGAAATCCCTCAGGCACACGTGGTGTTGTGGTACCTGGGCTCGGAAGGTCCCTGAGCTCCTGGAGTTGGAAGGAGTGGGAAGAGAAGTCCCCACAGTGGCACTACCAGGATTAATGGAGAGCAGGGGGAGAGGGAGAAGGACACGTCTCATGTCATGACCCACCTCCCTTTCCCCACCAGCACATAGGGGATGACACAAACCTGCACTAAGGGAAGGGTTGGAAGCAGCAAGTCCAGCTCTGCCCATCCAAACCCAGAAATTTGTCTCCAGCTATGCCCCAAACCAGATGCTTTTGTTGAAGACGCCAGGAGCTGCCTTAATAAGCGCTTATGCAATCCTTCTGAGCAGAGGAAATGTCTTTCCCAATCCCCAGCCATTAGCAGTTGGCTGATGCCCTGGAGCAGGACATTTTAGAGCCCTTGTAAATTTGCTTCAGGAGTGGAAAGTGGTTGGAGAAGGGAAAGGCACTGGTTTTTGTCAGGAACCTGAATCATCTGGGAGCTCTTCTCCACTATTCCCCATGAGTGGAGAGTTACCACCAGGAGCCAGCAGCCAAACCCTGCCCTGGGCCAGGTGATCAAGGATGGGAGAATGACAGTGGCAGCTTGTACCCCTGGGTCAGCAGCCAGCCTCAAGGTTTTGGGGATCAGTGTTTGTCTAAGCAAGGAATCTGAGTGGGAAAGAAGAGGGTTTAGGGTAGGAGCATCACTCCTGATTCCATGCAAAACTTCTTTCAAGAAGAGACATCTACCAGGGAACAACTGGACCCACTCTCCATGCACGTGGCTGTCCTGGGCTGCCAGACAGAGCTCATGGACTGGGTTTTTCTGTCATCTCCAATTAGGTCTATGACAGGTAATTTGATATAAATAGAAATTCCCCTTATGGCAGGTGGAGCCTCCTTCCACTGACTTCCATGGCAATCAGATGAGGGAACAGCTCTGCTTTAAGTGAGACTCAGGGCACCCATGCCAGCCTAGAGCAATGATTTTGGGGCTGGTTCCAGTGGTGAGGCTGCTGTTACCTTCCCTTTACCTGTTGTTTGCATCCAAACCTAATCGCCAATTGACATGAGCCATCTTTGAGGAGCTGCTGCTCCATCAGCACAATGAGCCATTGTTGAAATGGCTGCAGCAATTTTCCAGGTTAATTTATGGCCGCCACACCCCATTAGCAGCAATAAATGTGGAACCCGGTTTTGCCAAAATTGTGAGTTACGATTTTTCAAATAAATACATTTTCCTATAAACCAGCTTTCTGTTTAGTTTGAATGTTCCTCACAGACACATCCATCTACATAAAATACACAGGAGAGGAAGCTGAGCTGTGACTTTGCTCTGATGACATAAAAACTTTTGTAAACACAATGTCACTTACAGTACTAGCAAAGAGAGAGCCCAAAAAATAAACAGTGAGCGCCTGGCCCGTCCCTTCAGGAGCACACGGAAAATTTAATACTTTTTTCCGTAAAGCTTTGTTTTCCTTTTGATTTATCCACGCAAGACAGTGGCTGTTTGGCCATAAATAGATGGTATTTCTTGAGGGGCAATGGTTGCAGTCATCCTGTGTGTCGCCACAGGGGCGGCACAGGAGGGGTGTGGGCAGAGGAGATGCTGTGGTTTGCTGCTGGGAACAGGAACATCCAGGCACAGCCCTGTGTTCACCCCCAATTCCTCCTGCTCCTTCCACGGGGCTCTGACAGATGTACCTCACTGGGAGTTGCTCCTGTGGTGCTGGTGCAGAATTAAGCAGCCCAGCAGTGCAGCCTGGGGGACTCAGGCAGTGTGTGGGCACAGGAGAGCGTGGGCACAGCAAGTGTGAACTGTGCAGCACCCCTCACCCCTGTGAAACCCTTCCTGGCACAGCAGGACGTGTGGCAAACCCTGCTGGGGATGAGGGATGCCCTGAGTGGGCTTTTGCAGCCCAGCCTTGGCTGTGACCCCAGAGTTCATTGCTGATCAAACTTACTTGATTCCGTTCACTTCTGCAGGTTCTCTCGCTCCTCACATTGCCAGGAGGAAAAGAATCCCCCAGACAGAGAGCTCTCTGCAGCTCTCCTTGAAGCAGACTCTGCCTCAGTTTCCCAAGGGTTTTTGCCACCGTCCCCCGAGGCCTCTGAGAGCAGAACTGTTAGGAAGGTGCTGAGTGATTATTATTGCATTATTCCAGGCAAGTGCTATAAATACCCGGGGGCACCTTTAGACACAACCCAGCTGCCCAGGGGAGCTGGCTCAGCCCTGCTCTGCGCCTGCCCTGCCTGAGGAGGGATCAGTGGAGGAGTGAGGAGGTACCCTGGGCACCACCTGATGGGGGACACGGTGTGGGAATGTGGGGTGGCAGGGCTGGGACCCTCCTGGCTGCACCCTGGGCCTTCAGAGGAGCTCGGGCTGGGGGGGATGTGGGTGCAGCAGGGTGCTGGGATGCTGCAGGGAGACGCTAACAAGGAAGACAAGGGGAATATTTTACGGGGCTGCAATGTAAACAGAGCTGGAGCAGAGCCCCTTTTTATGGAGTCCCTGTCCTGCCAGGGCATCTGCCAAGGCCCTGATTTACGCTCCTATTTAGATAAGGGAGCCGGAGGGGGGAGCAGAGCTGGCGTCAAAGTCACAGGACAGCGGGGCTGCCGCTGGCTGCACTCTGATAAGGAGGTGTCTGAGGGGCCAGGGCCAAAACCTCAGCTCCTGGCCCAGAAATGGGGATGGATGCAGGGCTTGGTGGCCCCTGCCGGGTTTGGGGTGCTGGGGTTCACAGAGACCTGGGATAACCTCACTCCCAGCATGAAGCATTGGCCCCCTCACCATCACCTGGCCATGAGGGCAGGAAATCTTTCTCTGATTTGAAGGAAAACAGGTGGAGAGAAACGTGGTTCCTCCTGCCATGCCAGCCATAAATCTCCTAATCCAAACTGCTCGGCGTTTTCTCCCCCATGCGAGTGGGGAGATGTGAAATTAAGGAAACTCACCAAAAGTTTGAGAAGTGCTAAATTTGGACGCCATGACAAAGGCAGTCTGGTTTGATTTAGAAGGTGTCGGCATGAAAAGGGCTCTGGTTTTATTATTTTATTAAAACGCGAAAGATTAGAATGATTTTCCAAAGGAAAAATCAACCCTTTGGTCCCACTATTTGCTCAGCTGAGCACTTCCAAACTCTACAGGGTCCAGGGACTTCCATCAGGGAGTGGATTAAGCAAAATAATGCCCAGGTTTGGGCTGGACTTACCTGGCTTGGCAGCTGGAGGTGACTCTGGTGCGGGGCTCGAGGTGACAGCTCCCAGCTGGATGTGGCTGTAAGTGGCCTGTGCCGTGCAGGGCTGTGGGGATGAAAAGGGTATTTTTGGGAGGTATTTCTAGAGCTGGGGCTGGGTGCCACAGACTCTCACCTGTCAGGGCTGGGGAGAAGCTCAGTGAGGAGCCTGGGTGGTTTGTAAGAGGATCAGAGCTCCACAGGTGATGCTCTGCCAGCACGGAGAGGTGAGGCATGAAGTGGGACCCCTGAACTTCTCCCAGGTGGAGAGAAGAGCTGGCTCCCATCAGGTCCGAGCCGGGCTCGGGGATCCCACCCACCCACGGCTGCTTGGAAGGAAATCGGGGACACGACGCCCTACCCTACCCAAGCCTGGCTCTAACAGCGGAGTAATCACTAGCAAATGTTTGCAGGGCGCTCGTTTAAAGGGGGTGGGGAAGCGGGGGCTTTGCAGCAGCTGAGAACAAAGCAGGGGGGGAACAAAGCTGGGCAGATCCGGCACGGCCGCTCCCCCCCAGCCGCCGGGAGAACCGGAGACCCGCGTGCACCCTGCCCGGCCCCCCAGCCTCCTGCCCCCGCAACTCGCCTTGTAACAGCTAACGATGGAAAATCCGAGGCATTTAAGTGGCTCCCGAATCCGCCCGGGAACCGTGATTGAGAGAAGTCAAATAAAATTTGTCATCTTTAAAATGCAGGAGGACGTTAATGGTGTGTTAGCCCGGATGATTAATACAAGCGCCTGCAAACAACCCTCCAACGTTTCCACCCTCCGCTGCAAGATGAATCGCTGGAAAGCGCCGTTAATCGCTAACATACCTTGGGCCCAAAGCCCCTTCCTGCCCCGCCGTGCTGGGATCCCGCTGCCGTGCCCAGCCTGTCCCCTCTGCAGCCGCTGCAGCCAGGGCAGGGGTCAGCCCCAGCTGTGGCCCGGCTCTGGGACATCGTCCTGGGGATCTGTCACCCATGGGTGCAGAGGCGAGCAGGATGTGCTGTCCACTTCAGGGCCCCTCCCTGGGCTTGGGTTTGGGAGGTGAAGTACAAGATCCCAACCTCAGCGTGTCCCCCCAGCCCTTTTGTGGCCAGGCTGGGACAGGGAAACACAGGGCAGGTCCTCCCTTCCCTGCTGTAAATACATTCATGTGCATGGCCAGTATAGTTTTTATATATTTATGTAGCTATGTGGTGTCTGTGCACGGGTGAGCAGCACACACACGTGTGTTTATAAGCCACGTGTGTGATGGGTGTGCGTGTGCCACACGTGTGTGTCATGTACTTAAAATGACATTGTGGATGTGGCACATGTGTGTGTGTTATGTACTTATAACGACACTGCGTGTGCCACACGTGTGTGTCATGTACTTAAAATGACATTGTGCATGTGCCACATGTGTGTGTGTCATGTACTTATAATGACATTGTGCATGTCCTACATGTGTGTGCATTATGTACTTATAACGACACTGTGTGTGTGCCACACGTGTGTGTCATGTACTTATAATGACATTGTGCATGTGCCACATGTGTGTGTGTCATGTACTTATAATGACACCGTGCATGTGGCACATCCGTGCTGCTGGTGTATGTAACATATATGGGTGCACGAGTGTGACGTGTTTGTGGAGTGTGTGCACAGCACAGGGTTGTGTGGTGCATGCGGCATCTTTGTGGTGCATGTGGGCAACGTGTGCAGTTCAGCGGTGTGAGCAGCAGTGCGTGGTGCAACCAGCACCAGTGCAGTGTGGAATTGTGCAGTGTGCACTGCACAGCGTGGCTGCGTGCAGTGCACATCTCTGTGCAGCTGTGCAATGCAGGCGAGGGCCAGGAGCCCCATGTGCAGGCAGGGAGCCCCATCCCTGCCGCCCCAGCCTCAAGGGTGCCTCTCCTGCCTCACTCCGATACCTTCGCCCCACTTTCCTCCCCATCCCCTGGCATCCTCCCAGCCCCGCTGCTCTCCTCTCCCTCGGCCCGGCCGTCGGAGGTCCGGACATCCACCAGCGGCTCCCGGGCCGGCTCTCGGGGGGCTCGGACACCCCCGCCCCAGCGGGAACCGGAGCGCTCCGGGACCGGGGTGCGGTGCCTCTCGGTTCTTCCTCATCCCCTTCTCCTGAGAGCGAGGAGCGGGCGGGAGCCAGGGCCAGCGGGGAGGTGTGAGCCCAAAGCCCCGAGCCCGGCGCACGCCCCCTCCGCCGCTCCGCTCCCCCCGGGGCCTCCGCGCATCCTCCCCTGCCCATTGGCTCCGCGGCGGGGGGGCCGCGGCCCTATATAAAGGCAGGGTCGGGAGGCTCCAGAAGGGGTTAAAAAAACCCCCAAACAACAAACCCGAAACCCCAAAGCCCGCAGCCGCCACCGGAGCCGCGCTCCCCGCAGCCCGCCGCGCCCGCCCGGCGGGGAGCGCCTCCCGCCCGGCCATGGAGCGCTGCTGAGCGGCCCCCGGGCCAGCGGAGCGGATCATGAACCTGGTGGGGGGCTACCAGCATCACCACCACCACCACCATCACCACCACATGCTGCACGACCCTTTCCTCTTCGGGCCGGCGGCGCGGTGCCACCAGGAGCGCGCCTACTTCCCCGGCTGGGTGCTGAACCCGGCCGAGGCCGCCCCCGAGCTCGCCGGGCAGAGCCCGAGCTACGGCCCCGCCGAGTACGGCCCGGCCGGCCCGGGGCGGCTGGAGGCGCTCAGCGGCCGCCTGGGACGGCGAAAAGGAGTCGGGGGACCCAAGAAGGAGCGGCGGAGGACGGAGAGCATCAACAGCGCCTTCGCCGAGCTCCGCGAGTGCATCCCCAACGTGCCCGCCGACACCAAGCTGTCCAAGATCAAGACCCTGCGCCTGGCCACCAGCTACATCGCCTACCTGATGGAGGTGCTGGCCAAGGACAGCCAGCCCGGGGACACCGAGGGCTTCAAAGCCGAACTCAAGAAGGCGGACGGCAGGGAGAACAAGAGGAAAAGGGAGACGGTAAGAGGCGGATCGGGACCCGCGTCCCTGCTCGCCGTGGGCTAGGAGCGGGCGGGAAAAACCCCGGGGCTGGGGGGAAAAATCCTCTAAAATCTCCCGGCCTCGCTGAAGCCTTTTTCCCCAGCGTAATTACATCAACAACAACAATTATAATAATAGTAATAACAAATCTGTGAAGGGAAAACTCGTCGAAAAATAGCCCTTCCGACGGGCCGGGTGGGTTGCCGAGCTCTTTCCGCGAGGGGTCAGCCCGCGGGTCCGGGACTGCCCCGGTCTGTCCTTCACCTCCCCGGTGAATCGCTCTCCCAGGACGAGCGATGCGGAGCCAGGGCGGCCGCTTCTCCCCGTGCTGCGGCGGGCGGGTGGCGGGCTGGGGACCTCCAAAGCCCCTCTTTGTCCCCGGGCTGGCGAAGCCGCTCGGAGCTGCAGCTCCTGCAAGGGGCGGGCGGGCGGCCCGGGACCCCGCTCCGTTCCTGACCGCTCCTTTCTCCCTCCTCTCCCCATCTCCTCTCCCGCAGCAGCCCGAGGTCTATTCGCAGCCTCTGGGTCACGGCGAGAAGAAGCTGAAGGGCCGGACGGGCTGGCCCCAGCAGGTCTGGGCTCTGGAACTGAACCCCTGAGAGCTGCCCCGCCCGCCCCTCCATGTGCAATGCCGGAGAGAGCCCAGCCCGGCCCCGGAGCCCGTCCAGGCGCAGGACACGGGGAGCCGGCCCGGCTGCCCCCGGCCCGGGGGATGCTCCGCGGGAGCGGCGAGAGCGCTTCGCGGGCTCGGTGCTGCCCGCCTCGCCGGCAGCGGGACCAGCCGGGCCCTTTCCCCCGTCCCCTTCCCGCATTTGCAGTAATCGTTGCTCCCTCCCGCGGCTCCTGCCCTGCCGGGCCGGACTGGAACGGTTCGATTCGTTCGCTGTTGTAAATACGAGCCCCCCATCCCCTCTCCCCGTCCGCTGCCTGACCGACGTGCGGCTGCGGTGAAACTACCTAGAGGTGCATTTGGGAACACTCCTGTGCCGGGTTTTCTACCTCAGATCTGCATGACCACTTCCCGAGGGACCGAGCGCGCCACACCACGTATTTAAAACTGAATAGCTAAAAAAAATTAATAAAATAAAATTTAAACTTTATGCAAACGGCCTCGGGTCCGAGCCCTCTGCTTTCCCCTGCTCCGGCAGTCGCGCTGGTCTGGCCGGGTCCCCTGTGCTGCCCACAGGGATGCTGCGGGATTAAAGACATCCCTGAAGTCACTATTCTGATGCGGGGCCGATCCATGTCAGGGACTTCCTCCTTGGGGAGCTCGGGATCCTTTCAGACTCGTTTATGCCGTCCTTGCTCACGGCAGGAGCTGGTGGAGCTCCGCAAACGTGTACCCGCGACCTCCTCCGGGGCACGGACTCTGCCCTGCCCTTCCACCCCTTCCTTCCCTCCCAGGAGCCCATCTAGAGGGACTGGACTCGTGTTTGGCTTGGGGAAGGATGGCAGGATCAGGCCTTTCCAGCGCCTGGATGGCACCACAGAGCGGCGGAGCCCCGGGTTTCGTTGCTGAGAGCGGAGAGCCGGGGCTCGGCTCCCCTGTCCTGCCGGGGCAGCCCGCCCGGCCCTGGCACCGGCAGCGCTTTCTGACAGGGATCCCCTGTTGGGCGCTGCCCCGGCCACTTTTGGAAGGAGCAGCGTCCCCTCCTCGCCATCCGAACGCGATGGATGCCGCCAGCCTCAGACACAGCAACGCTCACGCAGCACAAATTCTGCCACCACTCAGGCGTAAATCCTTAATAATTAAAGCCAAATCCTCACCACTGGGCACACACGGTGCTCTCACCAAAGAGTCCAAGACGTGCGCGCACGGCTCAGAGCCTGATCCTGCCTTCCCAGCCTGGCCACGCCGCCGCTCCCAGAGACACCGGGATAAACCCTGACCCTCGGGAGGCTGCTTGGGGCAAAGAAAAACAGCACGGGAAAACGTGCACATTATTTATTCTAGGGCTAATCCGAGGGCTCACAGCAGAGATTTTTACATTTTCTGTTTGAAACCAAGCTTTTGATTGCGACTAAAGGTATAGAAATAATGATGCAACTTCTGTAAAATACTGGCACATCGATTAATCCGCACACACCAAAAATACCCCAGCTCACCCATCGGGGAGCGGCTTGGGTTTTATAGCCACTTTGTGTACAAATAGAGATGGAGGAACACACAAACATTGTGGGGTACCAGTGTAATTAACTCTCGACGAAGAAGAATCTGGCTGCGTAAATCAGCCTTCCCTCGCTCCGGAGCCGCTGCACGGCTGCCTTCCCTGCCCCTCATCTATTTTCTGATCCCTTTGAGCGAGGCTGAGATGAAAATTGACTGCCAGAGAAGAGCAATGCCCGCCCGCGGTGGAACTTTTTGTTTGAGCTATAAGAGGTTTAGCATGGTAACACTTCCATGAGTGAAGTAGAGTAGGGCACTCCTAAACACGAATGCATTCAAGGGAAAAAAAAAAAAGAAAAAAAAAAAAAGGGAAACGTACAGAAAGTCAGCCTCAAAGATCCTATTTTATGTCTAAGTTTCAGTGTCTCCTAAAGGCTGGGTTCTTATGGGAAAGCTCCCAAGCTGTCACTAACACTACAGCCCAGCGCCCCATAAATGTGTCCGCAGTCCTGTTCACATGTGCCAGCCGGTATCCGTGTATCCATACAGCTCCAACCGGGGCTGCCCATCTGTAGCGATGAGGGAAAGGATTAAACGGGGACTCGGGACTCGCTCTGCTGTGAGGCAAAGGTGACAGTGCCCGGGAATCGTGTCCCCGGTGCCGGCACACCGCGGTACATCCCTCTCAGCCTGGGCTTTCACCCCGCCAGAAACCTCCGCTGGTTTTTACCTTGTGTGTTTCCAATTTTGCTTCTGGGAAGGAGCGCCCTGCACAGCCAAGGGCCGTGTTCTGCCTGCATTCGCAGGAATTTTTCTTTTCTTACCACAGGTTTCTGGTGGTGGTACCTGCTGGGGAAGGTGTCCCCAGCGCCAGCCTCCCCTGCTCCTCGGGATTTTGCAAGGAAATCGCTCTCTGTTTCCACGGCTGCAGAGGATTTCCCTGCCCAGCAAAGGGGTTTTCCTGTGAGGTAGTGGCTCAGCGTTTGGGGGCAGAGAGGGGAAAAAACCCACTAAACATTTCCTGTAGCCTCGGGCTTCCCCGCTGCCCAAAGCGCTTTGGAAGAGCTGAGTTTGCCAGCAGCGAGCTCCTCCCCAGCTCCGGGGGCCGGGCCTGGGACTCGAGATTGCAGCCCAGCCTAGGATGGGGTCACCCCTTCACCCCCAGAGGGAGAGGGGCTGCAGGGAGCCCCGCACAGGGACAGCCTCCCTTCCTTCCTCGGGCTGCGAGCCCCGGCTGGGAGCGCAGAGCTCCGGGGCCGCCGGCACCGCAACTCCCTGGAAGAGCGGTGTGGCCACCGGCTTTGGGGTTTTGGCTACCGAAGTGCCTAGCTCATGGCTCAGGGGGGATGGCCCTGCGCATACCTGCGGCCCGACCCTGCCGTGAACTTGGTGCGGCTGCGAGCAGCTGGCCCGGGGCTCGCAGGCGGGGCCGGCGCTGCCCGGGCAGGGGAAGGCGCTCGCCGGCATCGCCTGGCCCCGGGGCAGCATCTTACGTGCCAGGTCCCTGCCGCTGGAATCCAGCCACGAGGGACACTGCAGGGGACGCTGCTGCCAGCGCTGCTTGGCCCCTGGCTCCCTGTCTGGCCAAGGGGGCAATGCTGTCGGGGTGTCGGGCCTCCCCTCTCTCTGCACCCCTGGTTTGGCATGGAAGAGAATGGCTCCTTTTCTGACTTTTTTTTTTTTCCTCCTTTCCTGCCAAGCCCAGACCCCGCGTCTTGTTGTTGTAGGTATTTATGGGCCTGTTTATCTGATCTCGGGGGAGCCTATTCTTATCTCAGAAGCAGCAAGGGAAGGGTTACACTGGACAGCTCGGTAGACAGGATGGAGCCAAATAAAATACCAATCTGACAAAAAAAAAAAGGAGGGGGGGAAGAAACACCCAGGCCCAGCCACCCGATCACCCGTGAGCACTGCCCAGGCTGCAGGCTGGATTTGCCAGCTCCCAAACCAGCTGCTGGGTTCGGGCAGACAGCACAACCCTGGGCAAAAAATGCCCAGGGACAGAGCAGAGGAGAGGACAGGGTAATAAGACTGAAAGATGGGAAGAAAAATAATTTTTAGAAGTTTCAGATCGGTTGTTCTGGCGGTTCAGCCGTGATGCTGCTGTCCCGTGTTTCTCGGGGTGAGCACGGGAATGTCCCAGCTCGGAATGAGAGGCACAGCCGGTCCCCAGCCCTGGCAGGGACTCACTCGAGGTCGTCCCGAAGGTCACGGCCAGGGCCAGGGCTGCTGCCTCCCGTCACGGGGCCCCTCTGGGCTGGCCCAGGCGGTGACACGGGGCTGGGGGAGGCAGGGGGCAGGGCAGCCCCCAGCCCGGACACCGGGGAGCCCCACCTCTGCTGGGCCTCCGGGGAGCCCGGAGTGCAGCAGGGATAGAAGGGGATGAGATGGGATGGGATGTCCCTCCTGCCTTGGCAAACAGGGGAGCAAGGGCAGCCTCATGCCAGGGGTACCCCCAGTCCTTGCCCCCTCCCCACCCCACGCCCCCCTAATTACCGCTCTTAAGGAAGCGCCTGGAAGTTGTGGCCATTTAAGGTAGCCCCAGCCCCTCTGAGTAAGGGTAATTGGGCCATAATTTGTTTTCGGTGTCAAGATGGCGTCAAAGATAAGACAAAAATCTCCAGGTTTGGGGGCTAAAGAGACAGGAGAAATCCTGACCCGGGGCCGACCTCGGAGGAATGGCCACAAGCCCCAGTGAGTCACATGGCAGGTGAAAGATTTACTGCCAGGGGAGCTTTTTGATCCTCTCCCAACACTTGGAGCCTCTCGGGCCAGTTGCTGGCTCCTAAGTCAGGCTGTCTCCTGGGAGCCCTGCTCAGGTGGGAAGGTTTTCTGCCAGCCGAGGCCCCGCCCTGCTGCAAAGTTCATGACATTCAACAGTTCTTCCTCAAATCTCCCTGCTCCTGGAGTCACATGATGCCCAGACCCATCTGAAGAGATGATGCATTTCTAATCCTCACCTGTAGGAATGATGTCCAAGCACGGGAAGACTCTGCAGCCAAAGGTAGATGAGCACTGACTTTTTTTTTTTTTACTTTCTTGCTTTTATTTTATTTTCTAAACTGAATCCAAACTCTCTGGGTTTTAACCACTGTGGCAGTTCCTGCGTGGCTCTGCTTGCACTGAGCTCTGCCCAGGGTAAATTATTCCATGCAGCTGCCTTTGTTGGGAAAAGACCAAGAGCCCTACACCTTGGGCCAGCCTTCCCAAGATCATCTTTAAACAATGGACAAACTCATCATCCATCCCACATCCCTCCCTCTCCAAAGCCAACCTGCATTGCTCCTTCACTCCATGAAGCCTCCTTCTCCAGTGCAGAGGACTGGGAGATGTACAGATTGCTGCAGAATTACCTGTTCCTGTCCTGCTCAGTGTGGAGCAATCCCCACAGCAAACACCTTCTCTGGCAGTGCTGACACTTTGCTGCCAGTTTCTCAGTGATCTCCCACGACAGCACAGCCTCAGGTGAGGGTGGGGGGTGTGGGGGGCACAGCAGCCCACCTGTGTCTCATGCAGCAGCTGCATTTAAGGCCCAGGATGGAAGGGCTGGCAGAGTTCCAGTGCTGTACAGCTCGGGGCAGGGGTGGAACCACCCAGGCACTTTGCTCAGCAGCACTCTGCCACAGCCCTGTGGTGCTGGACAAGCTCTGTCTCTCCTGGTTACTCCAAAGCTGAAGTGCAATAACAAACCTGGGGGTGCTGCAGCTCCAGGAGCCCTGGAGCTGATCAGAAGGGCCAAGGAGCCAGATGGAGCTGCTGGAACACGAGTGGGGAGCACAGGCTGGGAGGAGGATGTGCACTGGTGAGAGGGGAGTGGGAGGTACTTACCTTGGAGCAGGATTGCAGAGCTATAGCACATGCTTGGAGCCTCGCTGAGCCCTTTTGACAGATCCCCAAGGCAGGGAAGGCCCTTCTTGCTGTTTCCTTCCCCCCGATTCTTCCTTTGTGTGAGGAATTCAGGTCCTGACCACCCTGAAAGACTTTACAGTAACCAGAGAAGGGAATTTATGGCATCACCAGCAGCTGAAGGCTGAGGGATTGAGAGGAAAAACATTTTTTTTTTCTCCCCTCAAACTGCAGCTACCTTGACAAAATTGTCATGGCCTGTGACTGACCTCCAGGAGCAGCTGAGGGGAAAGCAGGGCTGGTATAACTGCATGTCCAGGAGCTCCTTCTCAAGCTGAGATGTGGGAAGGAGTTCTGAGTTTGAGTTAGGAACCCTGAAACTCCCTCCTCTGCTCACCTGGGCTTCCTCCCAGCCACAGCTGCTGGGCTGGGTGCAGGAGCTGCTGAGAACCCAGACACCAAAGCGAGGTGCAAAGGAGCTGGATACAACAGGCTTTGCCCACACAGGTGTCAAGGCCAAGAAGAGACACAGGGTTTATGGGGTGCCCATCACTGTGTCCTCTGGCAGGCCATGTCTGTGGCAGGAGAAGCAGCAGAGCCACCTCAGCTACCTGACAGCACCAAGGTGTTCCTGCTGAAGGTGCTGCCGTGAGTGCTGCAACATGTAAAGGGAACAGATCTTGGAGAAAGTGCAAAAGGCAATTAAGTAAAAGCACACTGGAGGATTTTCTGGTACTTAGGGAAGAAGCCAGCACTGCCTGCAAGGACAAGAGATGTAAAATGGACTCCAGCTCATGGCAAAGTGAGACTGAGTGCTGGTGGAGCTGTGTAGTTATTCCATATTGGATAGAGGAGAATTTTTTTTAAAAGCAGGAAAAAAAAGAGCAAGCCCTGAGTTTCTCCCCCCACACTCCTCCTGCACAGCCACATCTCTAAGACACAAAACCATTAAATCCACATTCACATTTTTCCCTGGTCCTCTGTGCTGCCCTTTCTGCTGGGGAGCAGGGAAGCAATGCCTGGTTTCCATCAAGGCTGCAAGGAGGCCGCGGGACGGCTCACGCAGAGGATCGGACGTGTTCAATTTCAATGTCCAACCACGAAAAAAACCCCCTCCAAACCCAAACAAACCGTTTTTATGATCTCCACATCCCAGCACAGCATAATCCCGCTTCCGGTCTCTGACAGGCACAGCCAGCTCTGCCAAGGAAGCATCTTCGGGATGGGGACACGGCCGCGCTGCCCCGGGCGCGGAGGGCAGCGATCCGAGAGCTCGCACTGCCCTCGCACGGCAGCCGGCAGTGCAGGGAGCGATGTGCACTTCTCGGCCACCAGATCAATCTGCTGGCTCCTTCGTTTGTCACTGTGAATGTGTCAAAAAGACTGAGCAGATTCCGCCTTGGTCTCGAGCTTGAAATCTTCTGTGGGTTTCTTGGCGGGGAGCAAACATGAGATTAAGTAGCATTGTTCATTGCTCTGTACAAATAGCAGATTAACTGGCAGTTTTATTTCTGTCACAAGTTTCCATTATACCCCCTTGTACTAAAGTCAGCACCTGCACGACAGGTTGCTGCTTACAGCTGTCCTCCTTGAGCCCTGCTGCCTCTCCTCCCTGTGCTGGCAGAAGGGCCCCCACTCATCAATTTGGGAATGCAAATGACACAGTTTTCCCCTTCCACTGGGGTATGCTGCCCTGAAGACTCTCTCCTGACGCCTCCTAAAAACCCGTGACAGCACAGGGGCTGCGTGACGTGCTCCACCCCTGGTGCCCACCTGTGGCACCCCTGGTTTTGCCTTCCTCAACTGAGAGCTCCCCGGGGCAGGGACAGCCTCCTGTAGCACAGCAGCATGTTCCAAAATTATCCTGGCTCATGAAGGCCTCCACACACACCCACAGAGGCAGGCACTGGGGACACCAGGATCTGTTTTGGGTGTAAAGCTTTTGACATCTGATCATCCTCCTCTGTGAGAACCCAAGTGTGTGAAAAGCTACACTACAGCCTCTTTCCTGGCTAAAAATCAAGGCTAAAAGCACAAATTAAACAGTGCCAGCAGAACCTTTAAAAACACCAGGACAGAGTTCAGACAAACAAATACTCAAATCCCATTTTTTTTCACTTGCTTCCTCAGTGCAGCAAAAAAGTGAGGCACCTTTGCTTGTAAGGCTGATGGTCAGGAGCAATATCACAAAAAGAAATGAAACAAAGCATTTCATGGCAAAGGATCTTGAATGTTGGGATGGTCCATGTCATTACTGTTCTGGAGCAGTGCCCACCCTGTCAGCTGGGCATGCAGGTTTGACTCTGGACAACAGGAACCATAAATCATGCATGAAACGAAGCCAAGGATGTGCCTGAGAAAGGAGCAGAAGCACAGGGCTGAACTAGACATGAAGATTCAATAGGAAACATGAATCAAATGAGAAGCTGCACTTGACACACTCTTCATGATACAGGAGGGGAGGAATTCCCATCACAGAAACACTCCCCAAAATGCAAGGGCATGTGACTCTTCAACAGCCTCCATCTTTCTTGCAAGCTGTATTTTTGTTGCATTCAATTCATGTTGCATTCCATGAATTGCAACCCACCTGGGTTTGTCAGAAAATATCCCATCAGCTGAGATTCCCACTGCAGTTTGGCATTCCCACTGAGCAGTGCCACTCTCTGCTCCATGTCTGCAGTGTTTTCAGCCCTGGGAGGTGGGTGGGAAAAGGCAGTGAATCTGAGAGCCTGGCACAAAACATCCACACAAAGCAGGACTCCCTTGGCTCTGGAACCATCAGTGCTGAGGGCAGAAAGGCAAACAAGGGAATGTGGGCCTGGTTGCTAGATAGATCATTTATTAAAGTGAAATTCAGAATTTTATCTTTGTCAGACAGTACAGAGTTAAAGTCTCATACACAGTGGAAGCAGGACATTTCCTACACCTCAGAGAAATGAGTTCTACAGTTTTTGCTATAAGTTACTAAGTTGCTTTAACAATACACAGCTATATTACACAGTTAAAAATACAAGGTGTCCAAAACATTTGGCATAAGATCAGCACAACACATGGAGGCCAGAAACAGAAGAGGGAACACAGTTTTCTCTCCCAGTAAGCCTGCCAGAAGACTCCAAACCATTCTGCAAGTTACCTGCCACCCACCTCCCCTGCAGCAGCTGTGGAGCAGACAGGAGTAAACCCAGCCCTGGTAAGGCTCAGGTGAGCCAGAGGCTCCTGGAGCCTGCTGATGCACAGGATGGCCTGCAGAGCTGCTTGCAAGGGAAGTTCAGGTTTAAAGCAGGAGCCTCCCCCTCTCCCCACACTTTGTTCAAGCATTTAGTTCATCCCAAACAGCTGTGTTCACAAGCAAGTCAAAAACAGGAGATCAGGGATAGCTGTGAAAAGTGCAAGGAGTATCTTACATCCTAACAGTTCATTTACACTTTGAAAGTGGAAAATGGGAACTCCCTAACTTGATAAGCTAGAGATGGTTAAAGGGCATCAGTGACACGAGGAGTGAGGCATCAATAACATTCCTTCACCTTTGGGACTCTTCTGTCCTTACTCTGGGCAGCACAAGGACTCCTTTTGGAAGGGAGGCCACCTTGTATTACCCACGTTTCTAAACTGTAGACACAAAGTGACTCTAGTGCTCCAGGCAGTCCAGCAATCTGTGAACTTAAACAGAGTCCCTCAGCAGACCCCTCCTCTCCCCTGCAACTGCAGTTCCTGCTGAAGATCTCCCATTGGTATTTACATTTGGCTCAACCAAAAGATGTAAAGTGCACAGCTCACCCTCCTCCCCCTCTCATAAAACATCCATCACAAGAGCTGACACAGAACAAATCTCCCTCCACGCTGCTGCTGCTGTGGAAATGTGTTTTGTTCAGTCTCCCTGTGGGCCATGTCCTGCTTCACCCTCCCTGTGCCATCATGACCCACATGAAAACTCCCATTTACTGTAGATTATTTCAGCTCTTGTGTTCAAAGCCTCTCTGAACCCAGCTTGCACTTTAGACTCACTTGAAATGCTAGGCTTGACATGTTCTGGTCAATTCTTGCACCCTGGGGTATCTGTGGTTTACAGCCACATTTCCAAGGAAAACTGGGACACCAGAATACTGGAGAGAAGTGGTACAAAGCTCTGCTTTTCTCAGGCTGAGCATCTAAAGTGCCTGGCAAAAGAAACATTAATTTTTACTGCAATAGTTTACTTCAGGTTGATATACAATAATCTTTCAGATTATGAAATTTTGAAAACTGCATTCTAACAGAGCCTCCTTGGATGTGTTTGCACTTTTCAGCCATCAGGCTGCTACTGACTCGAGTCTTTGCATGCTTCCAACTCCCCTGAGTTGAGCTCAAGCCAATAACTACCAGCAATGATTTCTTCTTCTTCCCTTGAAGTGAGCAGAGGGTCAGCATACAGGATGAAATTAACCCCAGAAGAGATGTTTCTGCATTATTTGGATTGCATACTAATGGCTTTGGATCTATTCAGAACTCTAATTAAGTTAATGGAACTCTGCAATGAGAATTGAGCTAGGCTATGGAATTGCATTAGGCTATATAATGGCTGGAGACCTTCAGAGACAATTTCTCTGCCCCAGGGTGAATGTCACCTATGCAGGCTTGTAAGAAATAAACTTCCACTATTATAAATAGAAGATGACATCTGGTCATCCTCCATGCCCCCAAGGCTTGTGCTCCATGGTTCAAAGCTAGACAGAATTTAAGGCCCATCTGTGAAAAGCAAAATGCAAAAAAAAAATCTTATCATACCAGCCAAAGCGATTTGGGTCTTACACCTTTCCAACAAGTCCCATCTAAAAGTGCTGAGAAAATGTCCCACCTCATGGCTTCACAAGTGTGAGGTTCAAACACATTTAATTTGACATTTAAAATAAAAAGTTGGAAAGTCTTTTTTTTCCTTTTTTTACTTGGCATGCAGCATAAGGAATCGAACACACAGCACGGTATCGTACACAACGACAATTGCATTGTTGCGTTTTCTGGTTATTAGACACTAAATGCTTTTCAAGAATCACAGGCACCCTGAACATGGATATTGCTACTGAATTGACATGTGGTTTCAGTTCATAGCACGGGAGCCAGCAAGTGGCTGTCCCTTCCAACAAGACCATCAGCTTTCTGTTGCTCAAGGTGTTTTGCTCTAGCTAAGTTGAGAACAAGGTAATAAGGCATTTGCAAGGGGTTTATAAGGCCATGGGGTCTGACAGCCAAAGATTCTTCTGCTTCTTTGGTGTCTTGCCTCCAAGCTTTCCACCTTATAAACAACTGCTAATGGCTGGTAAACATCTCTTCATCATCACACTTCACTAAGAATTTTTTTTTTTCAAAAAAGTATAATTGCTTTAGCAGTGAAACCAACAAGGATCACGTTTAACATCAATTGACTACTTCAGGAAAAAAAGAAAAGAAAAGTTTCCTGGATACCACCTCGGCGCAAAAGCATTCCAGTGAATACACCTGAACAGATGGAACCTGCCACTGTATTTCCTTGAAAAGAATCATTTTGCTGCTGGCTACTAAAACACCCCAACAGATTTATTTACTCTTAAAAATAAAACAAAAATAAAATACAACCACAAAAAAAAGTAAATCCCAAACAAACTACATTTTTACAGTTTTGGTCTAGAATCACAGAATCACAGAATCAATTAGGTTGGAAAAGACCTCTGAGATCATCGAGTCCAACCTATGACCAAACACCACCGCGTCCATCAGACCATGGCACCAAGTGCCAGTCTTTCCATAAGCACCTCCAGGGACAGTGACTCCACCACCTCCCTGGGCAGCCCATTCCCATATTTAATCACCCTTTCTGTGAAGAAATTCCTCCTAATGTCCAACCTCAACTTTCCTGGTGTAGCGTGAGGCAATTCCCCCTTGTCCTGTCCCTGGTTGCCGGGGAGAAGAGGCCAACCCCCCCCTGGCTCCACCCTCCTGTCAGGGAGCTGCAGAGAATGAGAAGGTGTCCCCTGAACCTCCTCTTCTCCAGGCTGAGCAGCCCCAGCTCCCTCAGCTATTCCTCACAGGACCTGTGCTCCAGATCCTTCACCAGCTTTGCTTCCCTTCTCTGGACCTGCTCCAGCACCTCAATGTCCTTCCTGAACTGAGGGGACCAGAACTGAACACAGCACTCGAGGTGTGCCCTCACCAGTGCCCAGTGCAGGGGAAGAATCACTATGAGGCATGATCCTCTCAACTCAGAAACTCATTTTCCCCTGGTAACATCCTCTGATTACATGAGCACTTTGGAGGTTAACATGCAGTCAGAGAATGTACCCTTCTCACCATCTGTCCTGAATGAGAGAAGCCAGATCATGTTGACTGATGTGGGAACTACTCCACCCTTTCAATAAGGAAAGGACCAGCACAAATAGGAAATTTTTAAACATTCATGAAATACTGACACAAGACATTCTCTCCTCATTCCCTGAACCTCTCTCTTGTATGATGTTCTAAAAATCCACACAGAATTGAACAAGGAAATGCTGAAATAATCACACTCCGCAGATGTCACAAATGGGACATGTACCATAACAGAGTATTTCTGCCTGTGACACAGGACTTAAGACATGTTGAAGTTTGTTGAACATGTTTTTTGGAGTATTAGCAAACAATTCAGAGTGATGTGAACAACTTGCTTTAAACTGTGATTTCAATTTTAAAGAGACCCTGGGAGAGCTTTAACAAGAGCTTCACTAAGTGAACCCTTCATGCCTTACAAAACACAATGCAGTACTAAGCTGGGACCATGACCAGTGTGTTTAGCTCTTAAACAAAACTTCATCCAGTTTTGAAATAAGAAAACCTGTCCTTTACAAAATGCTAGCTGAAGTTTTCTACTGTTCATTCTGTTGCTTAAGGCTTGTTAAGAATATCCTCTCAATGTGGAGTCTTGGCATCTTGTACCAGAATGGAGACACTGGTCAGGACAGCAAAGAAACAGAGCAGTGCTTTAAATCATGAGTTCCCCTGAAGAGAATTTGAGGTCACTGGAGAACAGTCAGTCACAACCAACACTTTTAAAATCTCCTTTTGCCAAAATAATCACTATTATCTGTAAGGACACCTCGGCTTTAAATAAAATCAGGGTGATCTCCTCCTACAGTGCCCTGTCAGGGAGCACCAGTGTGCCACCCTCACTCACACAGCTCTCATGAAAGCACATGTAATGTTCATGAAAGGCAAATGCTTTGCTGCTTCTTGCCCATTGCAAAGGGAAATGAAATGTATCATGAAATGCTCCAGTCAGATCACTGCCCTGGTTATGGTTCCTCACCCATAAATCTGATTTATACTAAACAGAGCCCCTGAATGCACACAGCAGTTCTGTCACACCTGCTAAAGCTTCAGTATAAAATGCACATCACTTGTGACCGATACTGACCTGACACAGAAATTAAGAGACTGATGTCTCAAGCCATTGTTTCACCTACCATCACTGAAGTATGCATAAATCAATTAAATAAGCACTTCTACCAACATGATCAGACACAGCACATAGGTTGTGTTTGCCTTAATACCACATTCAGAGGAATGCAGAAATTTTTAAATGCTTACAGAAAATTTAATTAATGAGTTCTTAAAAGAAATTAGAAAAGAGACTGCAGAGAGTTGGTTGGCATCTGTGTCGGATGGGGTCGGAAGGAAAAAAATGGCAAAAAAACCCCATCAATTTCAGACTGGTCAAGTAGTGTTCACTGGAGTAGATCTGGTGAACTGGAGCATTTGTAGAAGTTTGGGACTTGAAGCACTGACTCAAGGCAAGACAGAGCATGTGTAGGTGAGCAGCAAGCTTCAGACAAACTTCTGACCCATGCACCTTGATCATGAATTTTATCTCTGCTGCTCTTCCAGTCCTGTACCAAGACAAACTGCATGGTGGTTTGTGATGCAGCCTGAATTCAGTGAAAAAAAATCCATCTGGCATTTGAATTGCACTGAGATGTAGATTTCCAGAAATGGTTTAAAACACCAAGTTGACAAACTCCACAGTTCTACAGATTTATTTGGTTTCCCCATTATCCTCATTTCTTTATTCCAATATGACTTTGAAATGAGGGGAAGAAGTCTTCGGAAACATGCTGGGCACATGTTTTCAAATACTCCTCATAAGAATGTCTATATTTTTTTCTGTCATTCAGACACTGCATTTAAAAAAAATTTACAATATACTTTAACAGTTTTTATAAACCTAAAATGCACAATACCACATGTTCCTTCAAGGTCTCTCTTATTCCAAGTCTTGTTAATCTTCAGTCAAGTTGCTTGCTGCCTTCCGATTTCTGGTCCAGCCTGCTCTTGTTGTTCTTCACCATGTAGATGAAATATGCAAGTGTCTCCTTCTCATTCACTGGAATATTCCTGAAATGACGACTGACAGTCTAGAAGAACAACAGGTAAAGAGACAGAAATGCTGGAATTAAAAACTAGAAATCATCAGAACAGGGTTTCTCTTCACTTTCCAGAAACGATTTTATGGCCACTGAGCGCATTATCCTTTGAGTGAAACATGCACCAATTCCAACTGTCAGTCCTCATTTACCTCCCTCTCTCTTTACAGCTGGAATGTGTGTATGAACACAGCATAGCCTTGCTATGTCAGCAGGATTTGCAGCCAACCTACAAGAGGAATTTGGAAGCCAGAATGTCCTCCTGCCAAAGCAGCACAGCTTCCACTCAGCGACATTTTGTGCTGAGATTATTTGGCGAGCGAGTTTTCCCTGCACCTCCCCGTGTTTTGAAGCAGAGTGTCAGAAACACTGCAGCACTTTGCTGTGTGAACCAGGTGTAGCAAAGTTTTATCAAAAAAGATTTCCTCTTAAGTTTTCACTGAAAGGAACAGCAGGGAATTTGCAATGGGAGGGTTAGGGTTGGGTTAGGGCTACCCCTCTCTGACAGTAGCATAAGCCCTGAAACATTAGCTGCTTTTTCCTTAGGAAATGAATATAGAAAACATGCTGGAGCTGGACAAGACCTGCTCCTCACACAGAAGAAACTCTTTTTTTGGTACCCAACACAGCTCTAGAACAGAATTCTGATGCAGGTTGAGCAATAGGTCACTCCAAGGAGATTTATGGAACCTGGAGTTTCCCTTACAGTGGGATAGCATGAGAAGTGAAATAGCCTCAGGCAGCAGTGATTGAAGTATGGGAGGTGGATCAGGATCCAGCATAGAGTCAGAGCTGCTCAGGCTTCACAGGAAATCTGGGAACTATGTGACAGCTTTAAGTTAGGCTCCCTTTATTTTCCACCTGCACAGTAATTGATCTTTTCTTTCCTCTTGGGTACATTCATGGTAAATTCCTTAAGCAGGCAGTCCTTCATGGCAGGAGGCAGCTGACAGACATGAATTGGTTGGTTAAAATATGACAAATCAGGACTGCTAATAAGGAACAACCCCACCCTACTTCATTCAACTTACTCCTACATGCCCTACACTGCACATTCTCTATACTCTAAATATTCACTCCCTGGATGACTTTGAAAGAGAGGAAGACAGTGTCTTGCTGACTTTTTGGTCTGTCAGGCTTTTGTTCTTTAAAGCAAAAGTAAAAGCAAACCAGCCAGTTTTAGGCAGACAGTTGTGAAAGCCACAACTTACAAAATCAACCTCAGTACTAATCAGTAACTACTACAGTTTTTACAAGTTTAGAGAAGATTTTTCCCACAGCATGGCTTCAGATCAAGGAAAGAAAGAGAGCAGAAGCACAGCAAGCACAACTTGCCCAAATACCAGAGAGATACAGAGAGTTCTTTCTGAACAAACAGCCCATATGGTGAGAAAGCAGCAGAGGCCCTTAAGAAAAAAGCCTTTTATAACACAGAATCGTTAGGACAAAGGAGGGAAATGAAGAATTTGAATCCATGGACAGTGATGCTGCCTTCAATAATAAGCAATTCCAACAAGTTCAAGTGCCTGTAAGGAAAGAAAAACTAACAGGAGCATAGAGGGAGATGATTAGTGGGTTAAGTCTGACTTTCAGCTGAGCAGCCATCCCCACATAACACCCAAAAACTGGGTCCTGTTTCTGCTCCCGAAAGGGCACCAACTGGGACTAGGAAAAAGGTGGGAAAGGAAGCAGAGACAAGTAAGTTACTAAAACAGGCTTTCAACAGCCAGTGTCTGTGGCTTCTAAGCCTGAACCAGGTGAAAGGAAGCAGGCAGCTTTCTGCTGGCATCATTCCCTGAAACCTTCCAGTGGGCACTTGGTCCATACCAGGGAGTCCCACAAGTGTGAGTGCCCACAAAATGTGCCCTTGAACAGAGGAGATAAAAAGTTTTCCTGTAACAGAGATAACACCACTGCTGTCCTCACTTACTTCTGCAAGCTGAGCCTTGTTGAGTCCAGGCCTAGTCTGCAACTTATAATGTCTCTTGTAACGTCGCAGGGTGTTCACTTGGAGCTGGAACAAGTCAACCTGGAAGTGACAAAGAGAAGAGGGCATGAGCACTACCTTTAGCTTCTATGAGTGGTTATTTTATCTAAAAATATCTAAAAAGAACTACTTCTTCCTCAACAGGGCTTCTCCTTGCTTGCATTCAGAACCACACTGGCTTGTCTTACTGACAAACCTAAGTATATTTTGTATTTGTTAATGCTAAAGGACCAAAATAGCCTCAGGGAAATAGAAATTTTTGTTCTGGTTCACATGCTGTCAACAGAATTGCTGGCCAATTTCTGCTCTCAATTACACCTCTGCAACCTCCAAGCAAAGGGGAACCTTTTGTTCCCACAAGGTTTAAAAAGCTCACACATGAAATAACAATTTAGCAGGCACTGAACAAACGGCTTGTGACATAAAACAGAGTGCAGAGATGAAATGAAATTCAAATACTTAAATAGGAAGTGCAGAGTTTAGAAGCAAAGGGGGTGGTGGCGAGGTTACAGCAGGGAAAATGAAGATCATGTGGGAAATGCCAAGTTTCAAAGACAAAAGGAATCTCTGCTGAAAACTGAGAGGGAAATGACATTAAAACTGACACGGTGCAGAGTTCCCAGTTCAGCTGGGTGACGTGCATCCATCAGGTTTCAGTCACCAAATACTCTGTGCTCTACCAGAGCATTTTTAGATGCCAACTGGGTCTTCAGCAATCACCCTGGCAACTACTGCAAAGCTTGAACAGGAAAGTTTTCATGGAGAAGCTTGTAGAATGGAAACATGAACAGTGATAAAAAAAGGTCAGGTTATCTCAAAAAAACACCCCATACCAAAAACTTGCTACTCTTTCAACACCTCCACACAGGAGGTGTGTGCACCAGCTTTGCACCAAGACACAGCTTTGCTGGCAAAATTACTCTTGGTGGCTTTTTTTTTTTTTCCTTTCAGAAATAAACAGCTTTTTGCCAATAGGGTTGGCATTTCCAGCAGAGGGCTCTGCTGACTGTGACCACGCTCTGCTTCTCTGAACATCACCTCTGCACAACTTTTGCCATGTCAACAGTACCAGAAACATCACTGAAGCAAGTGCAGCATGCAGTGGCACAGAGAAAGGATTATTCTAGAGTTCTCGTATCACAGAAAACTTCCCCCAGGCCTATCTCCTGAAAATAAAAATGTGTCACAAACTATTTAAAGGTAGTTTTAAATAATGCTAAAAATACCATATATGCAAATCTCTGGAGCAGCTCAATATCCACGGGTATCAAATACCCAATCAAAGGCAGTGACCTATTGAATTCTGCAGTGTATTTGCAAAATGATGCATACTAAGTAATAAGGAATTATGCTGGGGCATCAGACACCACCAAAAAGAACTTATTTTTAGCCTTAAAAAAATAGCATCAAATACAATTTTAACTGTACATACATGAAGCTGTGGAGTTACCTTATCACACCTCTTTTTATAGAAAACTTTACATGGGCAAAGAACTCATAGGGGAATGAAGAAAATCAGGACACCACACGTTAGAAAAAACTCCTCCTGGAAAGTAAAAGAAACTCCACAGCAGCTTCAATGGCCTTGCAATTTAAAATAGAAATATTTTCTGATCTATGAGAACATCCAAGTGGAAGCTCAGCATGCTAAGAAGGGGTACAGCAGCCCACGAACCTCCGGAACATCCGTGTCGTGCTCAGGAGAGTCGCCTCCATCATCGCTCGTCTTCCTCTTCCTTTTGTTCCGCACACTTTGAATGAAGTTCTTGTGAAAATCACAAATGTACAGATGTCTCACCTGAGAACCAGAAGTGGTAAAAAGGCAATCAAAAAAGATAGTGTGAAAGAGCATCCAACAGCAGCCTCTTCAACACCAGTGTCAGGTGCATCTCTCAAGTTGGCATGACCGACTGACATCAAGGAATTTCTAATCTCAAATCCCAGCCCTGATATCACACTCTTTATTCAGAGATAACTCACCTTACAAAGACTAAAGGCAAAGAAAACAAAGAACCCAAGCTACAGCTGAATTGAACCTCTGCAGATAATAAATTCCTTTTTTATGGCTGCAATCATACGTCAAGGAAAAAAATGGGTGCTTGTCTGGAGGAAGTGCATTTATTTCAGGACTTACTAGCAGGTAACTACCAAATACCAAAAAAAACGTGTTATTCTATTCCATTCTTGTGAAGTTTCTGGCTTGAATAGTACACAGAATTATTCAGGCAAGTGTTTCATAACCTTGACAAATAAAACTTGGGCTGATCACCTCAATTAAAACAAACAGATCAAATGCAGAATAGCCTCCTTCCTATTGCTTGTTCAGCAATGGAACCTCCCTTTTAACAAATATTATCTCACTAGAGTTAGCAAAACAAAGGACTTAAAAAGATCAAAATTATTTGGTATCTATAAGGCAAAATATCTTCAGATAACACAGGCACTCTACATCCAAAATCACTCTATGCAGCCTGCTTTACACTTTCCCTTTGTTCTGACTGCATTAGTCTCACTTCCCCTTTTTGTTTCTAAAGCCTGGCATCTGTCAACAAAGACTCATTTCTAAAATGCAAGAAATTACTACGCCACTAGACAAATCTGCTGAGAACTACAACTGGGAGAAATGCTCTATTTTTCAAGAATATGTTTCAAACTGAGTCACTTTTCCCGTGACACGATGCATTTTGGCTGTGCAGAAGGGACCCAACCAACTGGGGGAGCTGCCAAACAGACTGACTCAAAACTTCACCTTTTTTTTTTTTTTTTTTTTTGCTTCTGCTTTGTTTTCAGCGGTTTTGATCTTTACAGATCAGGCGAAAAAAAGCGTGCAGAGCTGAATTCCGTTAACGAAGCCACTTCTGAGAAATTCCTTCTGTGATCTGCTCCGCTCTGCCTGTTCCTCCGCTGGGCAAATAACCCGCTTGTATCTGGAGCTGACAGCTGTCAATGTCATCAGGCAGCAAACCGGGCTGCTCCGTGCGCGAACAAACCCCGCCGGAGAGGCAGCACACCTCGCTGCCGGCTCGCTCTTCAACCTGCCTCACCACAACACCAATTCTTAACCAATTTAATAAGTCACGTCAGTGCCGCCTGACCGAAGCGGCAACCACAGCGCTGCTTTCACCTGCCAGCACCAGCCTTTCCAACCCGAGACCGCAGTGGGAACGGCACCCGTGCCTGCGAAGCACCGCCAGCTTCCCCGCACACCACCCGCCTCCTGCTCAGCGCTTTAGCTACGCTGTGCTTCAGCAGCCGGGCAGCGCCGCGGGGAAAAGCCGGCTGTGCGCCCGCGGAGCAGCCGGGTCCACCCAGGCACGTCCTTCCCCTTCCCGAGCGCTGCGAGGCTGAGGAGGGGCAGCGGCGGTGCGGAGGCAGCGGCAGCGCCTCACGCAGCCCGGCCGCAGCCCTCAGGGCCAGGCGAACCCCCCCGGCCCCCGGGAGCTCGGCTCGCCGGGCGGATCCGCAGCTCCCCGGAGGCACCGCAGTGCGGTGGCGGCTGGGGCCGGCCCGGCCGCCGCTCCGCGGGGCTCGGCAGCGCCCGGCAGCCCCGGCCGAGGCCGCACTCACACTTTTGTCGATGTCCAGCTTCAGCTTCTTCTGCGAGATGCTCTTCTGGATCCTCTTGCTGAAGGACGCGTTGCCGGCGGGGCGCACGCAGCGGTCCCCGTCGTCGATGAGGCAGCAGCTCTGGCCGTAAAAGGGGGCGGCGGGCGGCCCATCCCGGCTGTCCTCCTCGGTGCTGAACCCATTCATCGCCCACCTGCCCGCCCCTCACCCCGCGCGGGGAGCCGACAACCGGGGGACCAACCGGGGGACGAGCCGCCGTCACTACCGCGCCCTCGGGGGGACCCCGCCGCCTCCGCGGGGGCCCCCCACTACGGCAGGGGAGGGGACCCCCCCTCCGCCGCCGCCGCTCAGCGCTGCCCGCGGGGTCGGGCCGGGCCGGGCCCCCCAAGCGCCGCCGCCCGCGGGGAGCCGGGACCGCGCAGCGCTCGCACACACAAAACCGCCTCCCCGGCCGCGGAAGTCCCGCCCCGGGCCCGCAGGCGCGGCTCTGATTGGTCCGCGCGGCTGGAGGGGCGGGGCGCCCCGCGCCGCTCCGAGCGCCGATTGGTAGCAGGAGCTGTCCGTCCGCCGCCGCCGCCCGGCCCCCGCAGCCGGAAGGTCGCCGTGAGGGGCGCGCGGAGGGAGCGGCGGCTCGGCCCGGCCGGAGCTGAGGGGAGCCGGGCGCTCCCCGCGCTGCTCCGCAGGTGCCGGGCTGCTCCCGCCCGGAGGAGGCGGCAGGCGTTCCGGCCCCGCCGGCCTTTGGGCTTCCCCTGCTGCCCAGACGCGCACGGGACGCCCGCATGCAGCCGCGGGACCGCGGGCTCCTGCAGCCGCACCGGCACCGCTCCTGTGCCGGCGCTGAACCGTAACAGGCCGGGAGCTGCGGCTCCCACCCGGCCTCGCACCGAACTCGGGGCGGCACAGCCACAAATGCCTGTTCTTGGGTCATCGCCTAGGCTGGAGTGTCTGGCTGAAATGTAATTTTTTATGTTATAAGAAATACAATATTTATTTTTTTTTTTTCTTTTTTTTCCCCCCGGTCACAAAAGCAGGGATAGTGAAAAGATGGGACCTGGAGAAGTGTTTCTCAAAGCAATGACTTTAAACTTTGAATTTTTCATCTTAAGGGAAAAAAAAAAAAAAAACAACCAAAAAACTAAACCAAAAAGAACCCCCCCCCCCCCGAAAAAAAACCCAACAAAACCCACTCACCCCAACCCCCAAACCTCCCCAAAAATGAAAAAAGGGGAAGGCAAAGTGGGGGATGGCAGGGAAAGAATGAAATTCCTGCTGATTTGTGAAGAGCAGATGCAACTTCTGGAAATGCTGTGACTTCTGTAATACCAGACAGCAAATGCTGTTGTCAGAGGTTCCTGAGCAGCTCTGAAAGCAAAAGGATTTCATCTTCCTGAAGAAAGGACTTTCTGCTCTGACAGAAGAAAGGTTCTGTAGACCAAAATGACTTCAAAGCCTGCAATCCTGCACACGGAACAATGCGAGCGCTGGGTGAGCTGCGCTCAATCACACAAAATACCTTCGCAAGAAAGAGACTCCTCAAAGCCCTTGGCCATCAGCTCAGGCTGCTCCACGCAGCAACCAGCTCTGCCCAAGACAACTGAGCAAAGCCAAAATCTGTATTTTCCAAGCACTCCTCAGAATACCAAACAAGCCTCAGAATAGATCTGGAGGGCAGGGACTTCATTCTCCTCAACAGCTCCGCCTCTTGTCTTGGCTTTTCCTGCGGGTGCCCTCGGGCAATCGGTAATTTCTGTTTGTGCATGTGAGCAGCGCAGAAGCACAGTGCACCCTCCTGGGGACACGCTCTCACGGGAAGCTGGTGGAAATAAATGCTTTTACCCACGGAGCAAACAAGCAGTTAGCAAAGAGCAAAGACATCTAAAACAGTGAAACACTACGGCTTATAAAAGCCCCAGACCAAACTGATTGGAATCTGCCCGCCTGAAGTAATATCCTCCTGGCAAAGCCGTACAGATATTCCCCTGTATTGGGGAAAGGGAAAACACCAAGAGGCTGACAGAGATCTCGGAGCTGCTGATAACAAGCTTTCTGGCTTTATCTTAACATTACCAATAAAAATCAAATGACTGGCTGAGGAAATCTTGCAGAAGGATTATCTTGACACTCAGGAAGCCAAACCCCACAGACTGTAGGGACAGATAATAATAACAGCAAGCAAGGAGATAAAGGGGAATAAGCAGAACTTCTTCCTGTCCCCTTGAGGAGGAGATTGTGCAGGTGCTCCCTGACTATATTTTGGGAAGAAACGGGCACCCTAAGTGTCAGAACAGGCTGGTATTGACCATCAGATTGTATTTAATCTGGGGCTGCAACCTCTCATCCCTGCAGATAAAAAGGTTTTAAGTCCTTTTGGAATGCTTACTAGAACGAAAAAACCCCAGCTTTTGTCACTGTCTGTTTGCTAATTCGATGCTAATTACCTCCTGCTCAGGCTAACACGATGACACCTTTTTTTCAGTCTTACAAAATTAAAAAAAAAATGCATGGAGGTGTTTTTATAATTGCAGTTTATTTCAGCATATTTATCCTCATGGGAACCTCCAGATTTCACAGTCTGCTAGTCTGGAACAAGCTTTCTGCAAAATAAACTGCCTCATAGAGACATTCTTTATTAGGAATCTATCACTAACCTGATCCAATAATTCTTTGTGGGAGCTGCAATGAAGTGAGAAACAATGTTTCATAAACCCATCAGTACCCAGGCAGCTTTAGTACCACTAAAGCAGTAATAGCCTGGCCATCCCAGTCAGCCTCTAATCAAATTAGGGCAGCCTGTGCAGGCCTGTAAATCTCACCTGGAGCAGCACTCCCCTCTGAAGAGAAGTCAGTGGTGTACCTGTCATCGGGAACTGAGTGTTTTAATGGAGCCATTCAGGGGGGGTCAGGACAGAAACTTCTCTTCCAACGGTCTGTGCTGCTTGAGATGTCCTGGGAAGAAGGGTTTTTTTAAACTTTTCATCATCAGAAATCAGACCATTTCCTTCCGCAGTACCTTGGGGAGGCCAATGAAAACACTGCTGTGGCACCTTCCCCCAGACTCCCACTCTCCTCAGCACTTTCCTGGGGTTGCACATATTGAACCTGCTAAAATGCTTAAACTGTCACAGCTTTTGGCACATACTTACCCTGGGCAATGTTCCCGTGGCCAAGAATCACAGCACAGCCTTCCCTGGGGATCATGCCTTGCTGGTCTCCCCAGAAAGGCTCCTTTTCCCACACACAGATTTTCACACATTTCATTCTTTGTCTCCCATCCATTTCCCCCCCTCAAATGTTTTTCACCCAATGGAGCTGGGTAAAAAGGAGTATTGAGAAGGCCACTGAGAAATGAAGTGGTGACAGCAGGAAGCACTGAGGGTCCTAGAGGGAACAGGAGCATGCTGATACTTCTCTTGCCTTGGGCTGAGCCTGCTCTCCCCATGTGGAGATCAGAACACAAACAAGGCCATGAGCTGTTCAAGCCCTCCCCTGCAAACCAAGGCATGGGGATGGATCTCCCAGCAGTCACTCCCCAGGCCAACAGGCAGAGAAAGAAGAGTCACAGTCGGGTTTTCTCCGTTCCTCTGTGCTCCCCAGTGTGCCCTACCACGGCCAGTCCACCCCAGGGGTGGGCACAAGTTGTCCACTAGAGCCGTGGTTCCACTGGGCATGGAGTGACAGGAAACCTGTGCTGGGGGAACACCACACCAGGGCAGCTGGGTTTATTCTCACAAGTAGAAGAGAAATCAATCATTGGAGCAAAAGAGGCAGGGACAGTGATGGCTGCGTACACCGTTTTCAGAAAACACATTAAAAATTTATTTTAAATATATTATAAAAGGAAGTCCATTCAACTTTAAAAACACTAGGCATTCTATCAATGATTCCCAATTTATGAAAGCTACTACATTAAAGTGCTACAAGTCCTTTACCACCCCCAGATATTAGGCTGTTGGTCCTAATACGCACAAAATAAATACACACTGATTCAAGAGGCACCATCCAGTTTTACAGAGAAAATGCATGCAGTACAAGGTACAGACAAACTTAGACCTAATCACCGAGATCCTAGAGAATGCATTTTGAAACCAATTCTCTTCACCCTAGAGGCTAAAGCTATTTGTTGCTGTTATCGTAAGGGCTAAGGTTTCAGCCTGTTAGCTTGATCAGTTTTTATCTTGTTTTGTGGCTGAAGTTCACATTTGTTTGCTCACTACCAGGGATTAAGACTTTTCTCCACGAGTTGAACTAGTATATTTAAAACCACATTGATCCAATGGCTTTACATAAAACTCCCAAATCACTCACAACTGCTGGAATCATTGAAGCCTTTTGGGTCATACAGAAGCATCAAGAAAGCTCAAATGCAGCCAATTAAGGAGTGCACTCAGCTAGCAGAGGCAGAGTCAAAAACAGATACAGACTTTTTATTAGGGTTTCCATGATGTGTCATTGCCTAGTTCCATACAGATTCTCCAAGCTAAAACATGGCACTACAAAGTAGAAATCAGAGCAGGAAGTGAGCTTATTTTGGTTACACTTCAAATTTATAATGTGAATAAATCAATCTGACTGGTTAATGAGGAATGTGAAATGAATTGATGAGTCTGTGTTGAATGCTGATGGCAATTTCAGATCTCATTTCCCATTCTCCACCCACTGCATCTCCCTCCACTTGAACCAGGTGAGGATTTCCAGCTTGTTTTAAAATCTGGACTCAACACTCATTAGGTCAGAAAATAAATCACTTAAAGGTGAATCCTACACAAGCTGGGAAATTGCAGCACACAGACTTTCCTTGCTGAAGTTAAGTAACTGGCCATGGCAGCTGGGAGCAGCACCCAGTGCTCCTGACTCACAAGCCAGCTCCCCTTTGCTGTGTAACCTGTGAAAGCACCCAGAATCCATGAACCCAGCAGCTGGAAGTGGCTGTGGGATGCAGGGCACACCTGCATCACCTGGGCTGTTTCACACAAGGCTTTACCAGGGCTCCTCTGACTGCAAGCCTGACAGGCGGACTGCCAGGGCCTGGCTCTTCTCTCCAATCAATTCTAAGTCCCTGTCTGTATCCTGAAAGACAATTTAGAATAAAATCTTCTCCCTTTTCACCTGGCAGTTCCATGATTGCCCAATCTGACTATCAGATGTGTCCCCTGGGTGGTGTGAGCCAGCAGAGCTGCTGTCACAGCCCTGCAGCAGCCCCAGAGCACTGTGCTCCTGCAATGCTGCTGGTGCCTGCTGCACTCTCAGGTCACTGATCTCACTGCAGCAGGGAGAAGGAAAGTTTGCTGACTGGAACACTCCAGTAGTAAAGGAAAGCAAAGCCCTGTGCACAGACTGCTGTAAAACCAACCACGAGGAAAGTTAGGCTGAGAAATTGCTTTCTTGCTACTTCTGTATTAGAGATTTTAATACACTCTTGAAAAAGTTTCCCAGTGATGGAAAGCATCAATTTCTTCTGAAAGACTTCTGCTACAGATTTTCTATGCTTTTGGGACTATTTGTGATTTGCATACTTAGAAAATAAAATGCAGGATGCTGCATGCTAGTGAAATCATGAGCCTTCACCATGAGGTGAAACATCCCGCAGCTAACCAAGACATCTTCCAGTACAGCTTCAGCTGCTACAGCACACCCAGAGGAAGCTGCCAGCCTTTCCAAGTCTTCCTATTAGGAGTGACAAAGCTCCCCAGAGTCATTAACCATATCGATTTAACAGAGGGAACCCAGGAGCTTCTGAATTACTGTCGTTCACACAGATTTTGCACTGAAAATCAGACATTAAAAAAAAATCCCACACACAAACCCTGCAGGAGTCAAGCTTTCTCTTACATCCTTATCCCCCAACCCCTTCCCCTCTCCTCTCTGGTCCAGCAAGGCACTAGGAAATGGTTCAAGTTTAAGCATTTGCTGTACATTTACATTTAAAAAGGCACATCTTTATTTTAATGATGCTGTATTCCCCTTTCAGGACGGCTCACACGTTCTTCTATTGTGGTTTGAAAAAGATAATTAATTTCCTAGGTATGAGAAAAGACACCTTGCACACATGAGAGCCCCAAACCTATTTACTGTCTGTAGGCCTTAGAGATTAGCACCAGTATAGATCAACAACAGCTTCAAGAGCAAATCAAAGTATTTTTATGCAACATAACAGACACCCTCTTATCTGGGATTCTGATACTTAAAAGCAGCAAACTTATGCAGCCATGAAGAGAGGGGTATTTCAATACCTTTGGGGGGAAAACATGAAAACATGTATTTGGCATTAGATAATCACCACTATTTAATCTCCAGTCTTGACTTGCATGCAGATGTGAAGATTTGATTATGTACTCATGCTTTAGTGATTTTGCTTACAAATAACCAAAAGTAATTGGAATAATTAACGAGATTGCCCTGCAAAGGCTCAGTTAAAGATGCAGATGATAAAATACAGCTTATATTTCTCAATCAGTGGATGGTTGGCTAATATTAAGCCTTTGCATTAGTCAACAAAGCCTCTAGGGTACTGAAAAGTGTAACTGATGCAAATAATTAATAGCTCAAAGCCCAGTGAGCTGGTCAGAAGCATACAGAATTTGTGAGGCTCTTGCCACACTCAGATCCCAAACCTTCAGAAAAGAGATCAACCACACTGACACGGACCTGGTACAAACACTGACACTAAATCTCTGGTTTCTGTGTACTGGTGGTGGTTGTCAAACAGGAATTGCCTCAACTATTGCCTAATCTGTTGGTCCAAGCTGCTAAGAGCTGACCTTTCTCTCCAAATTAAGATTACCAAGTGGTAAAAGACCTGTTCATTGCTGCAGCTCTCTCTGAAGCAAGAATCCAGTGAGCCAAGCGAGGGCTCCCTTCACAAGGTGAGCCCAAGTACAAAGCAAGCCATGCAGTTTAGAAACAGAAGCTAATCCTCTCATTAGAAAACTAAGACACACAAAGCTGCAACCTGCAAGCAGAACAACCTACAGTCCATTTATAGAATATGCTGATTGTGTCCCAGTTATAAAAAACTAGCACTGCTCATGGACAAACAGCTTCTTGTTCCACAGGCATTAAAACATTCATAAAGACATCTAGTCAGGCCATCTAGTGGCTCCACAGTCAGCACTACTCTGCTAATGAGAGCATTAATAACTTAGGAAAGCAGCAGTCAGACACAAAGCGCTGGAAGGTGACTCAGGCTCCCACAGAAATGCAAAGGGATGTAATGACAGACATACTGGAGTAACTGAGAACGTAAGATGTCAATTCTGCTTGAAGCTGGTCTCACTTCCATCCAATACTGCTGCAGAACTGTCGTAAGGGAAATCTAGGGCTGTTTTTTCTTTCTTCACTCCCAAAATCTTAGACACCAAAATTTTGAAAGCCTGGTCCCAGCTGCAATGCAGTGCCCATGTTTCCTGTTCTCCATGACTTCATGGACCAGCTAAGGTGGCAGGAAAGGTCAGACATGGCCTCAGCTGGGTGGATGAGAGAGGGGGAAATGATTCTGAGCCTCCTACTCAATACACCAGACTGCAGACTCTGGGGACAGACAGCTCTGTCCTTGTTTGCTCCCAGCTGCCAGGCACACCACTACATGGCCTCCAGCACATCTGAAACATGGGACACAACCCTACAACTGGCAACAAAAGGGCTTCTTGCTTCTGGAGCTCTGCAGAGGGAGCTCCCCTGCCTACTTTGGGACACCAGGGAAGCATCTCCTTGCCTTCACACAAAAGACATCCCAGAGCAGAGCCTCCCTGTGCCTCTGAGGAGAGGCAATGTATGAACCATGCTGACCAAGCATCCCACAAGGGTCCCATCCCCATCACCCCAGAGCTGGGTGCCTGCTACTTTTGCAACACCCCTGCATGGGCAGCTAGACAAACCAAGGAGCTGGGCCATTCCTAGCAAAGGAATCCTGTTTACTAATTTACACAGCATCTGTTCACTGCATCACCATTCCCAGCTTTTACCAGAAAATGCCACCACTCCCTTCAGTACAAGACTAAGGCAGGGGAACTAGTAAATGTGTTTTTGCAACAACTTCATTTCAAATCAGATTTTTAAAAAATACTTGCTTCAGATACACTTGAACCAATGATCCTCCATTCATTCTTTAGTGTCAGTACATTCCAGCTCCTGGAGACAATTCTGGTTCATTGTCTGGTACATCCCACAGCCAAACCAGAAGGGCTAACACACCTTGCACTGCACAAAGGAGAGGGTACCAGGAAAATGGGTCCATCAGTCCCACATCTCTGGTAAAGCAAACAGATTTCCAGTCACAGTAAACTGTACAGTGCTGTGGGTGCTGGGAAATGAGGAGAGATTAACAGCACATTTCCACAAGGCTAGAACACCACTGACCACAAACTACAGACTGATGAAGAAATGGATAAAGACCAATGGCTAATCTCAGCCCTGACTTTATTATCCTGAATTAATCTGCTCACACCAAGTGTAAATTAACTCAGCCTTCAAACCTCTAAAGGAAGAATGGAAATTGTCTTCACGCAGTAGATTTAACTCAGAAATCCTAGAGATGTCTGTGCTAAAAAGGTTATAAGAGGCAAATTTGGAACCTGATATCCAAAGGCTCTTAGCATAAAGTCTTTCCCTACAAGACCTGTGATTATTTAAAACCCTCTGCTAATCTTTCACCTTGAAGATTCAACAGTGAGTGACAAACTGACTGCAAAGTGAATGGACCAGAAACTCAGATTCCTCATGGCTAATAACAACAGCCATATTCCCAACACTTGGCTGCACTTCCACTAGAGCTCATTCCTTCATCAGAGCTATGATTTGGAAAGTAATAATACTCAACCTGTTTGAAATACATTTGGTTCAGGGTAAAAAAATACACATTTCATTTTACAATAATGGGCTTTTTTTTTTTTTTTTGATTGGAGACTTAAATCTTGTCTTCAATATTTTACTTATATGGGGTTTGGAAGATAAAGCACCTATGTGGGAATGCTTCAGTGGGTGGTATAGCAGCTACAAAAAGTCCTGTAGGGTCCTGGACAAGAAAATCATTTAACACCAGACCCCAGTGGGAAATACAACAAAACAAAAAAGGTGAAAAATAAAAAGCGCCATTTGAAACACATTCAGACTCCTCTAAAAACAGAGTTTCTGTTCAGTCTCAGCACAGAAGTGGCTCTGGCAAAGCCTTTAAAATTCCACCATCCCCAGAAGAGAAGGATGCAGCATCTTCACAATAAAGACTGGCCTGCTAGTTAACCTTCTCCTGAGATTCTCCCTTTTACCTTCATTAAGTGTTTAAAAAAAAGTATTAAAAAATTTTTTTTGTAATCCTCCCCAGTAAAAACTATAATTGTAAAATATATATATTTTTTCTTTCAGTCTTTTAAAGATCAAGGTTTCTGTTAAATTTTTCCAAGATGGTTGAGTTTGTGTGTTCAAATATCCACTGCTGTGTTGGAGATGAAGGATTGCAGCTATTCATAAAGATCTTTCGATCACTCTCACTGCAGTCCATACAGCTGCTGCTGACTGGGTGGTAGAGGGTCTTGTCCTGGAGGAGAGAAATTTCATGTGAGGTTGCTTAAGTGAAGAAGGAAAGTTGTTTTAAAATCAACAGAAAGAAGTCTTAAAAACCAGTCATGTCACTTGGGTGTATCTGAAGTTGTTCCACACTTAAGTGGTTGACAAGTGTCTGGGTTCATCCCACCCCTTCCAACAGAATGCAGCCCAATCCCTCACCTGCACTGGGACCCTCTGAAGCTTCCCAGGGGCTCTGGCTGGAATCCTGCTGCATCCCTCTTGGGCACCATGCCAGCAGATTGCAAGGACCAGGACAGGGCACTTAGACAACAATTTACTTACCTGTGGCCTACAACAGCATTGCTTAGCAGGAGGATGAATAAATCCTCATCTCCTCTTGGCAGGACGTTGCAGTGCTCAGAACAAACCAACTCTCAGAACACCTCTTTGCAAACACCAGGGCATTGCACCACCTCACTGTCAGCTGTGGGGACACTGCACTGAGAGTGTCCTCTGCTCAGGAGCCCTGGGGTCCTCACCTTTCTAACCAGTGAAACAGGGCAGTCACCTCTTTTTAATCAATGGCACAATGACAACAGGTTGTCTGCAGATTCTCTCATTACAGCTACACGAAGAGAAGGAATAAAACATTGTGGTGACATTTTGAGGAAACGTAAGCGCCTCAGGCAGTTTGACACCTTAGATGGGAATACACCCACACACACAGACTCACTTTTCGGTATCTCCAGAGCTGGTTCCCCTTCATTCCATGGCAGTCATAGAGGGTCACAGGGCTGCTGTGGGAAATGGCATCAAAACAAAACTTCTTGGTGTGCTGAGGATCCCCTGGACGGATGTCCTCTCTCCAGCTGAAGGTGAATACCTGTCAGGACAAACAGGAGCCTCACAATGGCTGGTACTGGGTGTGATACTGTCACTGGCACAATGCTGTTCCCTGTGCCCACAGGATGGCTTCAAGGGAAGGACAGTATCTTCTAGAGGAAAAACTCCTCCTGCCTCTGGGGACAGGGACTGCTGACCAGGGGACTCTGTACCAGCCATCACATAGAATGTGAAACGAGATTGTGCTGCTGCAGCCAGCCATGCTGGTCAGCCTGGGTACTAGAGCAGCCCTGGATGTCTCTGCAATGCAGACATACATCAAGGATTAAGTGAGCAGCTGACCAATTACAGCCCTTCCCAGCCAGCAAAAAAGCCAGAGAGCTCCAGCAGCTCGGAGTTAACGCTGGCAGTGAACACCAGAGTCTGCACAGGCAGCCTGCAGTCACCTTGAGAAACTGTCCCACACTCCTGGGACAAGAGAGCAGGAGCCACAGCTTCCCACCCCACCCACAGGAGTGCAGGAAGGGCAAACACTTGGGCGTTGCTTCCTGATGCTCCCTTCTACTGACCCTGCAATGAACTCTCAGCACTCAGGTGAAATGAGGGAGGGACTCTACAGAGCAGAGGAAATTTTAACTCCAGTAACTGAGCACCACCTATGCCTGGCAATGCAGTGCCCTGATGGAAGGGCAGCACTACCCATGTGCTTCTGCAGGGCTGCCAGCCAGCACGCCTCCCTTCCAGTCCCTAAGGAAAAAGCTGTTCTGGAGGTTCCTTTGGAGTCAGCTGGAGGAATAGTTCTCCTCAGAGATCTCCCATGGGGACTCAGAAAGGCAAGTAATGATCAGGGTGCTGCTATTTGAAGCAGTGTGGCCAAAAACTTTTGCACAAAGAAACTACTTAGTTCTTAGCTGTGTTTTAAATCCCTCTTGAGACAGAAATTACCACTATCATTTAGGCTCAACGCTACTCAGAAGTTCAAGCCGCATTCTCTTCCTAAACATAAGCCAAAACTAATTTTCAAGATCCTCCTGACACAACAGAGGCTTAGTTTTGGACTGTGCCTGAGTAAATTGGTTTTGTTTCTATTTTTCACGCATCAAATTGATATGCAACAACCCTCTGTCTCCTACTACTGAAGCCATTCCCTGAAGAGTTATGCATGGCTCTGTAATAAAGGCATTGTTTTCTTGATTCTTTCTCAGCTCAGCTGCTACAGTTTAGACAAACTAATATTTTCCTCCCTTCTGTTACAATAAAGCTGTCGTTTCTGGCACCTCATATGTTGAGAGGGTGAATCTATAACCTGGCTGGCTTCATCTCTCCAGCAATGGTTGGGTGTTTATAATGCATTTGCCTCCTGTCAGGAGGATGATAGTGAACAGTTATTGAATGCTCCTGCAGGTTCATTAATATGCATGATGCTCCTCTATCACTTCTTTCAGCACAACCTTTGAAGTTAATATTCACTTTGTTACATATTACAGCTGCCTTGTTACTGGTTTATTGTTTTGGCATACTGTTTTCTTGTCATTTCTTTTGTTCACTCCGAGAACTTCAAAGCAGAGGTAAAAGCTCAGCACAGTCTGCCAGGCTCCAGATCCCCTTGTGCCACAAGCACAAGCCACATCCTGTCCCAAAGTACAATCAGCATGTGAGCCTTGGGGTGCACCTGACAGCTCTGAATGGCTTCCTTCAGCACTGGTCCTTGGAACCTCTCCCTGCCCACATTCAGGGGCTGATGATTTCTCAGGTTGTTACCTGCACGTTGTTCCATGCTGCCTCTCCTCTGTCCTTCACACAGTTCTCCAGCCTCAGTGGGGATCCCAGGGCTCCATGCTTGGTGTCCACACACAGTCCAGCTCCCACATTGCGTATCTGAAATAGTGAATTAATCACTGAGTCTCCTACTCCTACCAGGAAAGAAAGCTCAAATAGTCTCAAATTGCAGCAGTATTTGTATGAAGATAGTTTTTAAGATTCCTCTCTTAACTGTGAGTCTGAGCTGGCCAGTAACAGCTGGAAGCAAGCACAGAAGCCAGTTGTACCCCAGCACACAGCAAAGCCTAGCAGTGACAGGGTTGCAGAGCCCACTGTGGGCTGGGTTGTCTGGTGGTGCCATTTTCCACAGGTCTGTACCTTGTACCTCCTCCCTTAAGTCTGTGCCAGTGTGAATATGCTATAGCAAAAGTACAATGAATGTTGCTCTTCTGGATTCTTAAGTACTTTATATTTGTGAGTTACTCTTATGCTATAGTAATTCCACATTAATATTTTGTTGAATTATTTAACTTAAGCTATAGATTAAGCGTTGTTAAGTTTAAGTGCTGTTAAACCATTAAGCTTAAACTGTTGGTTGATTCAGAGCTAAGTTTAGTAAGGGGGTCCATTCTGAACCTTGTGACTCCAAGGGAGGATCTCCCTTATTCTTTTTTATCCTTACACTTTTCCATCCCCAGTCTTCACACAGGTAATTTTTGGTTTATTTCAATTTTAGATTAATTGATTTTAGACTTCAGTTTGCTTCTTTGTGTGCTTTAACCCTCTAGAAAGTAGTAGAGTGAACCTTACCAACAGATTTTGTCATGCTTTCACTTTTATATTACACCTGCTTTTGCCAACATCTTTGCCAGTGATTCTCTGAGCAACCCAAAACACTCAGCCACGAGAGTTGTGTGTAGCAATTCACAGCCTCACTCCTGGGGTGATTCTACTCCCAGAACACAGATGACTTTCAGAAATACAATTGGTTTTCCTGCCTTTCACATGAGAAGGCTAAGGACAAGTGTAGCTCAACACAGTTGTGAAGCCCTTTGGAAATACAAGATTTCACTATTGCTCAGCTGCTGCCTCTCCCTAATCCTCCCTCTGGCATCTTTCTCCTAAATACAAACATGCAGAACAAGCCAAGTCTCTATTCTCGTTGGAGCTGTGCACTAACAGAAGCAGCTGCCTGCCCAACTGCCTGCTTTGATCAGGCCAGTGCAATGGCAAAGGAGTTTTGGGTTCTGAAGCATCAAGCAGATCTTTAAACACTCGCTCGCACCTTACTCACAGCAACCGAGGCACACGGGCAGCCTTAAAAAAACAAACTGCAGCCTGACTGCCCACTGCAGATGTCAGAGCACAAACTTGCCTCTCCCCAGGCAGCTGCTGGAGGCTCCACTGGTGGGTAGAACTTGGGCAAGTCCCAGGCGACCTCGTTCATGAACCACTTGAAGCTTTTGCAGTTGAGGTTGTTGCGAAGCTCCTTCTGAGCGGCGACGTCGCCCGCCGAGAGGTGCCGGTACTCGGGTCTGCGCTGGTAAATGTACTCTGCATATTCATCCATCCACACCTCAGCCACCCTCTTCAGGTTCTGTGGGGGAGAGCGAGAGGGGAAACCACCTGAGAGTGCTGCACAAACCACCATTAGCATTCAGAGCAGCTCGCATGTTTTTGCTCAGAAAGGATTTTCATTCACATCCACTCTTTCTCTCCAGCTTCAGGACAAAGATTATTTTTATTACTCTGTAGTTCCAAGGGACTTTTAGAAAGATATTTTCAGTTGAGGTCAAAACAGAATCCTGGCACTTGGCCATTATATCTAGTTCCTTGTGGCTAAGAAAAACAAAATTAATCAAAAGGGTTTTTTTTCCCATTTTTTCTGTAAGGAAACTAGTCAGAGCATGATGCTGGTAAATACCACAGGACATTCAAAGGTCTCTGACAAAAAGCTGCTTTCTTAAATCCTTCTTATTGCATCTTTTATATCCATCTAGGAATGGGATTTGAAGTACTCCCTTCTGAAAAGCTCTAGTTCACAATACTCTTTCTTAGCACTATTTTTCCATTTTCTTGGGTAAAACTCTGAGATACCTCAGGAATATGGAGCTTTCAGGCGATGACCCTTCAGAACAGAAGCAAAGGGTTTTACCTTGTGGCAGCAGCACATTTAATGTATTACTGTAAAGCTTAATCCCCTGTGCACTTCCAAGACAGCAATAACCACCCACTGAAGACAACCTGCTTGTCACAGTGCCCTTGAGAGTGCTGGAGCTTGGGCTGTTCTCTGGCAACATCAGGCACATTCTTGGTGCCCCTTGGTGATGTGCCATGTGCAGTTGTGACTCCCCACCTGAAGCTGCTCAGTCCAGCAGGGATCATTTACTACCAAAAAAGTTAGGAAGCTAAGAGTGAGCAGTGTGCTGATCCTGCCCCAAATGCAACCTGCACACAACAGGAGCAGGTGTTTACCTCAAGGTGTCTGTTAAGATGCCAAGAAACAGCCTTTCCTACCTCTCTGCTGTCTCCTTCCAGTACTGTGGGAGTACACAAGAGCCACATACTTGAAATCAAAACACTATGAATCAAAAGAAGTACAGCTCCCTCCTGAAGAGATGGCACAGACAGGAGAGTGCTCTGCTGTTCTGACAGGTCATTGCTGGGCTAAGGAATAAATCCAAATCTATAACTGGGTGATGCCATTAAAGCATTTTAACACTGTGCAAGCCTTAAGATTTCAGAACAGCAGGGCACCTCTCTGAGGTTTTTAGTTTTGCAGCCTTCCTGCTCCTAGGATGTTTTTCTCCCACCAGAGGGCAATGCAATCCCTCCTCAATTTGAAAATTAGCTAGAGAAACCCAGTGCAGGATAGACGAAAGCTCTTTCTTCTTTGGGCTACACTAGATTAAGAAATAAGATGGCAGGGAACATTCCACTGTGGAAAATTACAGCTTGCCCATTCAGTGGTCTGTGATGCTTGAAGTTGAGAGGTCTTTCAATCACCAAATCTAATCACCACACTGAAGCCTGCTGCTCTTAGAGAGCACAGCTATAAAATGACTGAAGTTATTATACAAATAAAGCCATATCTTGTTTTTATAGCCAGTGCCTGATCACAGAGTCCCTGCCCAGCACCCAGCAGCGGCTGATGTCTGGAACATGGCAGCTGTTCACATACACATCTGCAGCTCCCTTTATGCACACACCCACCACTGCAAAACTGCTCAGCTTGCACTGCACAAAGTGCAAATTACAGACAAAATCCCCTACATTTACCTCCCATTGCAGGGTGAGAGCAGACAGCAGCACAGCCACGCTGCAGTCAGACTCCTGCTGTGGGCAATGCCACTGCCACTTACTCTTGCCAGGCTGACTCCTGTGGGAACCTTGTATGGAACATATTTCCTGTAGATATGACCAACTCTAGAGCAAGGGATGTCCTCCATGCGACCTCCACACATCCAGACCTGTGGAACAGTGGAGAAACACATTCAGTCTTGGCTTTATGGAGGAAAATGAAAAAGAAAAGTCTTCCAAGTAATAAAAAAACGTAACCCAGATTTTTACATTAAAGTACACTCTTCCCAAATCCCCTCCCCTCCCTGCCTTAGTCCCAAATCCTATAACAACCTGCTTAGAGCCATTCAGCAAGCTTTGATTTAGCAAAAGTGCTCTCAAGCCTTCTATACAGAAAAGAACAGGGAGAAAAATCCAAGCAATGAGAAAACAGCACACACCTCGCTATAAACTGATATATGTTATTACAGCAATAGTAACCACAATAGTTAAACTGGGCTGCCATAAAAAAACCTGGGTGTAGGTTGTGTAACAAGGCTGTAAAAGGGAGGCCATCTCCCTAGTACAGGTGGTCATGTGTTATGCAAAAGGCTCCAGCGAATTCATGAGCCTGTTCAAGTGCCAGAAATCAGAAGAAACTGCTGCTTTTTCCTGTGGTTATCACTGCTCTTTTATGGTTTCATTGCTGACATTCATTCATTGCTTTTGCAGCCTTACAATTAAGTGGAAATCTCTGCCTGGTGAACACATAAATAGCTTTAAAAAAGCCCTCAGGAAGTCACTAGAACTCACTGCTAAGTTGGAGATGACTACCTTGATGCTTGGCTAATGTCTAGAGTGAACCCAAAAGCTTCCCTCCCCATCTGGGAAGATTTCACTTTGTGCCAGCACTCTACACCAACTTTCTTTTATTCTTTCTTTATAGCATGGACATAGTAATTTTGTCCAAGTGAAACAAAAGGAGATGTTTTCTAAACCAGCCAATCTACCTCATTAGGTTTAAGAAATATTTCTGTGTTTCTCAGAAATATCCAATCAATACTTAAAGAAAAAGTACCCTCTAGAATGCCAAAGAAATGACTTTCTGAATTCCTGAAGTGAGGCACTGCCTTTGCCTTTCTGTTTGTCCCCAGATCCCATGGGAGAGCCCCAAAGGCTGTGGATTTTGGGCAGGCTGGTGCAGTGCTCTTGGTTTCCTTGCTCACTGGGGCTAATTTGAGCCACCACAGTTCACTGTACAATGAGCTTAGTCAACAGCTTCACACAGAGCAGGCAATTCCATTAATATTCTACAGCGACAATATTAAATACTTAGCTCGGAAGAGAAATATTTGGCCAAGGCTGCTGCATAATTATTAGCTCTGACACTAAAGTCCTCTGGAGTTTCAGCTCTGTCTGCTGGCCCTAATAATTACAGTCATTTGCTGACTGCTTATAACCTAATGGAGGTTGGTTGCTCTCAGTTAGAGAAATATTTTTCACGGGCAACTTCTAAAGTTCAAGGTACTTAATTACATGTCGTTACGGTGAGAGAGACAAGAAGAAAGTTGACAAACACTCCTCCAGAATTTCATTCCTTTTGTCCCTGCTGTGTCCTGAGAGGCTGATGCAGAAGAGATGAAAAAGAAACTAGCACTCAGCTTCTGTGAAGTTTCTTATGGAATTAGAAATGCTTTTTATTCTGCAGTGACTGTGCTTTTGGCTGCAAAGGGGCCAGAGCGTGATTTCACTGCTGGGAAATTAACAGGCTGAGAAAACAAGAATTTGGACATGGTTTGTGTTTCTAGGACAGAAATGGTTTGTGCAAGGCTGTAAGAGCTGCAACAGACCTGGGAACCGTAAAACCTCCAGGAGCAGCAGCAGAAGCCCAGAGCTCAGCTGCACAGACACACACACTCCTCAGCACCCTGCAGCAAGAAGCCTGAGGGGGTCACAGCAGCTGCATTTGGGTGTAACACAAGCCTGCCTGCAAACACCAGACTGCTCTCTTTGCTGCCTGCCCACAGGATGCCTCACCTGCCCTGTCTCTAAGGAAAGGCTTTCAGCCAGGCCACCACGAATCCACTTCTCTGGAATATGATGTCCCTGTGTAAGCTGAGCAGCTGAGCCCTGCATGGTACAGCTGGAGAGGAGAGAGCTGTCCTTGTGCTGCACAGCTGGAGAGGCAGCAGGAGTGGGAAGCTGGACAGAACTGATGGGCCAGGAGCTCCAAGCTGGTACGAGACTCCAGGCATAGATGACAACATCACATGAACACATGCAATGTGATCAGAAAAGCTACTTAACCGAGTTGCTTAAAATATCCCCTTTTCTTACTCATGCTTTCAAATATTGCAAACAACGCTGCAATGGAGGCAATGGAAGGCTTCCTAATCCCTACAAGCAGAGCTCAGTGACCCTTTCAAGGTACTTTGCCACCTCTGTGCCTTTTTAACGTTGCCTCACACTGCAAGTGACAGTATGGCACCCGCAGTACAAATCTAATTTTAAAGGCATGCTTTCCATTCATTCGTTGCTGCTTTGATTTATTTTATTAGTGAGCTGCTTTGTGTGGTGACAGAACTCATTACAACCTCCATAAAGACAATTACCAGTCCTTATCTATACAACTGGAAGAAAGGGGAGAGGGAAAGAGCGTGATATGCATTGGTAAAACACAGCTAACAAAAGCATTAGAAAGCCAGAGCTAAAGGTCAGAGAATCGCATCCAGGGGTCTGTCAAAGAGTAAATGCAAGAGAAGCAAACCCAAAATAGCTGTGTGCTAGCTGAGGGAATGCTTCTGCTCAGCTACTGATATTTGGTTGTTTTTAAACAAGAGTACAGTTCCCAGGCACGACACACCAGAATGTACACTGCTAAAAATACTGTGCTGTCAGACAGCTGAAATGGTGCTGGGCTGTGGGGCAGCACCTCATGCCTTCCCCACAACACTGACTGCCACTTACTGCCTTCTCTAGACCTGTTTTCTAGGTGTTTTACACATCCTGCCTCACTCCTCAGCTGACATGACAGAAAACGTCAGAGCCTGACCTTGCACCTGATTTCAAACAGCCATTTACGCCGTAAGAACAAGAATTAAAGCCGGTCAGGCAGACAGTGCTTCTTACAATAATCTAATCAGATCTCATCAAGAGAGAACAGGAAATTTCTCTTCCTCCTCAGGCACAATTTTGCCAATCTTCATTTTGGGCTTGGAATCCAGCAGCTGACAGATCTGCTAGAATTAAGAGAAAACCTGGCTACACTGAGGTCAACGGGCACACTGAGCAGATTTAGCTAAGGCCACAATCTCACCCTAATAATAAAAACTACACAAGGGAAATAAACTAGCACTGGTGATATTGCTTCCATCTTCCCAGCAGCCTGGAGAGCTGTAACTCCATATTCATAAAGCGACTCCAGAGCCTTTGATTCAGTCAGTATGCTGTGAAAGCAGCAGATAATATGCCACCTATTCTCTACATGGGAATGTTATGCTGATCCAATTCCCTTTCTGCAATTTCAGAAAACAATGTCAGGTAAGACAGCTGAACCTCTCCTCTCAAACACACAATACAATGCTGCAGTTGGTGTGTGAACACAAATTATCTGGGTATACAAGGTTTATGGTTTCCAAAGACTGCACCATGATGTGCCAATGCTTCCCAAGAGGGAAAAAACACAAAGGATAGTTAAGCCTTGAAAATAAAGCTGCTTCTGCAAGAGACAACAGAAATGAAGACCATGGGATGGACCAACAGAGAGCAGCTGGCTGGCTGTGTGAGCACACACTGAAAGGTGGGAAGAAAAGGGCACAGAGGATAAGTCAAGGGGGTTCTCTTTGTAACAGAGTAGGTGAGAGGATGAAAGTAAGGGCAGTAACTCAGGAAAATTGTAATCCTCTATACTGGAAGCATCAGCTGCTCCTGCTGCTGGGACTTGGTGCTCTCTGAGAGATTAAGGCAGCCTGTGAGGCACTGGGATCTGTGTGTTTGCACAGCACCTTCTCACACACCACACACCAGTAGAGCCCATCCTCACCATCTGCAGCATTTCAGAGTAATGACAGCACTTTCTAATGATCACATCTCTGGGAGTGGAGGGGAGCTCTTCCCTGCTGCTGCTTGGTGGGAGGCTGCTCAGGAACCTGAACCAAGAAAAGGCTGCACAGAGGTAAAAAATTCAAGGCAATGGTCTGAAACTGAACTGTGCATCACCAGATAGGAAGGGAGAAAGAAGCCACCCTGTACTGCAGCTGAGGGCCTTAGAATTAAGCAGCATGTGCTGGCTAAAAAAATAAAAACCACAAAAAAAGCAGCAGAATGCCCGGCCTGTTCCAGTGTGGGCAAACGTGAGCTGCTGGAAAGTGGAGTGAGGATGTGCCTGGAATAAGCAGTGCAGGCTCACAATCAGCACTAACTTCAGCAACACAAGAAGAAATGCTGTCAGAAGGGATCCCTTGGCAGCTGCACCCGAACTACACACCTGCCAGAGCCCAGTGGCAAAATGGGAATCAGAAACGTGCTGCTGGCATGGGGCACAGGAGAGGCAGGCATGAGACATGTGAACAGAAGCTGTGCAGCACTGGGATTTGTTGGAAAACATGTAACATGTTTTATGCTGTGGAAATCAGGAGCAATCCACGTTGATGGTTTGGGAAGAGAATCTGGAAAAATGCAATGATCTACAATGACCAGAATAAGTGCAATGGCTCTTTTCCTATTGCTGAAGCAAGAATTGAAGACCACAAGTACTAACCAGCTCTTTTGTCTCCCTTTTAATTGTTCTTTTCAGGGAAACTGTCAATTTGGCTTGTTTGCACCGAGCCCTTTGCATTTTATGAAGGCTTTACAATCTCCAAATTACAAGGCAAACATTTCTAAAACTGAAATGATTTATCACCTAGAGATGGACATTCCGGATTCCCCTTTGCTCTTCAAGTACAGTGTGCAATTAAAGGACTTAGAACCACACCACTCAGGTCTGAGAAACAAAGTACATTTATATTTATGCCTACACAAGTCAGACATATCCCTTTTTACTCTTCTGTTTCCCCATAACCAAAAAAAATCAGAGACTATGTATTTATGGAAGAGAGCCGTGAAGCAGTTTAGTGAAGATTTATGTAAACCAAACAGAATAGAAGCCACAAAAACACTGGAAAAGAGGCAACACCATCTCAAATAAAACTGAGCGTAGCTAAGTGCTGTACAATGTAGCACTTGCAGAAGGGAACAGTTTAAATGCTTCACACATACTGCTCCAAATTAAATGCACTTATGTAAAAAAAAACCAACAAAACGCTTACGTAGGCAGCTGCTAAATTGTGTTTAGAAGAGGAAGGGTCCATTATAACTTTGGGTAAAGAATTGAGTTTTGTTTCCTCAATCAGGAAGATTGACTGCAAGAGAGGAGAGGTGAGGAAGTGGCTCCAAAAAAGCAAAGAACCCCACCTGAATGAAGCGTGCTGAACAGAGGAACCAGGAGGCAGCAGAAAGGAAAGGTGACAAACACCCCACAGAGACAGCTGTGAATGCTTGTTCACCCTTTCTCCAAAACACAGGAACGCACTTCAAGGTCAGCACCTGGGAATTCACCTGTAACTACCAGTGGAGACTGTGATCTGCCTGCTGTGTTTGGGGTGACCTGACCAGGAACACCGGGACCTGCAGCAGTGCTGCCTCACTGAGCTGCTCGGGATGCAAGAGAAGGAAGCAGTGCCTGTTTGTGCTTGAATATGGAATGGATAGATCAACTCCTTCCTTTCTGAACTAGAAACTTCTGTTTTATGGGATTGCCAAGACCAAGAAAACAACAAGCAGTTAAGGTTAGAAAGTTCACCTCAATTTTTTGTCACTCCTACATGCAATGTTTTCTAATGATGTTTGATGCACATGTTTCATACAAAGTGCAAGGCTTCTAGAGTTTGATCTACCCTCTAGCAAAATGTTTTCTGAGGTGTTAAACACTGATGCTTTCTCTGTTGGCTTGCTTGAAAATTTCTGTTTAGAAGGAAGCAGAGCCAGCTGATAACAGAAATATGTACGATTTCCAAAAAGAAAGGCAAGAGACTCCTAAATAAACTTGTTTATTTCCACTCTCTTGGCAACAGAGCCCTGTATTTTAAAATAAAGGCAAAACCAGCAAAGCACAGTCCATGAATGGCCAAAAAAAGAATATGCTTAAGGGAAAAAAAAAATCCAAAACATAAAAAACCTCCCCCAGAAGTCTTGTACTCCTGGTGAGGCTCAAGAAGGCCAAATCCAATGCAATGGATGAGCAGTTCAGAAGAGTACCTGCACCCACAACACCCAGGGACAGGAACAGATTCTTTGTTAAAGCTGGGCTGTAAATCTGGCATGCTTAGAATCTGAATCCCCCTGAGATAATAAATAATGTGAAAGTGGGTACCCCACGCCTAAAGCCAGAGCTTTAAATTGTTTGACAGTGCACCTTTAACTACAAAATCTCAGTCTGCTTCTAAAGGTAAAGACGTAGCTCTAAGCACACCAGGAAACGTCATAGCTTCATAAATTCTATGAACAAACCTTCTATTCTTGCAATTGCAGCAAAATTATTAAATCTATCAGCCACAGATGAATGTATCAATTTATCTTAATTTCTGAAAATACACTGAGCCTCTTTCAGTGAAAACTTCATTTTTCTGTCACACAATGAAAGAAGAAAGGGGGTCTTTGCAGAGATTAATTAAAGCAAATGTATCCCTCCATAAATTACCATCTCTGGACTGAAATAAAACACAGCATGTTTCAGAGGGGATAAGCAAACAGATGAATGAAGCAGTCTTATTTCCTGCAGATCAAGCAGTGTGACTGTCTGCTGTGGCACTGGAGACAAAGGGCTTGCCCAGCCACTGTCATCACTCTTGGAAACCAGCATTTTCAGAGAGGAAGAGCCTGAATGCTGCTCTCCTGCAGAGAATGAGTGCCTTACACAATTTCATTACACGCAACACAAAGGTGAAATGGCTCTAACCACACTGACACCCCCAGAGAGGGTGCCCTAAGCCCTCCCTTCCTGCCACTGTCACAGAGGACAAGGGACATCCAAGGTGACTTGGATTCTGGTGAGGAAATGATGGAAGAAAAGGCTGTCTCAAAATCAGGGTCTTTTCTCCCACTGTGTTCTGCCCAGTAGCACATGGGGTGTGTGTATGCAGTGTGGCTTGCTGAGGATTGATATGCTCTGAATTGCACAGAGGCATGGAGATTCTGGAATCTGTTTTGTAAGACACCAGCCAGGACTTGTCAGGGGAGACAGGCAGAATTTTAGCTGCTGAAGCCAAACTGTGCAGTACATCCCTGCTATCCCCTAGCCTCGTGCTAAGGTCAGCTAGTTTAGATCAGTGGCATGCAGACACCTGTAAAATCAAATATTCTACCTCTGAAAGAAACATCAAAGAGAGTTTAATGTAGACATCTTTACTCAGTTTGGTCCAGGCTATGGACTGGGCACCTGCCTTCAGGGGTTTGGGACATCCTGGTTGGTTTCCCAAACTGGATTTCAGAGTGCCATATTCCAACCTAGCACAGGTACCAGCAGTCTTGGTGGGTTACAGTGACTTGTTACTCTTTGTATGCATTTTTCATCAGCTGGCTAACTCTTAGAGCCCTCCACTGACCAGCTCAGTCAATCAGTTAGTGGCACAGCTGTCCCCAGGCCAGGCAGACAATGACCCAAAGTCATTGCCATAATGACTCCAGTTGTTGAAGATTTCTTCCCGGGTAAGTAACAGCTTGAGTTCCTCACAGCCAGGGGTCAGCTGGACTGACTACAGACAAAGCTGCTCTCTCTGAGAACTCAAGCTGAGCACTGAGGTCCTCCTGGAACTGGAATCCTCCTTCCCTTGAGGAGAAGAATATTTCACCATCTTGCCAGGGTGAGCACTAAGCAGCCCCAGAGGCAGAGAGCTCCACACCAGCTGACTTACCCTTGCTGGGAAGAGTGCATGCATCCGAGCTGTGAGCCCAGAACAGGGACACCCCAGCTAATCCTGCTCCAAAACTCACCCTCACAAGTCACTGCTCACATCAGTGCTGATTCTTCTGTGCACTATCTTACTACTCCCAGCTCTTTCACCTTTAGTCACAAGCAAAAGTAAGGACAAGACAGATCATTCACATTCTGCGCCTCAGAACAAATTCTTACTTTTCAAAATAAAAGTAATTTCCAGAGAACATGGCTCACCTTAAAGGATATTTCATACTGCTCTCCTCCCCATATCTCCAGACCTGCATCATACCCTCCCAGCTCCCAGAACCACTTTCTATCGACTGCAAACAGTCCTCCAGCCATTACAGGAGACCTTAAGGAAAAACCAGACTCCATATTACAAACACATTACAAAGACACAGATCTCTAGCTAAACATTTAAAAAACAAAGAAAGATTTGAAAAATATTCTTTTCACTACCCAGTCTTCCCAGTGCCTTTACAGCCCTGTCAGTGCATCAAACAGTTGTTCTGGGGTTATCTACTGATTTCCCACTTGCAAACAAGGAGGACCAGACCAGGCTCCCTTCAGAACCTGCCAATGCCTCTCCTCCAAGCAGGGAGGTGACCTTAAGTGACAGGACACCACCTCAGCCCAAGGGACCTGTATGCTCCACGCATGGTGCTCTGCTTCTGTTGTAGGATTGAGTCTTTGAGTTTGACCTCAAAAAGTGTTTTGTTGGTTTGTTTTTTTTTTAAACACTGCAGAGTATAAAGGACAGCAGAACTGTCTCAATGTTGGCAAGCAAAGCAACAGCAGAGCAAACTTGATCACAGATTTGCTTCTGCAGTGCACTGTAATAATCAAAATTGCTGTAATTATTCTGCTAAGTTTTCTTCTTCCCCCACCTGGGAATGACACATAACCCACCATTGATTTGTTGTTTTTGGCAGAGCATTAGGGATACTAAGTTATGTTTGAAAGATCTCAGTAATAAATGACCGCATTAATTGTTACACATTAGAGCTTTTCAATGAAATGTTAACTTCTGCAGGAATTAAAGTGGCAAAAAACAGCAATGAAAAGGAGAGTGTTCACAGCTACTATACAATGCATTTCTTTTAAACCAGCAAAGCAAACAGCTGCCAAAAAAGCAAGTAGCTTAACACCAGCTTCTGGCTTTTGCTGTGCTGAGGTGTAAACCAACCCTGCAGCAGGGTGTTATTTCATTAGCTGGCTCTTAGCAGTTTCAGGAACTTACTCAAAGGGATCGCTGGGATCAGGTTTCTGTAGCTCAGGAGGAATAGGGATTCTCTTGTAGTACATCTCCCAGTCAAATGCCCCTCGCATTGCGTCTCCAGCCTGGGTCTCATATCCAAAGTGGTCGTGATCAATAACATCAATCATTGGACAAACGATAGTCTTGCGGTTTCGGGCAATGCGATCTGAAGGTTGGAGAAACACGTTAGAAAACCTGCACCAGCTTTCACCATGAAATTACAAAATTACAAAAAAGGAGCATCAAAATATGAAGCTGTCCAAGAATGACACAGCTTTCTTCCTGTTCCTTCTCTCGTGAGCAGATGCTCCAATTTATATCAATTTACCTGCTACTTCTGCAATCACTGAGAGAAAAACACCAGGCACCCATCACCCAGAAGCAGAGTGGGAAGACACAGCCACACTACCACAGAGAACTGACTGCCAGGCTCAAACCAGACTTGTACTCGGTGAGCAATCCTCATTTCCACAAGTGACCAGGATGTGAACTGAACCCCTCCTGTGCAGATCCAGGGAATAACCCTCTGCACCACCCAGCCCTAATTGCCAGACCAGAATCTGGCAGGAAGCATTTCAGACTAATGGCATAAGTACTCTCAGCAGAAATGCAAGTGTTACCTCCTCCCCTCCAACCTTTTCTTCCAATCAAATAATGCAACATAGGATAAATTCCTGCACAAACATCTGGAATTTCTTAAATACTTTGTTACTGAGAGGGTCTCTTGTTGGAAGTTAGCTCTTAGAGCAGAGGTGATAAAATGATGTTTCAGCTTCCAAAACACACCTCACAGAAATCCTTCCTGTGCTTTACAAATCAAAGCATCCACTTCGTGTTCTCATTTAAACAGCATTGGAGCTAATTCTGTCCTCCCTCCCTGGGGTTCATAAAGCTGCAAATGTTTCAAACTATTGCCAAATATAAACTGTAGTGAAAGCAACAGCACAACCATCCATCAACCCTGCAGGAAAATCCAACTCTCTCTTAAACCTCTGCTTGACTATTGTTGCCACAGCCTATTTGAGAAAGTCACACCTCAGAGAGCTCTGACAGGTCACGGGCAGCAGGGCTGGGAAGGAGTTCGGTACTGGCTGGAGGCAGGCAGGTACCAGAAACAGACACTGTCCCTTCAATTAGTCATCCCTGAAAGGAACTGACACCTCCTCAAAGATGGAGAGCTGCCTTGGAAAGGGGTGCCCATGTTCTACAAATACACACCAGTGAAGGAGTGTAGGGGGATGCCCCCAATGAGAGAGGGACAAACTAGCCTTTGTCCCCCAAAAAAGGAAGAAAGCCCAGAAGTTTCTCCCAACGATCAGGTGAAAAGCCACCTTATAGGACCCCAGAGACTTCACTAAAACCTTAGGGTCACCTAATTGGATGAGAGCCAAAAGATCCCGCCTGGGCCATCAGGTAGAAAAAGAGAAGACAAAAAAACTGCGAGGCTTTTGTGAAGGTGTTTTACCAGGAGCAGACCTCTGTACCTGGATCGGATTTTCTGTTTATTGTTTTTCCTTTTATTAAACAGTTTGGTTTCCAACACTGCAGCAGAAGCCATCCTGCTCATTATTTGCCTCCAAAGGTAATAGCTGAGCTATCCTTTGTGTGTATTAAGTTTTCTTTTAAAGGCTCATAAAACCCTGGCCCGACGAAACAAAACTTAATACGTGGCACCTGGACAGAATTTCTCATATTGAGGAAGATGGTCTAGGAATTTTTGATTACCTCAATCAAAATAGGACAATTTTCCTTGGTATTTGCGTTTTTGGGGAAGCAGGCCTGCACCTGAGTTTTTTGTCGCGTTAAAAAAGAAAACTCAGAAGAAGAGATTTGGGGTTTAGAGGGAATCCCAAATCGAAGCCTCATACCGGTGAAGAAGAGGCTATAATTCAGACGGGACGGGAGCAAACGGCACACCCTCAGAGGATACTGTGAATCGGCTAAGCTGAAACTGTTGCACCCAGGACCCGGGAAAAAGTCTATACCAAGAAGGACGACCAGAAGACTCGGTGAGTTTCACCATGGGAAATCGGTTGTCAGTAGCTGAGCAGGAATTTTTTTCGTATTTTAACTATAAGTTGGAAATCCAAGATATTCAGTTTGACAAAAAACAGCTTAAAAAGCTTGTAAAATGGGTCTTAAAAGAATTCCCAAACTCAGACATGTCTCAGAAACTCGATCCAGACTTCTGGGATTCAGTTGGACTGAAATTATATAACACAGAAAAGAACAAGAAGTCCAACTTAAAGCTGCGTCCAATATTCAGGACGGTATTGAAATTTGTAATAATGGAAAATGAAAAGCAAGCAAAGACCAGGGAGAGGGCAGAATGCAGGCAGGACAGAGAAGACAGGAGAAAGCGAAGTTCTGAGGGGACCCAAAAACCTTCCTTTATCCCAGCCGAGAAACCCCGGTGGAGAGGCCGGGAGGCAGCCAGGCCAGCTGCCCCCCCGCCTGCCTCACCGACCCCATCCCGAGACAGGGGGGAGCAGACCAGCCCTGGCCAGGCTTGTCTGCAAAACCCGTCTTCCAAAAACCCTACCAGAGCAAAGTCCTCTATATCTCCTCTCAAAACCTTGCTTTGGCGTTCAAAATCGGTGAATTTTGACAGTAAAACTGGAAAAAGCCGAGCCGATAGAATCCAGTCTGAGAACAATAGAGCACGTGGCAATCGCCATTATAGCCCCGAGCCCAGCTCTGTCCTTCGTGGGCGTGGCTCCTCAGACTCCCAGGAGTCCCTGGGTGGCTCGTCTCTGAGCTCCTGTCCATCAGAGCAGGGACGCACCCCTTTTGTAGGCGGTGCCCGGTCGGTGTCCCTGCCCCTGCTCCCCGCCCACAGCCCGGGACAGCACACCCCCTCTCTGCCGAGCGTGGGAACCGGAAGTGATGCGCCGGAACTGACCCTGTCCAAAATGGCGGCGCCCATGTCCGATAACTTACCGGAACAAAAAACAAACTATTCCTATGCTCCACAATGTAATTTCAAACAATCTAAGGAAGAGTTTAACACACAGGGAGTCACAGATACCTGGCAGAGGATAAGAAAGGATGCAGTTCAGGAAGGAGAGTGGGAAATTGCATCGAAATTGAAGGTTTTTCCTGTGAAATACACTGCAGGTCCGGGACCCAGGGAAACATGGCAACAAATTAACTTTGCTGAGTTAAAAGAGATTTGCAAAGCCTCTCGTCTGTATGGTAGAGATTCTGCCTATTTCAGAAGCCTATTACAGGCCACCTTCACAGCAAACATATTCACTCCACATGATCTAAAACAGCTTTGCACATCCCTGCTATCTCCAACAGAATTTTCTCTGTGGGAACTAGCATGGAAACGTTTGTTAAACGACCTTTTAAGAGGTTATGCAGGAACTCCAGCTACTGCAAATTTGACTATAGATCAGCTCTCAGGTGAAGGAGCTCATACAGATCCTCAAATACAAGCCCGAACTCTTAGTAGACAAGTATTGCAGGATGTCAAAGAAGCAGCAAAAACAGCTTTGTTACAGGTCCCTGATGGCAACAAGCCAGAACTAGATTTCACAGAAATAAAACAGGGCACAGATGAGCCTTATATTAAGTTTTTGGACCGTTTAAAAATGGCATTAGAAAAGCAGATTCCAATAGACCGAGCCAGACAAGAGTTATTAAAACGGCTTGCAATTTCTAATGCAAACCCAACCTGTAAAAAGGCATTACGTACATTACCACAGGATCCTGAGCCCACCCTGACACAGCTAGTAGATGCTTGCAACCGCCTGAGCACCCCTGAGCATGCAGCAGCCATGCAGGCAGAAGTATTGGCCAGTGCCATCACAACAGCTCAAGAAAACACCCTAAAGCAGCAGGAAAAAGCAGTAGAAAAGCAAACACAAACCCTAGCAGAAGCTTTAATAGCATTCAAAGGTGCAATTGAGAACCAACAAATTCCAAGGGACTCGTGCCATTCGTGTGGTCAGAGAGGTCATTTTAAAAGGGGATGTCCTAGGACCCGCAGAAGGCCATTGCCAAGAAACAGTGGATGCAGAGGTTTCTGTCACAATACTAACAGCTTTTACCCAGCACAGGGTTTTTCGTACCATCTGCCGGGAAACGTGCAGCCCAGCACGGAGCAGTGGCGTGCAATGATACAAAAACCACTGCACCAGAGGCCAGAGACCACCACAGGCCACCAAGTTCAGAACTGCAACACATCCTTGCAGGACTTCCGACCACAATGTCCCCAGGTACCAGACTGGAGCTGTCTACAGCCCAGCCAGTGATGCTAACCAATGCTGTTGCTTACACAGTGTCTACAGGACAGCTGGGACCTGAACCACAACCACGTCAGTTCTTAATAGTGGGAGTGAGCAGATCCCATGCAGAAGGTTTTTATGTCATTCCAACTGTGCTGTCTGTCACCTGTTCACAGGAAATTACAGTCTTAGCTTTGTGTCCAGACCCTCCATGTTTTTTACCCAAAGGACTAACCATAGCGCAAGCTTTCCTCCTACCAGAGTCACAGAACAACACAGCTGTCATCGCTTGGACCAGGCACATCAGCCGCGGGCGGCCTCAGCTCACCTGTGTCCTGAAGCACCTCGGGCAAGCCATCACCCTCACTGGCCTGATAGATACCGGAGCAGACGTCACTCTGATATCGAGATCGAAATGGCCACAGGACTGGACCATCGTGCCTACGCTGGATCAGCTGGCAGGTATTGGTGGTCACTGTGAGAGCTTTCGAAGCTCGCACGCAGTCACATTTGAGGGGCCTGAAGGTCGTGTTGCCACCACAAGACCATTCATTGTAGGAGCTGATATAGTTCTTTGGGGACGGGACATTTTATCACAATGGCATCTCAGGTTAGAAACTGGATTTTAACAAGATATCTTAGTAGCAGCAAAGGACCAAGCATCAATGCAGGAGACAACAGATCAGGTCATCTCAGCAGTAGAGAAAGCAGGACTCACTGTAGCAAAAGAAAAAATACAGACACTTCCTCCCTGGAAATATTTAGGATACAGGATCACAGAACAAACGGTAACTCCGCAGCCACTCCAGCTAAGGACAAATCCAAAGACCTTGAATGAAGTGCAGCAGCTTGTAGGCACTCTGAACTGGCTTCGTCCACTACTAGGCCTTTCAAATCAGGACTTGGCTCCTCTGGCAGATTTGTTAAGAGGAGACACAGCCTTAAACTCACCGCGAGAATTCAACAAAGAAGCTCAAAATGCTTTAGAGAAAGTGATGAGAGCCATCCAGTCACGTCAGGCTCATCGGTATAATCCTAACCTGTCTTTTTTGTTTGCAGTTTTAGGGGAGAGTCCACAACTTCATGATTTGATATTCCAGTGGGATCTAGAGAAGAAGGACCATCTGATAATCTTAGAGTGGGTTTTCCTATCGCGTCAATTGGGTAAAACTATAACAACTTGCCCTGAAATTATTTCACAATTGATTATCAAGGCTAGATCTCGAATGCTTTCCCTTGCAGGAAGAGATTTTGCAGAAATCTTTCTGCCTGTCACAACCATCTACTTAGAATGGTTAATTCAAAATTCAGAAGTTATGCAATTTGCTTTAGAAAATTTTGCAGGAAAAATTTCAGTCAATTGTCCCAAACATGAGCTATTAAGTTCATCTTTAAAATTAATTCATAAGCCTTTAAGAAGTAATGTACCCCTTGAGGCAATCACATTTTTTACAGACGGTTCTGGGAAGTCTAAAAAATCTGTGATTGCTTGGCAAAATTCAGAGACAAAAAAATGGGAATCAGATATTGAGGAAGTAGATGGTTCTGCACAGATTACAGAGTTGGCAGCAGTTGTACGGGTCTTTTCAAAATTCACATTTCCTTTTAATTTAGTAACAGATTCAATTTACGTTGCAGGTGTGGTGGAAAGAGCAGAAGGATCTCTGCTAAAAGAAGTTGCTAATGATCAGTTATATAGTTTGCTCAAACAGTTAATCTTACTTCTTTCCATTCGACAAGAACCTTACTTTGTAATGCACATTCGCTCACATTCTTCTCTTCCAGGTTTCTTAGCAGAGGGAAATGCCATGGCTGATTTGTTAGCCATGCCAATCCAGCACACACTTCCTAATGTTATTGAACAAGCAAGAATGAGCCATGCTTTCTATCACCAAAATGCACCTGCTTTAGTAAGAATGTTTAACATCTCTCAGAATCAGGCAAAAGCAATTGTTCAGTCATGTCCAAATTGCCAGAAATTAGCTATACCAGCAATAGCAACAGGAGTTAACCCTCGAGGCTTAAATAGCCTGCAGATATGGCAAACGGACATCACTCAATATCAGTCATTTGCAAGGTTCAAACATATACATGTATCAATAGATACCTTCTCAGGAGCAATTTTTGCTTCTGCACATCAAGGAGAAAAAAGTAGAGATGTGATTAAACATTTCTTACAAGCATTTGCATCCCTAGGTATTCCTCAAGAAGTCAAAACTGACAACGGACCAGCCTACATTTCTAATAAATTGCAAGAGTTTTTCAAAACTTGGGGTATCAAACATACCACAGGTATTCCACATTCTTCCACAGGCCAGTCTATTGTAGAAAGAGCACACAGGTCATTGAAAATGATACTAGAAAGACAGAAAGGGGGGACAGAAGTGCTTTCTACAATAGAGAGGCTGAATAAAGCTGTATATGTTTTTAACTTCTTAAACAATTCCTTTATGGAGCAGGTACCACCAATTTTCAGGCATTTCAGCAATACCAGTCAGGCAAAGCTCAAGGAAAGACCACCAGTCTTCATCAAGGATCCAGAGACAGGACAGATTTCAGGACCCCATCCTCTTGTAACATGGGGCCGGGGGTTTGCATGCATTTCTACAAACACAGGTCTTCGATGGATCCCTGCAAAGAATGTCAAGCCACAAGTGCAGCCGATCCGAGAGCAGCAGACGGCACCAGAAGAAGAATGCACAAACAACTGAGCCACGGATAGAAGCAAAGACTGTTTTCTAAGTTTGCATTAGTTAAAATTGTTTACAAGAAAGTTTTGCACTGAAAAAAGTTTTGTAGTTATTGTTGTGATAAAAAAGTTGTTAAACCTACCTCTATGTAAAAGTCACACATATAGCCAGAAATTTGAAGCCTACCTGGAAAAACACTTCACCAAAGTTAAGATAGAGAATTGGCAGCAAAAATTATTGGCATTCTAATCTATACTCCTTTCTCCTCTTTCTTTCTAAATGTATAGTAAAGGGTGAGATGAAGGAGTGTAGGGGGATGCCCCCAATGAGAGAGGGACAAACTAGCCTTTGTCCCCCAAAAAAGGAAGAAAGCCCAGAAGTTTCTCCCAACGATCAGGTGAAAAGCCACCTTATAGGACCCCAGAGACTTCACTAAAACCTTAGGGTCACCTAATTGGATGAGAGCCAAAAGATCCCGCCTGGGCCATCAGGTAGAAAAAGAGAAGACAAAAAAACTGCGAGGCTTTTGTGAAGGTGTTTTACCAGGAGCAGACCTCTGTACCTGGATCGGATTTTCTGTTTATTGTTTTTCCTTTTATTAAACAGTTTGGTTTCCAACACTGCAGCAGAAGCCATCCTGCTCATTATTTGCCTCCAAAGGTAATAGCTGAGCTATCCTTTGTGTGTATTAAGTTTTCTTTTAAAGGCTCATAAAACCCTGGCCCGACGAAACAAAACTTAATACACCAGCAGCTCTCATTCACAAGAAGGATTTTTCACAGCCTTGCAGACTATGAAGTTAAATATAGATATATATAGGCGATAAAAACCTTAAAACTACTCAAAAATTGTATGTAAAGATTTTTTCTGTATCATAAAGCCATTCCTTCTGCAAGCTATTGAATGACCATGTGATAGTTTATTCTTGCTCTAATTAGTTAGTTTAATAGTTTACCCAAGCTGTAAATTATTTCAGCCTTCATTTAATGAGGAAACAGAAGAATATGATTTCTGCTCTTTAATTAACAAAAGCATATGACAAGGTCACTGCGCAGTGCAGAACTCCAGAACACAAAAAACCCCTCATACTAAACACAACAAATTGCCAACCATTCACTTGAGTCTTGTGGTTGGTTTGCTCTCTCTTTTACGACATTCCACCTCATTTTTACCCACTTCCAGCACGGGGGGAAAGCAGCAGGTGGGAATAATTTCAGATGCCCCCACTCACCTAGCAGAGGTGGCAGCCAGTTGACGTTGGCCTCGCAGTGGGAGTCCAGGAAGGTGATGACGTCCCCGATGGCCACCGAGGCCCCCAGCATGCGGGTCCTGATCAGCCCCTCCCTCCTCTTGGTGCGCAGGATCCGCACGCTCGGGAACTGCGCCATGTAATCCTCCAGGCGTTTCTTCAGGTGCTCTGCGTGGGAAGGAGACATTGGGACGCTGAAACAGACAATTTATTGAGAATGCTGCTCTGTCTATACCAGAGGGGGATGGCTTTGGAAGTGTGGCCTCAATAGGTAACAAATGCAGCAACAGGAAAAAGGAAATAAAAGTTACTCGCTTTTTTAACTGCCTAAGCAAGACTTTTGAAGGTGTTCCAAAACTTTAGAAGCAATTAAACAGAGGAGGGGAAAAAAAAAAGGAACAAAAAGTATGGGATGAGAAAGAACGCAGCAGAGGAAAAGGAAAAGGAATAAAGAAACAGCTGGCAGACCATGAGCCAGGATTCTTGGACACGTGGAAAACCACTGTAATTTAGAAAAGACACAAAGGAATTCGTTTTCAGAAGTAAACCACACTCAGGGCATTTAAGTGCTGTGTGGTTTCTTCAAAACACACAACATAACAATGTACTCATGCATAAATAAAAACCAGGAAAAAGCCTAGTCAGACACCCTTCCATGCTGCAAGGCAGGCACAGCCACAGTGTGTATGGGGATGGCTTCCTTAAATGCTTATCAGAGGAGATTTGCATTTAAATATGGAAATATTTACACAACTGAACATGGACTGGAGCCACATCTGAATTAACACAGTGGCAGTCACCATGATTAACAAGAATTCAAACAGGAGAGCTGCAGAGAAAGATCACTGAGTGATCAAAACAATGGACAGCTTGTTCCAAAGTGGAGATAAAAAGTTTGGTCTGCATAACGAGAGAGGGGAACACAGCTGCCTTTACATCAAAGAGTGAAGCAGCAAAGAAAAACCTAAAAATAGGCTGAGCTGACGCTGGCCTCATCACTAATGGGTTGATCTTTCAGGCATCTGAAGTTTTGACAGCAAAGCCCATTCAGAGGGTGCCAGAGATTGTTCATTAATGCCCCACACCACCCACTGCAGTCAGCAACCCATGCAGGAAAGAAGCCTCACCAGACAAAACTTCATATCTTACATCTAAGCAAGTAACTCTTAAAATCTCACACAACAAAACTCGACTAGAGGCAATCACTGAAATACAAATAACCCTGTGATGGTATTTGCCTTCTGTAGGAACACATCCTCTCCACTCTGTACGGCACATCTTCCTCAGCTTCCAAAGGAAGCATGAAAGGCAGGGGCTGGAAAGGCCAACAGCAGGAAAGTGTCCCTGATCAGGGCACCAGGGAGGCTGGGCATTGGAACAGCTCACTGAAAAGAGCAAAGGAGCAAATAAATTTAACCCAGTTATGAGTTCTCCCCCTTGTGCTGAGCTGGCAGCTGTGAGGATGGTCAGGAGCCCTGTGGCTCCTGACACATTCTGTGCCTGCTCTTTGAAGCAGCCATCATGTGCCTTCCTTCAAACATCACCCAAATACACCTCCATGCTTTTGAGGTATTCCCAGCAAGCTCTCTGCCCTGTTCAAAGCTTTGTTTAACATTCCCCAGGATTTTATTTCACTGATTCACTTTAGTGTTTTGCCTGACAAGTGCAATTGTCTCACAATATCTACATAGGTTTCCCTCTCAACAGAGCCCTTAGGACTTCTTGATGTCTAGTGTGCTTTTCCCTCATCCTTTCCAGGTCTCTTCTGAATAGATCCTCTCAAGCAACCAGAAATTTTGTCCACTCAATTACAGATTTTTCAAATAAGGGCCTTCCACAGAGACTAGACATATTATTAGTGCAGCTGCCTTCCTCCTGAGGCAGTGGGCAGACTTAAAACGAGAGGAATTTAAAAAAAAAAAGAAAAGAAAAGCTACCACTGTTTAACATCAGAGCTCATCCCTTGCCATTGTTAGTCTGTCACAAAAGATTGTTTCATCACAGAGAACAAACAATCCTCACTTCAAGCATAAATCAGCTAAGCCCAAACCAGGATGCAGACTTTACTTAATGTACCCAAGACAAGATAAACACGAGAGTGGCTGCTGGTGCTCGTTATAATAAAGGAGGGAACCATCACACAGATACTCTCAGTCTGATTTCCCTAACAACAGCCAGAGATTGATAATAGCAGAAGACACTTGGAAGATCAGACTACATAATACTTACATTATTCAAGCCAAATCTATAAAGCACTGGGATGTCTTAAAAAATCCACAGCTCCAAACCAATGGAAAATATGAAGAGCCTTTCTTCAGCTCTTTATTTTGATTAAAATGAGACTATGAACGATCCCAGAGGTTTGTCTACCACATGTGTGTTCATCATTTCCATTTTAGCATCACCTGCCTTTCTGACATGTTCTGGTTTGTGGTGCAATTTCATCTGAGGTGACACCTGGAGCAGCTGAAGTGACTCCTCCAGGGGCACAAGCACAGCACACTCAGCCTGCTACCAAACACAGGAATGTCCTGGGATCTGGTCTGACACACCCCACAAGCTGAACACAGTCACTGGCCTTGGCCACATCAGTTGTGAGGATGATGATGGCTGCTCTGCTACACTGACTGAGGTCAGGGTGATTTGTATCTACTGAAGAACAAACAGCTAAAAATGGAGATTTCCCCATTTTTATAGAGTAATGGGGAAAGGAAGGCATTGGAGCCATGGAGTTGTCTCAGGCAAGTACTCTGCAAAGAGACAGCAAAAAGTCTAATCCACAGACTTCTCACTGCATTGCCAAAAGCTGGGTTTGCTTCTTCAGCACTTTACTACACTTCCATAGTAAGAAAACACCAAAGCATTCCATGCTTGCAGTGAGGAGCCTGCTGTTTGCTGCACTGCTGAGTGCCTCACACCTCAGGAATCGTGTCCCTGCTGGTTTGGAGAAAAAGGAAAAGCTGCAGGTGCTCCAGCAGCACCTGTGCTCACACTGCTGCAGGGGACACACCTGCTGAGGGCTGTCCTGCAGGATCATGCTCAGCTAAGCTGCTCCTCCCAAGTGCTGCAGAAAAATCCGTGTTTGGTCACTGCATTTTGTAAGATGAAGACTTCTCTATCATGAACTGCAAGTGGGCAGAGTTTATTGCATCTGCTTTGCCTAACTGAAGAGTCACAGACATCTGAGCAACCTCACAATATACAAAACTCAGTAAAATGTGGTTTTCAAAGAGATTTTTTTATTTCCTTATCCTTGTGCTATTCCTGCCACACAGCCTGGCTTCTATGCTCCCAGACAGAAAATAGTTATTTCATTCTATTTCAAATATTGTCCCAATTAAGCCAAATTTTGCTTTTAAAAGAAAAGTTAAAAATCCAAACAAGTGCTGTTAACTGCTACAAAATTTAATGAAGCTTTAAAAGAAATATATTATGGAATCTTGTCACACTGAGTAATTTTTATTACAAGGGCAATTTTCTTTAATGAAAGTTGTTAGGTGAACTGGACAGATTCCAATGGCTTTGCCTATGCTGGGCAAAGTAACACAGCCCAAAAAAATAAATGAGAGCAAGATTATCTGCAGATTAAAAACTATTCTGGTGGTTTGCTAACACACTTTGCAATAAAGTTGATGTACAGTGTATACATTAAGAGTACTAGTCAAGAACTGCTTTCTTTACTTTGAGCTGTAAATAAAGCTGAGTGAAGACAGCAGAGAAGCTTTAGAGGCAGCCCTAAACTTTCCAAAATAAGGCATTTTTTTCCCCATTAGGTCAAATTTCTGTGGTGGTCTTACTGTACTTCTTCCCACTGGCCTCACCCAAGCAGAGCTGCCTTCAGATCCCTCTAGTCTGGTGACCATGGCAAGGACTTTCCAAGATTGGAATACCTCATATCCAGCTGACTTTTCATTCCAACACTGTACTCTGCCACCTGAAGAGGCACCTAAGAAATTCAAAAACAAGCATATGCAGAAGCTGGAGGAAGACAGAAGAGTCCAAGGAGGTTTTGTTTTTTTTTTAATAGTTTATAGTCCTTGTAACAGCACTGCAGTGTTTGGCAGGGAAGGGAGTACCAATATTTGCCCTAGAAAAAAAAATACCAGCCATGACTTGAAAATATTAAAGTGATTTATGTCCTGTGAAAGAACTGAGTGAAACACTTCTTCTGTCCTGCCAGTGCAACATTTCATGGTTCATGTGATACCATCAGCTTTGGTTTCTGAATTTTACACTGTGCAGCACATCTGCAGCTCCAGTGCCTTTTCCAGACGTGTATCATCAACCCAGCCCAGAAGGAGCAGCACTGCAGGAAAAGGAAACATTCCCAGACACTTTCCCACGTTACTCAGATGCCATTGGTAACACCGAAGGTCCCCCTGCCCTACAGGATCCTGCTGAGGTGCTTTGCTTTAGTTCACACTCAGAAGCTTGAAGGTGTGAAGATGGGAGAGCCACTGCCCTCTGAAAATCCAGGGAACCTCCCCTTCCCACTGAAGGGCACAGGAGGACAGGACTGGAGGATCTGCAGAATTCCATTTTAGGCAGAAAAGGACCATTTCCCTTCTCTGCAGGTTATTTTGGCTGCTTTCCAGCACCAAAGCCTGAAGTGCCAGCATGCATCTGGCATTTGTTTACAGGTTACCCCAGCCTGCCATCCCCACCTCCCACACACAGACACGCTTGTTGAAGATTACAAATGAATCCATTCATTTTTACTTGGCCACTTGGCCCCAGCGTGCTGTTTAACAATTTAAGAACGAATTATACTTCTTCCTGAATCCATCATAATGTGCAAGCCAGGCCTCCCTGAAATAGAAGATTCTAAATCATTGAAATTAACTTCTCTCCCTGTTTTGGTGCAGATGAGTAATCCTTTGAAACAGCAAAATGTGCTGTTATCCAAACAGGCAGCACTTCCACTAGTTTTAATTTTCTTTCAATGTTTTCACGCTCTGATCACTGAAGTTGGTTGGGAGGATAATAAATTGATTTAACAAATTGTACTATGAGCACCAGTCTCAGTAATAGAAAACTGATTAGGCTGATCACAGCTTTCCAAGCTGAATCTTCTTACAAAGAGGAAAAGGCTTGAGAGGGGAGAGAATTAATATTTGTTGCTTCACTGATTACAGTTCTGGGGTGGACTCCAAAAGGGGAGGGGGCCCAGTTTCCACTGCCCATTCTGCATCAGTGCTGGGTCTCAGCACAACTTTAAAAACAGAAACTGAGGGGGGAAAGGGTTTCTGTGCATGGGACAACAGCTGAATGTGTAGCACCCCACATGATAATACAGCATGGTCTGGACTTCAACAAAGATTAAAAGGGTTTGCTGAAAAACTTACTGGTTTTGTTCTCTCTCTAAATGGTTTCAAACCAACCTTCCACTTCAGGCACAATAAACTGCATAGAAGTGGAAGAATGTGCCCAAAAAAATAAGCCAGATTGAGAGTTAGTGGGGAAAAGACCACTGGTGTGAGCCTGGACTGTGATAAAGTCAGGTGCCTAAACTTCTGCTGTCCTGCCTGTGCCATCAATTCACCCTTCAGTCTGCAAAGGGAACTTTCTCAGTTCTTCCTCCACCCTACAGCAGACATCCCAACCCTGCTCAGGGTATCCTTCAGGAGATAATAGCAATGAATACAGAGACAAAGGTGTAATTTTAAAATGGGAAAATTTATACTTACTGGCATCAATATATAAATACACCCAGACCCCAAGGAAAGTTTAGTAGGCTGCATTTCCAAGCAGGGAAATACACAGGGAGTAATCATCTTAGTGACAGCACAACCTTTCAATCCCCCAGGAAAGTTTAATTTGTAAAAGAGTCTGTTCCAACTGCTGCTTTCTGAGGGAATCCAGAAAAATCCATTTAGTTATCTTTCCTTCACGCTGTAAAGGTTTAAACCTGCTGTTCCTTGGGAGCAATGCAGCCAACCTGTGGTGTATGCATCACCTCTTAATTCCTGCACACTGACCTCCTGGCCACCCCCCAAGATCAGTTTTTCCCCCTCTGCCAGAACCCATCTCTCCCAGGGGAAACAGTCAAGTCATTCTGGTTAGTTTACTCTTCTCCCTTCCCATTTCATTAAATATGTATCAAGATTAAAGCACCCACTTAGGTTTTTCCCTCTTCTGTTGACTACATTTCATCTAGAGAGGGTATTTTGTGACTCTCAGTGATTTCCTGTTGATTGCTTTTAACCTCAGAGCTGCTGTGCTGGCACACACACACTGGAGAGATGCAGGTTTTGGCCTACACAGCCTTTGTAGCTACAAAACAGGGGTGAATTCCTTGCAGTACACTTAATATTCAGCTCAAGTTTGAGGTAGCCATGGTGACTGGCAAGGAAGGGCATTACTGTCCCAAATTACTGCCTTCAACCCGAGCAATCTCTGCGCTCATCTTAAGGCCACATCAGGAGCTTTCACTGCCCAGTTGTTTAACCAAAGGAATGCCTGCACTCTCAAAATCTTCAATTGCCTTGAACCTACACCATCAGCTGCTTTCTGGGCACTGGAGAGACAAGCAGGGGTGCAAAAGCATCTCAGAAGTTTGTTCCAAAGCCTCCTCTGTGCCCAGGGAGTGTGTCAGGACACAGCCACTGCTGCCAGTGATGTTCTGCACAGTGAATCATGTCAGGAACCTAAAATCTGTGACCAACAGCAAAGCAAAACTGGCTATCATTTGAAGAGATGCAGGCAGATGAAGTGTTAAGATAGTTCTTACTGAAACATTTTGGAACATATCAAAGTTGCAAGATTAAAGCCTTAAAAGTCACTGAGTTTTGCTGGGGAAAAAAAGAAAAGAAAAGAAGATGCCAAAACAAACCAGTCCTTGGAGAGTTGGCTTTGTACATGAATATTGCTGATAGAGGCAAAGAACTTCTTGGCTTGAAAGTATTTGCTCTGTACAAATCATCAGAAAAGGAAATATTCCAGAAAGAGCACAAGGATTGACAGAGCAATCTGCTCCAGACTTTTGTCTTGTTAGAGAACAGTCCATTAGGCCCGAGATGTAACTCACTTGAAAGTGGCTTTGATTTGGTAGGAATGCACCCCTTCGGGTCCCACAGGCTCTGATCTCAAGTGTCTAAGTGAGGAAGAACAACTATGAAGCCTAAAATTAATGGCAGAGAACTACAAAGTTTTTGCTTTGGGGTTGCAGCCAAATTGGAATTCTGGAAAAGTAACTGATAATCCTTTAGTCCTACAGTGATGCTTGAACATTAATAACCATGAATGACAAAGCAGAAGGAGGTCTGTCCTGTAGACTGTGTGTCAGAGAAAAGAAAACAATGTATTTGGCAAATGAAGAAAATAGCAATCCAGCTGCAGGGAGAACACACACAAGTGACTTGCAGTAACAAACTCTGCCATGCCAGAAGTATAATTTACAAACTCACACTTTACTCTTCTTCTAGACCTCTTCACCATCTGTTCCCAACACTCTGGTTTACTTTACTCGCAAGAAATGCAGCTATCACAGCAAGTCAGTGACATCTGCTAGAAAGGTCAATAAATCCATTAAATCCTGAAGCAAAAATCCAGGCCTGTTCACAGGTGTACTGATACCAAAACTAAACCATCTTGTGGGCAAAATCATTCTCAAGTAACAGATTAATTTTATCTGGATGACAGAGGACAGGGCAGGACTGATAGCCGAAGGTCCCTGCTTTTAAATCTGGAGCTCTGGCTTCCCCCTGCTCAGCAGAGTTAAACTACTGTGCTCCATCAGTGCATCCCTGTTGTGGGTAACAGGCAACAGGAATTGATGCTACACTGACACAACTGTGTGCCATTTCCCTACTAAGAAAACAGAACTGCAATTAAAACTAGAAAAGGAATGTGGTTTGGTTTATCCATTATTATTTTTCAGTTGAAGCAGCATTTAGCTTCCAATCTTCTCAAAGAAGTTTCCACCTTTATCAACGTCCCTGTGTGGAACAGCTGCTTTGTTAATGCCACTCCAAATGCAGGTTTAAATAGCAGAAACTATGATTACCAGTAATAGATATCCTATATGGGCAGAGGGTGTTTGAATCACATTTCTAATTAACTTCTATAGAGAAGCAGCTGTAAAGCATTAAAATGCTGATTTGCACTGCAGCTGGCAGATATCTAGATTTTTGACTCCAAGCAGATGAGAACATGTACTTCAAGGTGAGGAGAATGAAATTAAAGCTGTTTTCCTGCAAAGCTCCTCTAACAGAAGCTACATGTGTAGGGTTTCTTAGTAGCAAGCAATGCAGAGATTTCCTTAATGAGCTGTAATGGAAACTCTGCTCCTCAATTATTTATTTTTTTAAAACTTTAGACTGCCAGACATCCTTCACTACACAATAATTAGCTGAGAAAGAGGTCACAGTATACTCGACCTTTTAGAGCCACCTCATTTCTTTCTAGAAAAATCTTTCAGCCACAGCAAGTGAATTTATTTCTCTATTTCTTAGAGAAATAAACACAAGATGATGAAAAGTAAACTGCTTAGTTAATTTAGGCTGTCACAAACAAAGCTGTAGTAAACAACTACAATAGGCCCTCACACTTTTAAAACACCAGAGAATAAACTTTTAATGCTCCCCAGCCATTGCCTAATGAACAGTGCAGGTTTTAGACATCCCTTTATGAAGGGAATACACAAGTACAGACATTAAAAACACATTAAAAATGAATACTCAAAAAAGTGGAAACATAAAATTGAATTTCATCCACATCTCACTCTGATCCAAAGCAGACTTTGTCACTGTTATCTAAAGTATCCCACAAGACAGTGCCAAAAATGGAGAATAACAAATTACTCTCTTCTCATGAACAAAAATGGGATGTCTGCACCAGCTTTTATTTTATCCCTTTGGTGCTCACTATGGAAAGGAGTGCTGGTGAGTTCACAAATTCACTCCCACACTCATGTCCCTGCTCTGCTGTGCTCCCTGGGAGCCATGCTGCAGTTGGGGGCAGAAATTTCACATCTCTCCACCCAAGAAGAACCAACCTTCTCCCACTCACCCAAAGGGAGATCTTTTACATCAAAGACATTTTTCCTGAATCTAAACAGACCTGAAATGGTCTGCAATGAATTCTAACAAGGAAAAAAATCCTCTTTATTCTGTAACTTAATTTACAAAAATAATCTTTCTATCAGTTGTTTGGGGCAATACTTTTATGGACACAACTTTTATGAGAGACCTTGAAAGCAACACTTCAAAAAAGTTGTGGAAAAACACAGTTGGCCCAAAAGAGCTGGCTTTTTCTTCTTTTCTCCATACTTTCTGATAAGAAGCTTTAAGATGAAAATATTGATAATTCAGCAAGAAAGGCTGTCATCACTTCATCCTAAGCACAGTCACTCCATATTCTGAGATGTACTAACCAGATGCACTTCAGTGCATTTAAGAGAAAAAAAATTACTTTTACAGTGCATGTGCCTGAAGATGAAAAGATAATCTCTTTAGCTGCATAAATCTGTTACTGTTCCATTTAAAGATCAAAAAGGACTCAAGTATTAAACCTTTTTCTATTTCAGATACTAAGAACATGATTTCTTTCAATTAAGGCCTGGCAGATGTGGTTAATGGAACAGAGCTGTATTTGCTATATACCTGCTGCTGCACCAAATGACACATTAATCACCCCTGGCCTTCTCCCTCACTGCACTGCTCAGTGACTTCTGCCCTCCAGACCAAATTATGCTGCTCATGGTTCAGCCAAGTTACCTCACTCACATTTGGTTTTCCACTCAGATTATCCCATACCTCCAGAATTACCTGTACTGCAATATAAAGAGAGGTTTAAAATGTCACAGGGATTTATCTGTCAAGGGAAAAAGAAGGATTTGGTTGTGTCTCCTCTCTGATAGGGAAGGAATTAAAAAAAAATTAAAATGGTTGAACATATTAGTAGAATAGACTCCTAAAAAAAGTTTTCACAAATTAAGATGAGGTTCAAGGTAATGGAGTAGTCTTGGAAGATGAAGCTGAAATCCAAAATCTCCATGATGACCACCTAAGGGAAAATGAGTTCCCATACACATTCTTCAGAACAAAATTCTCCTTGAAATCCACTGCAGCCAAGGGTGTATTTACAGAGCCTCCTGGACAGCCACTCCCTAAACCTGGCTGTGTTTAATGTAAAGGTCAAAGGGTGCACTTTACAGATGTCATCTTGGGTCAAATACATTCCAATACTTGGGCTGAGAGCTTTGTTGCCCCCCAGTGCCAGGTGCAGATTTTGCCTGGCTGCTCTGAGAAGGATGCTCAGATTTCACATCTTGCACAGACATGCAACAGCATGGGCAGAGGGCCCAGCTGGGTTAACACTTCCAGAACAATCCTGATGTTTGGAGACTGCAGTATTTTCAGTGCTGCCACAGCCAGCTTTATTATTGTACCAACAGAGTGCTTTGCATGTAACTCGTGCTTTGGAGATGACTGATGCTGCAGTTCTCATCTTCAACAAGGGACAACATTTGTTCTAAAACACTGTCATTTATACCAAAGTAATCTCAAAAACAAGTAAGAACAGGCTGTCATTCAATATGCAAATAATTGAATGCTGAAACGTGAGTTTTATGTGAAATTCAAGCACTTAGCCACAATCACTGATTTCTGTCAAGCTCAGCCATAAAATAAGATAAACCCTGTGTGGTGTGTACCCTTTCCTCTGAGCACACAGCCAGCCCCAAGCACACCACAAGATGTTTCTTTTAATGACATCCAGCAATTAAGTCACAGCCTCCTGCACACAGTAAGCTTCAAATGTCTAGAATAATTTTTAAATTTCCATTGCTGCAAAGGGTGAAAAGGTAACAATCCTACCATGTCTGACTTTAAGGGAAAGGCTGAAAAATCCATGATATCAGTTTGGTCCAGAAGCATGCAAATGCAAACAATTAGTTTGTTTTAGAGGTATTCTTTTACAGGTGTTTCCTAGATAAGTTATAGGAGCTCTGCAGAAAAGGACCTGGGAGTCCTTGGGCACAAACTGAAGCACAGGAAATGCTGGTTAAGCACAAGGCATTTTTCAAACTAGGTCACTGACAGACTGACTGAACAGCAGAACAGAGACATTAGGGAGTCTCCATCCTTGGAGATTTTCAAAATTTGAGTGAATAATAAGATCTGGAGAAACCTGCTGTAGCCTTTCCTTTCCAAACTCAACTATTTGTGATTCTGCATCTGTTCCAGTAAGAGACCTCTCCTCCAAAACAAAGGAGTTTGCCTTCTGCCTTTCACCAGGAGTGTTTGATGCTCCACTGCTGTGCTACCAAATATGTACCAGGTGACAAGCATCCTGCAAAGGGATGTGCCATCCCCTGCTCCTCCAGCTCAGGGCTGATCATTTATTACTGAGACAGAGGACAGCTTTACATCTGTTCATGCACAGACAGCTTTTACAGAGACAGCTTTTACAGCAGGGGTGTCCACAAGGTACAAGAATGAGGTGGAGACCAACAATTCATTTAGTACAAGACAGACACTAGAGCTGAACAGCTCCATTTCTCACCACAGCAATTCTGCTGCAGGCCCAGGGACTGAAGCAGACCCTGAAGAACCATGAACTGCCTGCCTGTGACTTGTGGCCAGCTATCAATAACAAAATGCCATCAGAGCTGACAGAAAAACCTGCAGTGTTACAAGCTGACCTGCAATTCCGCTTCAGTTCTCCTCCTCCCATTTCTATGACAGAATAGAACCAAATTCCCCCTCAGCAGCATAGTAATTAGATATTCAAAAAGCAAACAAATTTCACATGACAGACCCCAGGAGAAAACTGATATACATGGAAAAAACATTTTAGTTCACTTAGGGCCATTCTGGTAACAACAGGCTTGGAGGGATGCAATTAGTATCCTGCAAGCCAGCATATGAAAAGGTTTAAATTACACTATCAGACCTAAAGAACAGCTATAGAAATTAAAAGTGAAGCCACAAATCCACACAGGACTGCCACAGCTAGGAGTTTTTATGATCAGGAATTCTAGAGTGGTAATTCACATGTGTTACATCCAGAATTCTGCTTATTCAGAAGGGGAGGCATTATTTTGGACCACCCTGCAATAGCTGAGGTTCATCAAACCCTGGAGGTCAGACTGTGGCTCTCTGGCAGTTCTCTGTACCATGCAGGAAGAAGCAGCCAATGCCAGCCAGGTTAATTCTTCCTCTCCAACAACAGTTTGCTGATTTGGTGTCTTCCTCTCCAATATAACCTATTTTCTTCTGCACAGAAAATCCCTACAAGTGTTCTGAACTGGGGAAAAGTTCTTACATCACTCTCAATCAAATTTGTGGGGGAAAAAAAAGCATTATAGCAGTCTTAATGCAAGGCTACACAGACAGCAGAGTACCAGCAGAGAAAGTAAAAACCAGCCCTGCAATATTCACTCTGCTGTGACCAATGGCACATGATGGAAAGCAGCTCCTTTTAAATCAACCCAACCTACCAAGGGAATCCCCACAGAGGAAGATTTAAGTGTCAGGAAGGAGCTGCTGGAGGTGACAATAACTGCAGCTCAAGGCAAAGGGGATGGAGCCACCAGACCCACTGACCCCACTGACAGTGCCTTTCCCACAGCATTTTGATGTGGAATCCTGCACAAAATTTGGGTGAGGTGAGGCTCTAGCCTTTTTTTAGATTTGGACCATTTGCATTATACTGCAGGCATGCAATAAACCCCAAAGCATTCCAGACAGCAAGTTCTTCCAGCACCTTTTGACTTTCCAAGTACAAAGCAAAGGAAACATTTAAAAAACATGACTCGTAAAGCTTTTGCTGCTCCCTGTTAAGATTTGCTGTCATCAGGACAGCATTTTTTGGATGAAAAATGTTTATTGCTAAAGGTCACAGAGTTGTCTCTTTCAAACAAATTAAGAAATAAATGGCTGCTGACACTTCCAGATGATGATTCATCTGTCCAGGAGCTCCAACAATGCACAGCCACAGCTGCCCCTCAGGTTTGCTGCAGACCACAGCAGCCACCAACTAACCCAGAAATCTGTCCTCACTCTCCTGTCACTCTGTTAGCCAACTTCTCAGCCTTCTTCATAGACACACCAAAAATTCCTTGCATTCAAGCTTAAAACCAGATGAAAAACAGATGAAAATAACATCTGTCAGGAAAAATACTCTTTGCAGTAGCCAGGTTTCCACACTTACTATTTCTATTATTACCAAAGTCCTCTTTTCTTCACGTGCAGCAAAGATTCTCCATGTGAGAGATACAGGGATGAAAGAGGCTGATGGATCAGCACCAATATCACCACTCCCAGAAAGCAGTGAAACAGAGAACAAGAGAGAAATATTCCAGCACCTCAAGGGCAGCTGGCAAGCCCCAGCACATTTAACCCCAGCACAGGTCAGCATACAAGAAATGCTGGCGGGAGAGAGAGAGAGAGAGAATCTCCTTGCCAGGAAAGGTCAAGCTATTGAAGAAAATTCTTTAAAGAGTTATTAAAGTTCTGGAGGTCTGTTTAGACAACCCTTGAGTGAAAGGCCAGCATGAGGTACAGCAGAGATATCCAATGTTTTATCCTGTCAGAGTAACATCTCCATAAAAAAATTAATAATAGATTTTTATTGAGTGATTATCCTTCCCATCCTTGGCTTTTCACTGGAGTTTATGGGGACTATTTACTGATCTCTTCAGGGAAGGAGATGACATTTACTGTTCCTACTATGCCCCTCTGACCTCAGCCATGGCCTCTACTGTCAGCACATCCAACAGATTCTGCAACTCTGAAAGATGCTGCTACAAATTTAGGGACTGTTACTTCAAACAGAAGCACAGAAATCTTAAGGACAATACAGAATGCTTTGCAGACAATGCAGAGGACCAATAATTTATGATTTGCAAAAAAAAAATCAAGAAATTTCTTCTCATTCTTTTCACTGCTCTCCAGTTCTGTGGCACAGCTGTGATGATCATCAGCTTGGACGTGGAGTTCTTATTATCTGCCCAATTTAATAATAAGAAACAGATAACCAGAGCAGTTGTCAAACAGTCCAAATCCAAGGATGTGCTCTTTTCAAACATACAACTTACAAGTAAAAGCTTTCCTGGAACTTCTGCTCCTTCATGCATTTCAGTTTGATGCATTAAACTGTCACTTCTCAGTTAGTGCGTTGAAGTGTTTGCTATGTAGGTTTTGTTTTGGGGGATTTTTTTGTTTTGTTCCCCCCCCCCTTTTTTTTTAAACAATGGATAAGTTACAATCAGAAATTTGTAACCATCAGCCTTTCAAGTCAAGATCATGTGATTAGGATTTAAGAGCCCCCTAAGACTAAGGATCTATTTAAGGCCATTGAGAGATGTGCAAGCCAACCCCAGTGTGGGTAAGGAATAAAAGTGCAGACGCAGAAGTGACAGCACTGAAGAAAAGATGTTTCATCCTAACCAGCAATTGTCCCAGTGTGCAGAAATCAACTGTGCTAGCAGGAAAATACTGGTTAAAAAAAAAAAAAAAAACCAAACAAAAAAACCAAGAAAAATCCACCTCAAAGAGAATCCCCACACCAGTTTTTATTAACACATTCTTTGCATGAGTGTTATTCTCTTCCCTTGAGAATTTAGCTTACTGTCCAGCACCTGGAATCTTTCATATCTATTTATAAACAGATGCTGCACACAAATGAATCCCAGCTACTTCTTGAAACCTTTGTATGAAAGATGGATGACCAAGGGAGAAGAGTTTTTGTCTTATCAGAGGCAGGTGGAACAGAGAAGAGTGAGCTGGACAAACAGCACAGGTACAGACTGAGGAGCAGGGGTGGAGCCAGGAGGGTTCTCTTTCACCTGGTCAGGGCACATCTAAAGAACAAGGAAAACAGACCCACAGAAAACTAGATTTCATTACTTCCACTTCTCTGAAAACAAACCCATTTGTGCAACTCACTTGTGGCTACAGCATGAGCTTGTCTAATTTGCTTCTAGACTGAGTAGCAATAAAAAGACCTTGTCAGGAAGGTGGGTTTTCCTTCTCCTCACCTTAGCCTGAAAATTCTCTAAAGAAACACTTATTTTATGTAACATTGATTTGTTCAATGCAGCATGCCTTGCTTGCAAACTAATGAGAGAAGAATTTCAGATCAAGTACTACAGCTGTTGGGTAATGCCTATTTGGAAGGCAGTATAGATCAGAACACTAAATATTCACAAGCTTGTTTGCAAGCTCATTTAGGAGCTTCCTAGATGTCAGGTTTCTGGAGATGCATCCTTTAGGATCTGTACAGAAAGCCCTTTTGCCTCACTTGAGTAATATCAGTGGCTTGAACTCTGCAGTTCATAAAGCTAAATAGTAACTTTAAAGGAGAAAACAGAGTTTCTAGATCTGACCATAACCCCTCAAAGCCACTGTGCCCTCTTCAACACCAGTCAGAGGACTTCCCATGGGATTTGTCCACCTATGCAATGCCTACATGACAGAGGCATTGATTCCTCCTTCACTTGCCTTTTCCACCACAGCAAGGGTGCAACACACAAGGCAAAGTGCAGCTTAATTTGCATCGGGCACCATTTAAATGGCTCAGAGAAAAAGATCTCAGCAACTACATGCACACATTGCTGCTGCAATGACAAGTGGCTGTTCCATTCGTGGTGGTGTGTGGTGCCAGTGACTCCACACCTCTGCAGACAGCACTTCAACCCAGCCCAAAGTGACTACTCCAGGCAGTGCAGTACAGAATATTGATGGAAGGTCCCAGTAAGGGAGAGAAAAGGTTTGGATGCATAAAATTCATGAGAAAGACAAGCCAAATAATAGGCAGTCCCAGATGGTAACCTTTTATCAAGAATTCTTTTACATGTCCTGCATCAAGAAAGAAAAAAAAAAAAAAAAGTAGAATGTAAGGAGTGAGCTATTCCCATTTCTTGGCTTTTTTTTTGTTATTTCAAGAGTCAACATTTAACATTTTACATTAAGGGCTACACAGGCCCTTAGCTGAATATTAAAACCAGCTTTCCTGGCTTTTCTTATTGCCCAGAACACAGGACAGTCCATGTCAGCAGCAGCTAAACCAGCACACCCTGAATACGGAACATGAATTTTCTGCTTTCAAACGCACCGGGGCAAGATCGCCATGAGCTCTGCTGCTGGCAAATAAAAAACCACAGGTCATCATACACGTATCTGCAAGTGCAGTGATGCCTTAGGTAGGGCAGGCTGGTGGGGGTGTCACACAGAAACCATGCTACCTCTGTCGCTGAAGTCGTCCACCAGCACGATCTCTGCCACCAGCTCGGGCGGGGAGCGGTTCAGGACGCTGTGCACCGTCCGCAGCAGCGAGGACCAGCCCTCGTTGTGGAAAGGGATGATCACGCTGGTGTTCGGCAGCTTCTCCAGGTACAGCTTGTTCTTGCAGCTGGACACAGACAGAGCAAGTCAAAAGGTGCTGCCAGAGCACACCAGCCACACCAAAAAACACTCAAAACACACCAGCACTTCTGTATTAATTACCAGCAAGCAACTTAGTAAAGTAAATTTAGTAAACTTCTTTACTCCTCAAAATGATGCAGAGGGCACTAATTTTCTTGATTTTGAAATAGGCAAACTGTTACCTCGTAGGGTTGGTTTCAAGGCAGTTTCATAAATAAAATTCTGCAGTATGAAGTGCAGTGTTTACTTTCCTGCAGGCGTGGCCATAATTGGACTTTACATCTGGTTAAACAGGTAACCTCTAAAGCCACACAGTGACCCAATGTAGTTAAATCACATTCAGTAGGGGTCAAGAATCTATCCATCCCTGGAGCCCCCTGTGTCCAGAACAAACCAGCGTGTGCTGTGTGAATGGAGGTGTGTGGAGGGTGCCAGGACAGTGCCAGCAGGACAAGCTGCCCCAGGAGCAGGGCAGGGAGGTCCCACGCTGCTCCCTGTCCCTTGCACAGCCCCCAGGCTGCTGTGCAGGCTGTGCCCTGCCAGTTCCCTGGGAGGCTGTCACTCTGTGCACAATTCCATGCACACAGGAGTAATTCCCTGCCCTGGCCCCCGGAAGGGCAGACAGGAATGAAAGCAGCTCTGGCAGTGGCAGCTTTTTCCTGGTACCTTTCCCAGGGCACAGAGAAGGATGTACCTATGTTATACAAGCTCAATACATCTGTGCCTACAGGAAGTTACTCTGGTGCCTGTGTGAGAGGACAGTGACGTATTCTGGGTGTGATGAATTGTCCTGGGGTGCTGCCAAGAGCCTGCAGGCTGTGGCTGCAATGCACAGATGCAAGATGCAAACTAAAGCTGCAGGGACTGCTTTCATCCAGCCCCTGCCACTGCCACCCTAACCTTCTTCCAACAGCTACTAGCTACAGTTCTGCTCCAATATGAACCAAGAGCCCTTGAATTGTTTCTAACTCTTCTTAAACTGGAATCCTCATTTTCTGACTCACTTTAACAAGTGGAAAACTTTAGCTATTAAGTTTAACCATTAAGCGTGGAGAGAAATTGCTTCCCTCCAGCTACTGTATCTACAATTGCTTTACAAGACCTGCAAAATTAGTATTTAATATTAAAAACCCTAGAGGAGCTTAAAGGAACTGTTATCAGGGGAAGACATGACTGTTGAAACAAACAATTGTATGTGTGCACCAGGCAGATCCAATACATGCTGTGCCCCAGCTCCCCGAGTCCCACAATTAACAGAAAGCAGAGGTGACACACTGTGTGGTGTATTAAAGTCCACACAAACCATCTCACTCATCAGCTGTTGGGGAGAAAACCAGCTTTGGCCCCAAAGCTCATGGCAAGGCAGATGATGCATTTTTCCCCAGCACATCTCACACTCCTCACTGCATATAACAGGCTCTAAAACACAGCTGCCTTCTTTCTGGAATACTCTTTATGGACTTGTAACTTTATGGCTTGGTCTCAGCCTAACTTTGTTATAAACTGCCCTTTTCAACCTCTCCAGTAACACAAACCATACCATTTAATGTACATATTTTTAATGGGCACAGAGAATGCACAGCAGATCCTTCCAGTCATGAATTCCTTCTCTGCACACCCCACTATGGGTAACCCTGCTCCCTGCCCAGCTAATCCCAGCACCCATTAGGCACATGCTGTTTATCCACTCCTCAAGGGCCCCACAGTCACAGTTTGCTCTGCTGGAGGAAAGGATTTGTCAAGCAACAACCAAACCACTGCAGCAGCACCATTAATCACAGCTTAAAGTCATTGGTGTCCCTTCACTTATTACACTTCACTTATTAATTTTATCTGGAGCTGGAGTTAGATATTTCACATTTCACAAATAGCAAAATTAGCAACACTGAGTTGGCAATTTCAAGAAACATTGGAGCATGTGAGGTAACACATTAAACCCTCAGATAAACATCAGATAATGCCAGTATTTTGTTAAGTTCCCAGAGCCCAAGGCAGACCCTGTGAATGGAGGCCAGGTGGAATTTAGATTAGCAAACTCAAACTGTATTTCCTAAAACTTGAGCATGGGCTGATCCACACACATCTTCAGTTACCTGATTTATCTCTATGTTTAAACATTTCAGCTGCAAGCCTAAAATATTTATGGAGCTACACTCACTACTTTTTTATGTGTTTATATTGAGAAGGGTGTCAAGCCAGTATATTTGATTAGTTTGGTGTGACAGCTGAAGAGGCAATATATCAATTGTGCAGTTAACAAATTATAAAACCTGACTTCTGGAACTTGTATCTTGTGAATAAAGTAGATGTTGAATTCAGATTTACTAAAATGTGATAAATACAGCTTTACACAAAAGAATGTTAGATTCATATATCTAACAATGCTTTCAGATTAAGAACCTCACCAACAGTATTTAAAAACCTCTCAGCTTTGTATAGACAAGGTCTATGTCCTAACTGATGCACTTTTACAAGAGAAAAACTTCTGGCTTAACCAAAATCCAGTTCAACACCATCCTACAGCATATTGTCCAAAACTAGATGACCCCTAAAGTCAGTATTCAATTGGAACTCATTTCTACTTGTAAACCCTGACGAGGCTGCTTTTATGAGGAAGATGTCCACAAAAATAATCCATAAACCTGGTAAAACTCTTCATACATAGTTGAGTGAAGCTACTCACATCTTTTTCTGCTCCTGAGTATTCAATGGTCATTTCTAGCTAGTGGCCAACATAAGTGGAATCTCTGGGTTACATTAAAGATTTCTTCTGAGCAGGGTTGTAAGTCTGTGGTAATTTAAAGTCTTTTGAAATCAAAAAACTATTTTTCCCCCAGATTTGATCTCTTCTATTTCCCACTAAAATTACTTTACACTGTCCTTTATTAAGGAAATACCAGGAGCCAGCTGTACAAAGATTGGATTTTATGAACAAAGGTACAAGAGACCATAATAAAAAAGAACACATTCCTGTAGAGGTGGTAATTTAGGGCTTGCAAAGCTTCACTCCTAGAAATGCAAACTGTATACTCACTTTGGATGCCTGATGTCTGGAAGGGAACGATTCAGAGAAATTTTATCACTCACAAAGATATTAAAGCCATTTTCCCTGTATGCCTGGTCCACTCGCTCTGCATCAGTCATTGGGTAAGGTTTTCCCTGTTCTCCATTTCCTGTGGATAGACAGAAAGTAAATACAGATCATTGCTGCTAATTAGTGCTTAACGGGCCAGAAACTAATCCATATAGCAGAAAAAAAGATCATCTTATAGTCCTTTGAACATTACTTTATGAGTTTTGTGCTCTGTGTCATTTAGCACCAGGTCAACCACGTCAATTTAACAATTTTATCTGATAAGCAGTTTTGCTACAAACCACTCAGCTGTGCAAATCCAAGGTAAAAGTCTTCCTCCTAACACCAGAAACAGATGAAGGGTTTTGGCAATGCTGTGGAAGACCTACAGAATGCCTTTTGTTTCACAGTGGGAAGAATCCATGTGGTTTGAATATCTCAGCACTGTTGGAATTCTCAGCACAGATGGATTTGTGCTCCTGCACTGAGGGGCAGAGCCCTTGCAAACACATCAGTGTAAAGCTGTGGCATTCAAAATAGGCCTTATTTGCAATGCAAGACAAACCCCAGATTATGGAATGGACTTGCATGAATGTTACAGAACATTCTTCTTATTCTTCCTTTCTCGATTTCCCATTTTTGGGAGAGGGGGCTAGGTTTTTTAAAAATCAATTTTCCACCTGTCATAAAACCACCAAGATTTAAGTGTTACATTTGCACCTCAAAATAGTTATTGTGGAGTTGAGGAAAAAGGAATTTAATTGGGATTAACACAGTTAAAAGATTAACAGATGAATTGGCTTTAATGCTGCATCACGTCAAGAACATCACCTTGGCCCTAAAGTTGAACATGTTGTTCTACACTCAGCCTACCAAATAAAATCAAAGCTACAATCCATATTAAAACATTTTTATAGCAATCTTACATACCTACACGCTCAGAGTCCCTCCTTATGGCTTCTTTGTTATGCCAGTCCTTTTTCCTTTGTCCATCAGCAAAGTAAAGGTCTTTCTTTTGCCTCACGTATGGTGCCTTTTAAACAAAAAATTGGATATATAATAAATACACAACAAATGAAACCCTTCCTCAGCAGCCTCCCCTTCCTGTAAGAGGAAATTAAACATCTCCCTTAAGGTAAGATCATCACAAGCAAGTGGCTTTTAGCCTGAAAGGGGTGAGGGAGGAAGTGAGTTTTGCTTGTCTCAGAACTTTATCTGTGTCTGTTAAGTGATATTTTTCCAGGCACCATCACATATGCAGAACATTATTTCTTAATCAGAGAATCTATTAAAAACTCCCATTTTCATTTTGAAAACATCCAATACATCTTACAGCCTTTTTGTTAATTAAATAGGATGTAATGGGAGACCTATTGCAGGATCATTATTAATGAGACGCTACCACACCTGAATAAAATCAAAATAAGATTTAAAAGGTCATTTATTAAGACTCTTGCTGCTGAACCCAATTAGAGATTCTATTTCATTATGTTCTTCCCGAAATTCAAGCCACGGGTGCTTTGAAAACAAGTGAGCAAATGAAGATCCCCAGTAATCCAACATCTCCAGCTCACCTCTGACTGCACAGGATGGAGACTCACATTTGCTGAAGGAAGAGGAGTCATGAGAGGCACTGCAAAAGCCTTATTGATTCACATCATGCAGGGGAAGGCAAGTGCAGCCCCAGAGCAGCTGAGCTGGTGAAAAACCACACACTCCTGTCATGCAAGGGCTCACCTCGACTCACCAAACATAAATATCAAACTAATTTGCTTAACCTGCCTTGTGGTTTTCCAGCTGTCCCATGAAACACCACGGTTCTCCTGTGGATTCCTGCCTGGTGATAATGCCACCACTTTGAATCATTCCCACTAAACAACCCACACTACAGCACACTGCCATCCTGTAAAATTTTGCCTCTGTTTTACAAGGAACAATTCTTTGCCAGGCCAGCTCACTGACCAGTCTCCTCCTCTGCCAGGAAAAGTCCTGGAAAGCTCTCTCAGGCCAGAGCATCTCCTTGCCAGGAGAGTTTTGCCAACTTTCTGAGCACTAGCCTTCTGCACAAGTATCATAATGGGCACAGGAACAACTGGCAGGTCTGAAATCTCTGTACTTTAGGTCTCTTGTCTCTTGTTTATAGTGTTCTGGACTGAATGCACACACCAGGAGAATCACTGACAATGCCACTGTCCCTCCTGCCATTTCCTGGGATTAAATATGTGAAAATCCCTTCAAAGCAGTTGCTGTGGAAACCCCACCCAGCACTGCAGAGGAGAGCATGGCCAGAGTGTCCAGGGACTGCATCCAGAAGGAAGAACACACAGTGCAACTCTGAACCTCACAACACCCACTGTGCTTGTGGGAGCCCAGCACCCCAAGGCAAACACAAACAAGGCGAGCAGGGAATTGAGGCAACCTGGAGAAAAAGAGGAAAACTCAGACCCACCAGCAAACAGACATCCAATCTGTCTAACAGAGCATTGCTAAATCCCATCTCTTTCTGGGACCTGGGCATCTTAAACTAGAACTGCAGAGGCACCTCCCTTCCCTCTGAACACATCCATGGAAAACACCTGTCCACTGCTGCAGGTACCCATGGGGATGGCTCTGTGTGCTGCTTTTGGCTGGGTAGAGTTAATTTTCTCCACATGATATGGTGTGGGGCTGTGACTTGGCTTTGTGCTGGAAAGTGCTGATAAAACAGGGATGCTTTTGTTGCTGCTGGGCAGGGCTTACCCAGAGTCAAGGCTTTTTTGCTTTGCCCTCAGAGAGGAAGGTGGCAGTGCATGGGAAGTTGGGAGGGGACACAGCCAGGACAGCTGACCCCAGGGACATCCCAGACCATGTGGTGTCACCTTCACATAAAGCTGGGGGAAGAAGGGGGGAAGCAGGGTTTGTTGAGGGATGACATTTATCTTCCCTGCTTTCCTGGGGAAGGCTGAACACCTGCCTGCCCGTGGTAAGTGGGGAATGGATTCCCTGGTTTGTTTTGCTTTGTGGGGTTTTTGCTTTACTTTTTCAACTCTTTATTTCAACCCATGAGTTTTCTCACTTGTAACTCTGCCAGTTCTCATCCCCACCCCACGGCGGGGGTGAGCTGCCAGCTGGGACACAACCACAACACATTCCTTCTGAAACACGCTGAAATGCACATGGGGTGGATCTGGAGCTGTCCTCCACAACAGCCCCCGGGAGAGAGGTTTGAAATACACCCCAAAGGATTCACACCAACGTCTCCAGAACCCTCTGAGGGAGGCCACAGCACTGGGCTGGGTGAGGAGGAGCATCTCTCACCATTACAGAGCTGTCCCACCACAGCAGCAGCCTAAAAGCCATTAAAAAGCTTTGCAGCCATCCCTGCTCAGCGTGCGCAGCCCCAGGCTCCGGGCTGGACTGATCCTTGTGTTTGTGTGCTCAGTGTAGGATAATGTGTACAGGGAAGTAAATCTTCTGCACAGCTTCAAGCCATTCTTCAGAGGGGTCAGCAATGTGCATGTAAACATCCTCAGAGCAAGCAACAACCTAATGCAAGCAATTTAAACCCTGAGATAGAGGGAAAGCAGGCAGCAGCACACCATCCTCCAGGGCTGTTAAAATAAAGAAAAACAAAAACAGAAAAAAAAAAAAAAAATCACAGAGACTGCCACTGCATTACCCACTGCACCAACCAGGCAGATGGACAGTAGAAAGTCAAGCACACAGATTTATTTCTCTCACTCACAGAAAAATTTACACACAAAAGCATCTGTGTGCTAGGTTAAGCTAACCCTGTCAGGGCCACACATGTCAGTAATTTGTACCCTTTTAGCATGAGGGAAAACTATGAAGCACACACATCAGTTATTCAGACCTCTCTGAACTGCAGTGTGGGACTTCAGAGGTGCACAGAGTGAGACTTATTGATCCTGAAGTGCTGGGAACAGGCTCTGCACAGCTCTCACTCTGGAGACTTACAAAGATCAACACTTCTTCATGTTGGCACCGACAAAATGAAATGAGGACTGTGCAGGGTGAGTCATTATCAGCTCCTCTGCCTGCACAGCTCATGATGCTTCTGCCCTGTACAGCTGGCACCAAACTGTCCTATTCACACAGGACAAACACAACATGAACCTCTGCTGGATCAGCATAAACTCCAAGTGGCTTTTAGAATCCTGAAGGGCAGACACAGTTCCAGGTCATGGCAGACATGCTGCATTCTGCAGCTTTTTTTGGTCTTGGGCAGAGAAGTTACCTTCGTTCATCCAACACTGGAGTCCTCCATTACATTTAAGTCAGCTTGGGTAAATGTTAAGAGGTTACAATATTCCTTAGTGTATCCCTTGCAAGCAAACATACAATGCTTACACTGGTTTTGCAGGTCACTGTTAAAACACCATAACTGAAAAGTCTGCTGTGAGTCACTGACAAGTTGTGTCAACAGTGTCTAAACATTAATTTTGAAGTGACTTGCAGTGCTAGAAAAGGAGTATCAGTGTCTTTGCCTCGGTGACCTTGCCAGCCCTCACCATCCACACAGCCCTGGAGGGAAGGTGCAGCTGCAGCAGCCAGATCAGCATCCTCTTTCTGGTTAAAAAACCCACCTTCAACACCAACTTCATTTCAGCAGACCACCAAAAAAAGTCAGTGTGAACTATAAAACATTTGCCTTCCCCTTCCTCGACTGCAGTCATCTCATGCCATCACTCTTAGCAGAGCTGTGTTTAAGGTTGCAGGCACGATGCCACCACGGGCAGAGGGAGGATGTGCACAAATGTCCTCAAAGTCCCCGTCACGGGGAAGATGGGCAGGTTGCTGACACTGATGTGATTTTGGAAGTTCTTTTCATTCTTTCTTGCTTCCCGCCCCACCACCCTCTTTGTAAAAGATGTCTGAGGCTCTAGAAATCCAGACACAGCATACAGGGACCAGAATGTTGCTTTTTTTAGTGGTTTCCTTCAGGGATGCTGCATGGGATTTGACTCAATTATGCAAATTACATAACTTGATGATACTCCTTCAAGAAATGCTCTAGACTGTGATATCAGAGCAATCTGCAAAACACAGCAACTTTCCTAGGACTGATTTTTGCTTTAACTCTTAAACAAGCATCTCATTTATGGGAGTTATGTCATACATGTAATGCTGTATTTCATCTCCATTTACACTCTCATCCTAATTTCTCATCAACTCTAACTGCATAGCAGGAGGTAGAACATTTTTGTCCAAACCCTCCACCACATCCCCTCTTATGTGCATTTTATCTGTGGAATGCAGTGACCATTGTTTGAACATTGGAGCTGTCAATTCTGAATGGTCAGGGTAAATTCACATTATGGATGTGGATTTCTATCCCTATAAAAGAGGTCAGCAATTTTCACTTCACTTCTGTGTCAGTTTCCCATTTTGCAAAAATATTGCTGTTTTTTTAAATAGTCAATTGTAAACATCATGTAAAAAGCAGATTTTAAAGCGTGAAGGTTTCATTATGATCATCTAGTCAGGCTATATAAGTGCACCAACAATTGAATTCCATCCAGTCACTCCTCCAACAAGCCCATAAGTTCTGTTTCAGCTCAAGCACATTTTCCTTCCCTTAAGAACTGAAAGTTGTTTACCACTAAGGAGTGATTACTTCTCCAGCAATATCTTAAACTGTTCTCCTGCCTGTTTCCAGCTTTCATTTTTTAAAAACTGAAAATGAACTAAAGTAGAACGGCATATTAAGCAATACATTGAAAACGGATTTAGACAGATTGCTGTAAATAAGCCCCTTCTGTTGTCTACCACACTGTTACTTAACACGCAGCCAAAGCAATTGATCAGCGTTCAAACGCCAAATGCACAAAAACAGAATTTTAATTTTTTGTTTAATCACTATTTAGTGCGCCTGGCTGCAGCCAAAATAAAAAAAGAAAAGAAGTGTGGATCGAGACATGAGCCAAGAGTTTTCTACACATGAGGAAAAGAGATTTGCTGAAGCATTTCTGTTAACCATAATGCTGTACAGATCTCAAACCCTCTTCCAACATTTGTTTTGCTGATTTATTATTTTCTTTCAGACCAAAGAGCTATAATCAGACCCATGATTTTTGGGGACAGTGTCAAACAGGGCATCTGCTCCAGACCTCTTCATTTATCCCAGCACCTCAGCAAGTCTGTCTTGCACTTATATCCTCCAAGAAGATGTAGAAGATGCCAAAATAATTCAAGAAAAATAAGAGGGAAAGGGAAAACAGCAAATAAGAGCCATTCCTCTATTTATTAAAGGAACTTGCAGCCTGAGGTGAACTCGGTGGAGCACTCAACAGCACACACCTGGGAACAACCCAGTTGTCACATTCTGTGACATGGCAGAGCAGAAAGAGAAAACATGTACAGACAGATTCTTTCCATTCTTCCAAAACCTGCAGTACCTGAGGTGTTTCAGGAAGCAAAATGAGAGGGAAGCCAGATCCAGGAGGAATCCTCCCTCTCACTGCAGCAAACTCAGGTTTTCATGATCATGGGGCCATCCATGCCAAATGTAAGTAACCCTTTAATAAATAAACAGATAGCAAGTGTTATTGCACCATGAAGAAAGTAAATTCTCTTTTTGGTTTGTCAGAGCTCCATCAGCAAGTGTTGAACAACAAACTGGTACAGCACTCACAGCACAGACTCCATCCTTTTTACTGGCAGGAAAACAGCTGAGACTTTCAGATGAGCTAATGAAAAATAAAAATATCACCAACATCAGCTGGAGGCTGCTCCTGGGTCAGGAAGCTGAGCATAACCTCAGTCAATCACAGCTCCTCATTTACTGGAACAGGAGGCAGCACACTACTGGAAAAAAAAAGGCTGCTAAAAGCCCGTTGTGTGATCTACCCAAGTGTTTTCAAAAGGTTAATTTTTGAAACTATTTCAGTCCATAAAAAATTTAAAAGGTACATTAACATAATTCATACCTTCAACATTTCAGGAACTATTATAAGGCAACACAGGACTAAATGGTACCCCATCATGCAGAATTTTTAAGTGCTTTCAAAGACAAAAAAGCCAAGTTCATCTTCACAGCTTGTTGGGACTCACATCCAAGCAACAGGTTTGAACCAGACTTGAATTTTTCCTGCAGAATGCTATACCTTGGCCATCGTTTTCTTTCCCACCTGTAACATCAGTAATACTGAAATTCATATTTCTGCTTTGCTTTTGAGGAGGCCAAGCTTTGGAACATGGAAATATCCTGATTCCTTCAGCAGTAGAGCCCCAGATCACTGTGGGCACTCCTGGATCAGTCCTTACCCCATGTCAGAGAATGAAACCACAGCTGGACCAGAACCAGCTGAAGGGATCAGTGCAGAAAGGCACAAAGCAGAGCCTTTTGTGCAGGGACATTTGGGAGTTGTAGAGCTATTAAAGAATACATTCCTTGCAGAACACCAGCTCCTCAGTGGATGGGACAGCCTGCTGCTTTCAGCTGACTCTGCTTTTTAATGCAGTAAGTTTTTTTGGATCAAGTGCTAGAACAGTACTTGTTTGAAATTAAACTCCCCCCTCCCTTTAAATTCCTTCAGTTAACAAGTTTTATTCAACATCAACTGCTGAAAATCCCTTAAAAAAATTCATCTTGCAAAAAGTCCTGGATCATCAGTGGATTAAAGTCTGCAGACATCAGCTGAGGACAGTGACACAACATCCAGCTTAGTCATCCATCTCTGCCAAACACCTCACACTTTGTTCTTTGCTTACCTTTAGATATAATATTATAGTTTTGTGATGTCTGCTGTTCTGAACTCACTGTTTGACTAATTCAGCCCAGGCCTGCAGAGGCACAGCACCTTCTAAGGTCAGCACGGAGCACCAAGCAGCATTCCCCTTGCTGAATTTAAGCACATCTTGTATAGCACAGCAGTTTCAGTCTCAGACTTTGCTTTCAGCTGTCAAAACCCCAGCTGGCCTAGTTTTAGAATTCATTTGCCCACAACAGCTTTTTTCATCTTTTCTGCTCACCAGAACGTTTACAGCCCTTTCCATCTACAGAACTGCTCCACCTCCCACTCTGAGCCTGTCTCAGGAATCTGCTGAACACTGTGGAATAAGCTCCTGCAGGCATTTAGCTGGGCTAAACCACCTTGTTTTCCCCACAAGCAATAGGGACATTTCTTTCACCTTGCTGTAAGATACAGCAACACCCTATAAAATTCCCAAAGAGTATCTCATGCCCTGGCTAGCCTCTGGTTGATGGAGACAATCCCCTCCTCACCTTGCCTGAGGTACAACAGCAGGAGGGGCTCGGACAACAAACACACAAAATGAAAATGCAGACAAAAGTAACCTCTCAACTGCCATTCCAAATAAGATCAGAGCTCCCACCCCTCCACCTTCCCTTTCTGCTGGAAACATAAAACTAGATGAGCTCTCCCAAGGAACCAGGGCACATTTAGTGTTTTATCACAAGTCCAAGAGCTGGTTTTGGACTGCAACTCCTGGCAGAAGCTTCGGGCATAAAATCCAGAGAGAAGCACTTTGCACAGAATCTAGTGCTAGCTGGAGCTGTCTTAAACACAGCCTTACGTTCACAGAAGGAGGGAGCAAGCTGGTGTGGAGATCAGTTTGAGAAGTGACCACTGGAAGCAGAACGTGGCACATGTCTGCAGATACCCACATTTAACTCAGCTGAACAGCCCACAAGGTGTAGTGGCTTCCAACAAGGGCAAACTCTGGAGCACTGTTTCTGAAATCTGACTTTCCAGTAAGACTTACAGATTATGCTGCATATGCAAAAATAGGCAAATAATCATTATTAAGATTTAGTAAAAATGCAGGACAGAAAACCTATTAATTCCATCATTTTGGTGAATTCCCTGTACTCGAGCTATAAACTCCAGATCAGATTAGAGGAATGTTAAGCCAATCAAGGACTGCTCAGATGAACACAACTTCCAAATATTTTATACACGAGCATAGAAGCACACTGTGTATAATATTAGCAGGAATCTCATAAAAAATACATCAAAATGAGCATCCAGAATACCCTTAACACAAATACTACACAGAGGTGAAATTCCCAGCACTCAACCAATACAAGATGACAAGTCAGGTGGTGCTGCACATAGGTGGACCTGACAAATGTGTGACTGCAAATTTGACTTGTTCAGTTTACAGGAAAAAATATACAGCATTTATAACTCTTTGAATGATAAAACGTGGTAAATTGCGCCTTGCATTCAGTAGAATCCACCTGATTGTGTCCTTGGGAAACCCTGCTATAAGTCCTGGTATAAACTGGCACAATTGGTATGAAAACAGAAATCAAATTATTAAAAAAAAAAGAAAAAGAAAAAAAAAGAAGATAAGGGTGCTTATGCTCCAGTAATCTTTGAATCAAGGACAGGACAAAATTTAGCTGCTAGACATTCAAAAGAGCTCTAAGTACTTTCCACAGAGAGGGACATTTCAAGAGAAAAACACTTAAATTTTGGGCACTTACCAATGTGCAAAGTATACTACCAGGACAGTCTGCACTTTGTGATAAAGGCACAAGCGAGACTGCACTAGAACATGTTTTCTGAGGTAAGATGAGCGAGGCAGTTTGAAAGCTTGCCAACAGTTATAGTTCATAATAGTAAACAGAAACGCTCAGGATTTTGCCCAAAAAAGCAGGCAGAGCACCATAAGGCATCCATAAGCCTGAGAGAGCTGCTGCAGTCTGCAACAGCTGACAGTGTAGATCAGATATTTACCTTTCCTCATGGAAAATGGGCTGCTGCCAAACTTACACAAACAAAATTCAAGGGCACGTTATGGAAGGTTTGATGCCTGGTGAGGGGCAAAGATTTGTCAGCAAGCACAGTACACTGGCTTCAGAAAGGTTAATACTGCTCTTCTGAAATCTCCAAAAAGGTAAAAAAAAAGACCCAATGTTCAGCGCTATGGAAAAATATATTCAAGCCATACAAAACCTACGTGACAGATATGACTCAAAAACTGGAATAGGAACTGTAGCTGCCACGTTGTTGTGTGCCAGGTACTGAGAATGTGTTTTATGTCAGCACAGTGCTTCCCACAGCAAGCTGCATATCATGCTTAGAAACTGTTTCTTCCCTGAATTTTGAAAGCTACTAGGAAAAAAAAAAAATCTGTATTTTAGGTTTTTCCGTTGAGCCTTGACCCATCATTAGGAGTTACACATAAAATTAATGAAGTATCTCTAGCCAGATATTTGAGAGGAGGCACAATCTGACTGTGGAAGAGTCAGACCCAAAACCAGAGGATGGCAGAACATCCATGAACAGCATCCACCAACACAGGAACGATCCCCAGACCTGCTCTGCCAGCTCACCTCGCTCAGCAGAGCACGACTGCAGCTTAACCCTAAACTGTCCCTGGAAATGCAGGCAGCTGGCACAATAAATACTCAGCCAAAAGGATTTTAGGGAGAACTTAAGGCATCAAGAGGCCTACGGATATTTTCAGAGTGAACTCCTCCCCCATTTATCTCTAGGAACAATTAGCCTGCCTACATAACCACATATCTTGAACCAAATAGTTCCTGCTAATGCCAATAAAGCAAAAAGAACCACAAACATTTTTCTGTTTGATTCTCCACTCTTCAGGCAGTACCTTCAGAGCTGACACTGCTCACTTGCCTTGCAGACATGGGGAAATCAACAACCACTTTGACAGCTTTAGTTCAGGGAAAAAAAAAATCTTTTTTTTCAATAAACTTTTTACTATTACTTCAGGTGGTGCTCCAAAACAGGTTTGCTGCCTGATTCCCACCAACAGCATCACTCTCAGCACAGCTTTTTCTTAGCAGCAATGCAGCAAAACCACAATTTTCTGGCTTTCATCAACAGAATACTCCTATTTCCCTTTTAGCTATTTAAAGATTTTAAAGTGAATCCCTTACCACCTTCCTGGCAAACTTGATGCTTCTTGACAGTGTTATGTTAAATGTTAAACTGAAAACATCAGCACTGAAAAGAAACATTAAACAGGGCTCTTCTTCCCAAGGAGTTATTTAACTGTTGCTCACTCAGCAAATGCACAAAATTCCCAAATTCTCAAAAATCAGAGTTATTGCACAAAAATCCCAAATTCAGTCATCAACCTCTTCTAGGAGACCAGGTCACCACTGATGGGTGGCAAAAATGATGGAGGGAACACACATATCACACAATTCTGGACTAAAAAACCCACCAGGAACCACTCAGGGTAGGTTATCACATGGACAAGTGCTCAGCACCTTAAAAATAACTTGCATTTAGAGAAATGTTCAGGGGCCTCTCGGCAGTTAAAAGCTGAGGTGCCAAGCACACGTACCCAGCGAGGGAGAGCGTCTGGCACCCTCTCCCCAGGGAAAGCTGGCAGAGCTCCCTGCAGCACTCCTGTTCTGGGCACCATGTGTGCATCATCTCCTCACACTTCCCGAGTTTCATACTCCTCTCCCAAGCAAGCTGCTCACGAGGCTTCACTCCATCCCTTTCAAACACTGCAGGGAATTGGGAATATCACAAATCTTTATGCCAGCCCAAGACTGAACTGTCCACGTCTGCACCCTGGGGCGAGGTGAAGCTGAGCCAAGGCCAGGAAAGGATCAAGTCCCTTCTAGAGATGCCCTCCAGTAGTGACCACTGAGCCTGGTTTGGGTGGAAAAACAAATTAATTTGGTCTGGGAAGAAGCTGGTTGACAGTGTTAGGCTGCCTGTGGAAGGCAGATAGTATTTCCAATAACTGAAAGATGCTGAACACTTCTGGGGAATTGAGGAAGAGCAGGGCTGGGGATGCAGACACCAAAACATTGTATATGTCTAAAAGGTGACAAATCACTTTTGGATGTCATCTTAAAAGTGACAAACTGCTGCTAACTACAGCAGTGTCAGGATTAAAAGGGAAGAAACAAGCAGACCAGGCAGACAGGAGAGAAAAGAGAGGTGTCACTCAGTCTTTAAAACTGACCATGCTGAGTCTTGTTATTGTTAATATCCAAACTGGAATTCACTTAAATCTAATCAAAACTTACACATTCTGATGCAAACATTCAGGTCATGTGTCAAAACAATCTTTGCCAGGATCTTTCTAGACCCTGTAAAATTATCTATCGATTTCAATACTGGAATGGAAAACAGGCTTGTTAAATCTGCTGATGTCGCTAACTGGAGAATGGGATTAAAATTCAAAAGCAGTCCTGGCCGCAGAAAAAAGCATCAAAAATTTAGGATACAATTCAAAGGGTAAAGAAGACATCAGCTGCACAAATGTGAGACTTCAATGATTTTTTTAATGCAGCTGTTCAGCAGCTGTTCTATCATCATGACTGTATGGAACTCTGTCCTGCTGTTTGAAAAAAGCTAATTTCATCCTGAGATATTTACAAAAACATCACACGCAGAAAAATGCAAAATAATGGATGCTGATGAGGGCAGAGATGACTGGGCAGAAAAGGAAAGGCACGCATTACAAATAGCCCTCACACTTTTCCACACAGCTGCAAAGAAAAGGCCAAGACATGAAATTAGAAGTACCACACATGGAATTATGGAAGAGAGAGAAATTAATATATTCCATCCTGGGCCAAGAGGCAATTCGACTTTGAGGAGGTTCATTTCACCACAAGGATCTTAAAGGAGCTCTTTCCCTTGAGAATACACTGAATTCCTGAAATTTTACATGTCCACTTCCTGGATAGAGTTATAGCAGCAAATATCCTCATAAGCACCCTTTAGGCATCACATTAAAATATACCACAATATTTTCTATTTTCCTAGATCTATTCTAGCTCCTATAGCACAGCAGAACTGAATTCCAGAGAAGCTGAATTATTTAGAGCATTTACTGTCCTTCAGGGTCATTACAAGAGCATAGAAGTTAGCCCTATGATAAAATATAAATTTTCTTCTCTACGGCATAGTCTGACCTCGCTGTAATGAAGCTCCATGGGACTGAGAAAAATTGCTATACAGCAGGACATTCTCTGAAATACAGTTTTTGTAGCTTCTCATACCAGAATAAAGAAGCACCCAATTTGACTAGAATGTGTTATATCTGGTATTTTTATGAGTCTTGCTCCATATTGAAAGAATAATGCTAAAGCATTGACAAAAAGGGGGAAAAATCAATAAAGAAATAAAATGCATGATTATACATGAGATGCAGCAAAGAATGACAGCTACAAACCCCTCAGATTTGCTTAGGTGTTTGTTCTACCAAGTCTCATTAAACAGGAAAAAAGAATTAAGTTCCCACTGCTGGGACTGTTTCAGAGAGGGCAGGCTATTAGCAGGTCGTGTTACAGAGGGCCTGACTAATTCATTGTGTGTTCATCTCTCTGGAGTCCTCTGAAAATTTATGGTGTAACACCTCATGGCAAAAACAGCACTGGCAAAACAATGCGGGCTGCTCAGCTCACATAGGGAGCTCCACTTCAGCTCTTTGGAGGAACTCTGAAGGTGAATGTCTGTTCAGCCTTGTACAGAGCAGCATAAACTGTTTTAAAGCCTCCTTTTAATGGGGACAGGGAGTGAGACACAACTTGTATCCTAGATTTTGTGTGTTCCCTGGACTCAAGGACAGTTGTTCTGGGAGTATTCAGGCAGTGCTCAGATGTTCCTTTTAAGAGCCACATTCATTGGCTTTCAGCACAGACAAGGATAACTCTGCTGAAAGGGGTTATGGTTAATGCTGCTCTGCACAATGTGAAGGAAGGAAGAAGGGCCACTGCCCTCTGGAGAATGATGTCCTACAGAAAAGCAATGGGAAGATCATGGGTGTAACACACAGCATTTTAAAGACATTTTCAGAACAGCCTTTGTGACACTGGCAATTTTTTCCCTCCCTGAAGCAGCACAGATGTCTTGAAAATGGAGCCCTGCAAGCCTTAAGCAATTCCAACTGTGGTGTGCAGAGAGGAGAGGCTCCCTCTGCTCTGACGTTTGTCTGCACTCACAGTTAACCTCAGTCAGACTTCCTCAATTCTGTGACGTGGTGAGCTGCAATCAAACTGAACTGCTTTAACAAAAACTTCATCTCCTTCAAGCTCTGTGGTTTTTAAATGCTCTGCCAGACTTGCACATCTGTTGAGTGAGGAAGTGACCTTGGAGGAGAGCAAGGAGGCTGAAGAAGCTGCTGGGAACAAAGAGATGCAATTACTGATGATGAACTGGTCTTATTACCATAGAAGACTGAAGTTCAAGTCTTGATCTGTGTCATCAGTGAAGAATCAATCTGGTTAATTTTGCCAATAGCCATTCTTCGGAAACCATTTTTCATTACTGCCCAAGAAAGAGCTCTGACCTGAGGAGTGAGAGCATTAACCAGAGCATTTTGGGGCAGCCAACACTGCCTGAGAGCTGCTGCCCTTCAGACCCATCTCCTGACCACAGAAAGCTTCCACAGAGATCCCTTTTGCTTGTGACAACAGCCTGTTTCACACACACTTCATGCAGAGAATCTTAAAAACCCTGCCAATGCTGGAATACTATTAAATATTAATTTAAGACTGAGATAATGGGCATGGGCTTCATTCCTCTCTTCTTGCAAGTCAAAAAATAGTTTTCCATTCAAGAATGATTTTGAAGAAACTATACTACATATACACATGTAGCAACACAGCCTATCATAAGTTTTTATCAAAAGTGACAAGCTTATGGCATGAATATTACAATGTCTTAAAACCTTTCAGCACAAAAGAACAACTAAAAAGTCCTGAATGACTTTGCTCAGGAGATGGACATCATGTGTGCTCCAGCTGACCTTACTAATGATCATTCAAGCTTCAAATCTGCTACTAAAGTCTCCGTTGTAAGCAATTATTTGCTTCTGTGCAAAAATGTTCATTTCATGCTCTGTAAACACATCTCCTTGTGAAAAACCAGCCTGCCCATAAAGATTGCTTCTGACAGCCTGCTGACCATGTCCTGCAGTAAGTGCCTGGAGCATCTCTTGGAGGCAGAAACATCTGTTCTCCCCTCCCAGAGAGGAGAACATGTTTACAGGTGAGCCATGTACAGTGACCTTGACAAAAGGCAGCTGGAGAGTGCTGGCACTTAAGTAAGAGTAACTTGACACTGTAAAATTGAAGACAGAAGCTTTCAAGTAGCTGTAATAATTTGTCATAGCATTTAATCAACTAACCTCTTGTGGAAAACATCCCCTGTGCAGTGCTGCTCTCAGGGTACGGATTCATGGATGAGACAGGCTGTGGTAAGAAAGATGGCTTTAAGTGAAGGTGGGACTGCAGCAGTACAGGTGCTCGTCAAGCTTCAGGGGAAAAAAGCACCACACTGGTTACCAAAACTAGCACTAGTCAGCAGGCAGATTATTTAGCCCAAACCACAGGCAGCCACACCTAATCCTGTGAGCAGTCTCTCCCCATGAGATCATGAAACCTGATGCTAAATGGCAAGTGTTTTGCCCAGGAACATTACTCTGAATCCCAAATTCATTACATAACAGTGCCAGTTTTGGGTGTCAGCACATGCAAGATCACTAGGAGACAAGCTACATATTTTAAGGTAATATAAAAAAGAAATAAAAAATTAAAAGAAAAGCAACTGCCTTCCCAAAACACAAGTGAAATGTTAGATGTGGAAGTTGCTACCTTTCATAGAAAGGCAAGAGAATCATAAATATGCCAGACATTTAATGCATGGAAACAAGTCAACTTTGAATAATTTTATGCTATTAAGAGATGCACACTGAATATGGACCCAGATCACTTCATAATTCATATCTAACACATACTAAAAGTCAGCCTTGGCATTTCACAGCAAGATGCCAACCAGAGTGGTCTTCAGACGCATCTAAATTCACTCCACCACGCAGACAGAGCAAGGAAACACTTTCACCCCTCCTCAGTATCTACCTCAGAGAGAAGTGCCACTTCTCTCTCAGTATTTCTTCACAGATGACTTCAACCAGACCTACTTTCCCATGCCTCATGTTACAAAACACTCCAGAGGCCACACATAAAGTGAACTAGTCTTTTTTATTTCCAAGAACAGCTTCTGAAACTTGAAGTAAGCAAAGAGACATCGAGATTTAAGTGTCTACATGATGCTTCCAGATTGGGAAATATTTATGTATTTCCATAAATTTACCACTGTGCAAAGAGGCAAGACAAGTTCACCATCCCAAAAAGCCTAAGCCAGAGCAGTTGACTATTATGAATTATAAAAGCAAAAAGCTCAGATAAATGTCTATGTTTCAGTAATCCCATTTAGGACAGCTGCTCAGAAGAGCCTAAATAGGACTGGATTTTCACAAATTACATTAACAGGAGGGAGGACCATAACATTACTGTAATGATGAGATGTCAATCTTGCCAAAAAGTAAAAAGAAAGATTAATGCAATTCAGTGGAATTAGTGTCCAATTTGCATAACAAAACAAAATTCAAGCCTGCTCTGTACTTTCAAGTAAAGCTAATCTTAGATTGATAAATCCTGACACTTTTGTCCATGGTCTGAAGTAAATCCTTGCAAATGCCTTGAAGGGGTGAGACCAACAGACTTTTCACTCTACAAAGCTGAGCAAAACCAGTTTGCTGAATTACACTGCTGTTCTACACTCATCATCTTCGGAAGCAGAGCTCAGTTTAAAGGCTTTTTTCTTGTCTCAAATCCAGCTTTTCTCATCGATCTGGCTGCAGTAAGTCCCCATCCAGGGCCGTACCAGCACAGTGGAGGGGAAAGCAAACTGGAAGATGGGGGCAAGATCATCAAATTGCCTCTATTACTGAGACAAGCCTGTCAAAGTCCTCCTTAACAGGCCCTGGATACTGGACACTTATTTTTCAGGCAGCTGAGCACATTCAGGCAATTAATTTACTGTTCTTCCTGCTATCTCTACCCACATCAAAAAAGCAAAACTCTTTCAGACTTCCTTATACAGGAACATGTATAGTCTCCACCTCCCTCTAACTTTTAGGCTTATCAAACCAAAGAGGTTAAAAACCTTTTCAAGCAGAAAGTTGTTTCTGTCAAATGAGAAGGGAAACCTCAGTGCCAGCCTTAAAGGAATCAATAAATAATTATTAGTAGGTGAGAAATTCCACACTTTTGTCTGCTTAGTACACCTATTTTAACATCTCTAAACAGTTGAATCTAATTAGTTGCTGCAATTTAAGCCACCTTCCCTATATGGAACTCTAAACAGGCACTTGCTTTAGTTTCTAGAACTGCATCAAGCCTGTGTTAACATTTTTAATCTCAGTGACAGTCAAAGAAGAGCCTGATTAAACAACAACTCCACAGTAACAGTGTTCTCTTTAATCTTCTTTGCAAGCTTCAGAAAGACCTTTGCATTAAAAAAACCCAACAAAACAAACAAACAACAACAAAAAAACCCAAAACAAAACAAAAAAAAAAACAAACCAAAAACACAACCCAACCCAAAAAACAAACCCAAAACACCAAAACCAGCCCAATGCTCATGTAGTTATAAAAGCTTTCATCACTTAATCCTCTATCCTCTGTAGAACCCTCCTGACTGTCTGGAACTCCTGCAGCAGCTCTCACTGCAGTAAGCTGAACATTTCCTCCAAGAGGGGGAAAGTCTGAAGAAACTACAGTACATGATGAGTGACATGGGAAAATCAAATACTTTAACCTCCAAAATACCTTTAAATGCATTTTTTCAGAAGCAAGTTATTTCAAACAAGCCAAGATATTCCACTCAGACCACAGAGAGGAGAAACCACCCCAAATTCCTTCAAGTTAAATGGAAGCCAACTTTCTGCTAGATTCCATCAAAGGTAGGATCATTTTCTTTTCCTTAAGAAGATGCAAGCCAAAGTTCATAGCTTCTATGGATTTCAGAGTATTCAGATCAATCTTCTGAGAGCTGCACAAAAATACTGTGTGCTTTTGACTGATGTTTCAGAAAATGAACTGTGGGTTGTCTTTTAATCTGGAATGTGAGAGATTCAGGCTCCACACGCAGTGGAGAAAAAGGACCTCTCAGCATAATTATGTTGAGACAGCTGCAGCTGAGGGGCACATACTAGCTTTGAGATTCTTTTTCTGATGGAGTTGTGGCATGACACCAGAGCAAGCTCAAGAGATGGTGGAAATATCCTGGGTGATTGGAGGAAGAAACTTCTTTGTGGCTCAGGTGAGCAACCACTAAGAAAATATTCATATTATGAACATCAACCTTTAATGTATAAACTTTCTTAGTAATGATTTGTAAGCCAAGGAAAAATGTCCAACTCAACACATGCAACTAGTAGCTCTGGACTCTGAACTCAGTGCAAGTTCTCCTCCTTGCCAAGGATTTTATACATACATTCTGTGATTTTCCAGAGGCACCACACAACTGGCAAGTATCAAACCAAACCTCTGTCTGAATGTTTCATTTGTTATAGCATGTTGATACAAAGACCCATTTTATGCTCCTGTACAAACAGAATCAGACATGAAAACTTCTCCTTTTTGCCAGGCACCAGACAGAGCCTTTGTTCAGCTGCACAAGAATTCAGTGTAACCAGTTCATACTTAAAAAACCAGCGTGCAGCAGCCAATGTTCACCATCCCAGAGCATGGAGAGATTTGCTGGGGGGATTATATCTAAGCAGTTTTAAACACTAATGTGAAATAGCAAAATCCAAATCATTAGACCTGCATTTGCTGGGCTCTGCTCCCACCCAGGGCACGGTGCCATGTCCCTCCCAGCAAAGCATGCAGGTCCCTGCTCCAGCACTTACCCATTGATGCTTCCAGCCCTAATCTGCTCTTGGAATTGCTCCCCAGTGCCAGGCAGACTCCAGGGATTCCAGTGAGCACAAGCTGGCTTATATTTAAACCAGACCAAAGCTGGAGCAAGGCTCTTTAGGGGGTAACACAGACAGGCAAGGAGATTCCCTTTGGTCACCCTGTGTGGTACAAACTAAATGCATCATTAACCTTTTATACACATAATAAGTACATACCATGTTCAGAAATACCTTTTTACCAAAACGGCTCTCCTACACAAAAAAAGAAAAAGTTATTGATAACACTTCAGCGATCCCCATTTTCCTTTAAAACTCCACAAAGATTTTTGGCAAGACTTCCAACAAAATTTCAAGGACCACCATTACCTGGTGAACTGCTAACATATGAACAAGCCCTATCAGATGTAGTGCCTATTTAGCATATCCCTGCCAGAAGAGGTATTTCTACTGCCCAGTTTTCAGCCTTCAGTCACTGAGCCTGTCCCCTCAGGACACCTCCTTCCCCCCCTGTTGGCCTGAGAACTCTGAGAGCTGCATATGGAATCACATGGTAATGAGGTGTCTACAGCAAAGCACAGATATTTTCCCACTCTCTCCCAGGGTATGGAAAAATGAATGTGGATGGTTTATGCAGCGATGAATCAAGCTGTCTGAATTTTGCAAGTCAAGGACATCATATGCAATTCCCATGTCAATATTCATATGGTCCCTTTTCCCCCAGAAAGCCACACATCTGATACAGAAGCAACATTTTGTATCCCATATATATGTGAAAATGTCCTTCTGGGTGATTCAAAGGATTCAAAGCTATGCAGAAAAGACAAAAAGCACAAAAAAACTTTAGTTAAAACTATTTAATCTTGAACAGAGTAAGTGAAATATCACAAGTTTTCATAAGAGGGCCATTCTCAGCTCACTGATGCACAAAACACATTTCCATATGCTTTAATAAATACTTCCTTTTTTTTTTTTTGCCTTAATGCTGAATAGCTGTACACCTGTTAAAAATTCCAGGTCAGCATTTAGTTATATGTTAAGGTACCTTTCCAAGTGTCCACCTTCTAGTATTAGCAGTAGAGAGCCAGTAAATAACACCATGCAAAACCATCTGTGGCAATATTTGTTCCAGTCTCCATGTGTGTCTTGACTAACATCTGTGCCTGTCTCACAAAAGAATGTTTTCAGCTAGCAAATCCCCCTGAGAAAGGCAGAAAGTAAATTTTCTTGATTCAGACACTGAACATTTAATTCCTAAAACTTTATTTTCAACATTTCCTCAGCATACAGTGTATGTAATATTTAGAGCTGCTGGCTTCCAGGAGACATTTGTCAGAGCCCATTTAGAAGCGATAACATCTAAAACATCTGCAGCTGGTTATAATGCATCAGGAAAATAAAGTTGTCTGGCCTTAGCACCGTGCCCGTGTTTAAAGGGGAAAAAAAAATCAAAACCATATGTCTGCTCTTAGTTTGGTCTCAAGTGATCCATATTTCATAAGGTAAGTTACCATTAATTTTTAAACTCCTATGAATTGAATTCTACTAATTGGACTTCTTGGGTTTTTATAAAAATGCTTTAAAAAACAACCCCTTAAAATTCCCCAAATCCAGCTGGTTTTGATTGTACCAGTCAAACATCCATAATCTTTCTGGTAAGAGGAGTAAGCTCCAGAAGTTATCATAAAAGTGCCATGGCTAAAATACCTCCTTTGGCTTCTCCCCCAGAAATAAGTTTCCTGCAATTGTTTTATTCAGCTTATCGCCATTATGGGTGCACAAAATGACATCCCTTCCCAAGTAATTTACATTGTGGGTTTTAAATTTAAACTTCATCTCAAATAAACTGCTTCAAAAGAAGTACATGAGAGCAGGGATTTTAAATCAGTCAGGAACTCAGTGTTGACCCAGGTCTTCCATTCCCTCTGAATGAAAGCCATTCAAACAAGGTGATAGGATTTTCCTGCTGCCAAGGTTCTTGAGCTGCTGCTCCCATGGCCCTAAACAGGCACTCCTGAATGTAAAGGTTAAAGCCAGCTTAAACAACTTGTGCTACAGATAGGCAAAAATGTTCAATTTAAATAGCAAATGTTCAGCACAATTTTGTGGCCTCGACATCACTAAGGACACTCCACCAGCCAGATACAGACCAAGAGCACTGGGAGAGTGATGTACTGCAAATGGAAAATCCTCAAAACATACAACTTGTGCTCCAGATTGCAGTGAGGTGGTCGAAAAACTATGTGAACCTTCCCCAAAAACTCCATCTTCCCAATAATTGTTGTTTTGTGGGTCAGAGAGCACCAACTGTTCACACAGCCATGATGCTGCCTTGTCTTTTAAATGCAAGCAGCTCTAAACTTCATTTTGCCTCTGCTGCCCTGAAGAAAGCACCTCTCACAAACCAGGCACATCTGCAAAACACTCTGAAAACCAGAGCAGGAACAGAGGAGCAAGGCTTGTGCTAAAAACCTGACCTCTCCGGGCAAGATGTTTTACAAAGGAATTATCTGGCACAATGATAGAAGAGGCTGAGCACAACATATTTGAGTTCATACCTCCTGTGAAACTTAAGGGAGATAAACAGCCCTGTCAAACTTTGTTATCTTAGGAAAAGAAACATTTTCTCAGTGCCACGGATTAATGCACTCACTGCCTAGACTCTGATCTCAGTGCAAAGTTTGTAAGAGCTGCCTCCCATCCCTCTTTCAGAACACAAAAGACATTTAAGATTTGTCTTCTGCTCCCACGTGCTCCACAGATGCAGTTTCCCAGTAATGCTTTTGCTGACTGACCCCTCAGCAGGCTTTCTCATTACTTCACAGTAATTGCACAGCAAACATGGACACAGTCATCCATTCCCACTGCTGAACGTTTAATAAGGAAAGATAATTGCACAGCTTTTGGTACACTAGGAGACTGCAGAGCAAACAGAAAACAATTAACATTTCACTTATTGTAAAAGATTTTTGGGATGATGTACATGACAACAGTGCTCTCACATTTGCTTTCAGGCCAAGTTCTAACCTGAAATGCTCTTCCAAATTCCAGTCAGAACTGGAACATCAACTTTATCAGCTCTTTCACAGCTGCTCATGGGTCCTGGCAAAAGCAACATTGACTGACAAGGTTCTCATTCATTTTTTTTTTAACCTTTTGCAACTTCACAGAGCTGAGCAGCAAAATGCCAAAGCCAACTGCAAGCTCAGGAAGGCACCTGTGCACTGACTTTATCTGGGAACCAGCAGTCAAGGTTTCCCAACACTGGCTGAGTCAAGGGGACACTGGTTATCATCTTCCTGCAGAAGTTAACTACACTAGCCAGGAAGAGGTGACAACTCCACTAAAGCTCTTCCAAAATAATCTATGCACAACTTGGATTTGCAAAGGAAGCAGAACCAGAGCTCTCTTACAAACATGTATTTTAATACTTCACTTTACTGCTACAGAAATCCATTTCCCTCTAATGCACAGCCTTTTCAGTTTGATACACAGAATATTTCTGGTTGCAGTGTGTCTTTAAAACACTAAAAGCCTGATTAAAACCCAGAACAACAGCACTCAATCCATGTCAGTGCGTACATCCAAAGTCAGGACAGGGTTTGGCTTTGAGGCTGTAACTGCTATTTTGGGGGCAGAGAACCAGCTCTTCTCACAGATAATGGCAGGGACAGACCCAGAACAGCTTCTCTGTGTTTGGCACCGTCACCTTCAGATCACCTCAGCAGCACACTGAAGGCTTGCAGCACCACAGCTGAGGGAACAAACTTGCCACACAGTGCAATTTTTCTGTATGATACAAAATCTATCATCTATGATCACCCAGTCTTTTAGAAGCAGACACAGGTTCTGCAAAACAAAACAAAAGCATTTTAGATGGCTGTTAGTCCATTGTCTTATGCAGCACTACCTGCCCTGACATACCCAGGGATTTTACAAGTGCCCTCCTAGGCACATTTATTTGCTTCCATTACTGCTGAAGAACCACAATTACACAATTGCAAAATCCTAAAGAGTGACTCAATAGCAGTGTCAGTTCACAAAAAGGCAAACTACTGCAAAAAGCCCTAACCATTTGTTTATTTGAACTTATCTGCAACCCACAAGCAGCACAATATTACTTTGTAACTCATAACAGGCAGTAGATCAACTCTGAAAGGAATGTACAGTCAGCTTTCTAAAGACTTCTACAAAACGCCTGGAACATTTTAATAACTTAATTCTGACTTAGAGAAATCTTTAATTAACACAGCATTTAGAAAGCATTTTCAGAACAATCTGGAATCCTGTGGAATGTGTTAAGGCCTCCAAGGAAGCCTGTTCTGCCTGAGCTGAGATCAGTCATGACTTGGAAAGCAGCAGTCAGAAGAAGGCAGCATCATCCAAACCTGAACACACAGTTTATCTGCTGTGTTGGTATCTGCCTCCAGGATCCCCCCTGCCACTCTTCTATCACTTCATTTGAGGAATTTGCCCTGCTTTTTCCACAAAGATGGCATTACCCAAATCACAGCCATACAGGACTTGACTTACAAGAATTAACTGCTGCTTACTTTTGCACCAGCAAGCCACTGCTAATCCATGCTCCAGCAAAAAAGCAAGTGAATTAGGTCAAGGGAGCTTAAGTGTTGCACAGCACCTTATATCCACAGCTCAGACAGCACCTCCTCTCCCACAAGCAAGAGCCGACAACAGTAAGTCAAGTCCAGATGGCCAAAGGGTCTTTGTCTGGACACCAATGAACTTTCATTTACTCTTTAAAGAAGGCTTATGTCTTGAACTGACTTATCAAGTACTTATTTAGAAGAGATTATACCCTGCTGGATGCTGTTTTGTAACTTCTTTCAACTATAACCTTTCCAAAGCACAGCCAACCCCCTTCTAGCAATAGAAATGTTGATAGAATTAGATGGAGCAGCAAAGCTACAGCAGAGACACCTTTCTCTTTCTGAAAGCTGCCCATCCAACCCATGCCACTGTTTCTGGAAGGTGCCTTACACTGTAAGAGACCAAAACACCTCAGTGTTTACAGTTTGCTATACATACACAAAAATGTTTACAGGACAGACATTTCCTTTCAAGCTGCAGACCTGCAGAGCAATTCTGTCACATGAAAGCAAGAGAGGGGACACACAACCATCACCTCAGAGTGCTGCTTTAGTGCAGCCACCATCACCTGCACACCGATCTGCTGAGCCAGAACCCAGATCCCATCCTGGAGCTGGGTGGGAGCCTTGGGAGCTAATACTCAACCCCACAGACTTGAAACATCCCCCTTGCTGACTCCACAGTGAAAAAACTAAAGCCACTCAGGCAATTCCATTAACACAGATCAGGAGTTATGTCAAGCACTGTGTCAGATCCACAGGATGCCAGCTTCTAGCACACAGCCCATCAGCTTTCCTAGAGTTAGTGCCAAGTGTTTGCCCATCACAGCCCACTCTGTTGGCTGGGTTTGGGATTAGGATGCTGCCTGAGGAGCAGATGAAGAAAGGGACATTTCTAAATCCCTCTGGAAAGCTGTTCTGCAGTATGTTTGCTAAAGAGCCTGTTTGATGCTTCCACTGTTCTGGCTGCAGATGACAGAAATCTCTGACACACTTGCCATGGATCCCCAAGCCATTCTGCAGACCAGCAAGGAGGGAATTTTCATAACAAACTGAAGCCAAGATTACTTTGAACCACAAAGGACACTTAAAACTCAAGGAGCTTCAAGAAAATAGGTGATATCTTTGCAACTGCTGTCTCTCCCTCCCTGCTTTTTCAAGTATTTCTTAATCTTAAGATCTTTTGGAGGAGGTTCACTGTTACACAAAGAGTTCAGCCTCATTAGGTACTAAGCAGAATTGCTAAAGTCAACATTAAATGCATAAACCCAGACATGCAATTAAAACCTCGGATTACATTTCATTAAATTTTAAGAGTACACCATAACCCATCAGTTTTCAGGGTCTTGTCTGCCAACCAGTCTCCTCTTCTGAGGAGCTGCTGAGAGGTTTTAGAGGCTTTAGAAGCTTTTCACCCTGCGATTTCAAACAAGATCCAGGTGCATGATCTGATCTCATTATTTAAATCCTGACCCTTCTTGCTGACTGCACAGAGCCACAGCAGGCTGCACACACGCTGAATGGTGATGTGCTACAGGCTGCTCCTGTTTAGGAAGGCAGAAGAGAATCCTAACTGCATAATCCAGCAGCACTGAGCACAAGCCCAAACTCATTCATGTTAAGCTGACAAAGTTCCTAAGCAGGATGGAAGGAAATTTCCTTTTCCACCTCCTGAGCAGAGATCACTGCAGATGATGAACAAGTCCACAGTAACATCACAACACTTCACCAAGAGCCACAGCTTTCACCACCCCTCCAGCAGAAAGAAAAAAAAACCCAGACTGTATCTGCAGACACAATGTGAGTCCATTTCAAATGGATCCAACTTCCACAAGAACAACATTTTGCTGAAGACATCGTGCCATTGTGTGGCTGTGACTCCCAAATGAGGTAAGCTGGTGCTCCTCTTAAATGTTTAGACCTTTAACAATTGTAAGGAAGCACAAAGATTAACTATAATCAATGTTTCAAAGTCAGTTCCTTTCACAGCTCTGAAAAACCAAGAAAGAGGAAACTGGATCCATGAATCTCATGCCTGATCCAGCAGATTCAAGTACAAAACAATTAGAGAACTTGGAGACACCACATATCAGACTGAAAACACCAAGATCTTTAAACACTGGATTCAGTCACCAGTGAAAATCCAGATGTCCCTTTCAGATATCCATGCAGTACTGGCAACACAGTACAAAATCTAATTATTGCACTGCTGAGAAGCTCCTTTTCTCTTTTTTTTGTACAAGTACCAGCAAACACTCCAATTTTTAAGATATTTTCTACAGAGCAAATTTAGGAAAGGAAAATAAATATATACTTTCAGTTTGGGTTACTTTATGGGAAACAGTCTGCCTTTGGGTGCTTTATTTTCTCCTTGCAGACTTCTGACTAGGCCTCCTGTGTGCTACAGAAATACATATCAAATCTCATGAAGCCTTCACATTTCCCTAAAGGGCCCAAATAATTTAATTCTGTTTTTCCAGTTATCTCAAGAGTTATTCAAAAGCAAGAATTTCACAGGTTTTTTAGCAAAAAAAAAACAGATCTAAAGTAGCTTTAAAAACACTTAAATATGAGGGAAAACTGCCAAAAAAAAGTCTAAATCAGGTAAATCACAGGTGTAGTGAGCTGAAGACAGTTATTTTATGACTTGCATTTAATTGAATATTGCTTGGCTTCTTGCATTATTTCTCTAAATATTAATAGTCAAACATCTATTTTGCAGCAGCAGTCTAATTTTGATATCAGGTAATTCTATGTAGCAATCTAATATATTCTTTTTCCAGTTTTCAGGGATTCTCTAACCTATTCTGACTTCCCCTAATACAAGTTGTGTTGAGCTGCTCTGACAAAAACATTTCAGAGGGGAAAACAAGCAGTTTTCATAAACAAATACTGGCAAAGTTCAAGTACAGGCATCAACTGTGATAAAGGGAACAGAGCATTTTCATTTTGTTCCCATTTATGTTGAATAGCAAAAATTTTGGAGCACTCCAACGTAAGTGACAAGATATGAAAAACAGGGTGAGGCAGCAGAACATTTTTACAGCACTTGACTGATGACTAACCTATGATGTCAAGGGCTAAATATACAAGAAACTTGAAAATCACAAGGCTGTGCATCTTGCAGCTCAACTTCAGCTTTGTGTTTCCCACACTGGGGTCTGTGTCCTTGAGTGAGGTCTGTGGGCACTTTCACATCCCATTAAAACATCTGGGTATGCCAGGCTTTTCACCTGGCTTCTCCAGGTGTACATTTATTTACAGTGGTGCCTCTATATTGCACACAAATCACTTGTAGCTGTTTGCACGCTTTGGTGCCTGCACAGAACACAGATATTTGTTATTTTGGATGGTCAAAGCAGGGAGGCTGTAGTGACTGCACTGCAGCTGTTGAGTGAAAGCTGTCAGTGATCCTGAAGAAGGGCAGCAGGGCTCCATCCTCCTCCTCTTCCCTCCAGCCCAGGAGTTGGAACAAAGCACCCAGAGTCCCACGTGGCTGGTGCAGAACTTGGGGCTGAGAGCTCTGACCCCAGCATCCTCCACAAGGTGGTCAATGCCAAGGATGGCTCTGGGGGGAGAAGGAGCTGACAAATCCCAAACCCAAACATGAGCACACACCTCATGGGCTTGACTGGCAAGAATTCTGGAGCCAGGATGTCAGGTCTGGAGAGACTCAGCTGGTTTCTGAGGATCATCCTCTGCCTCAGCCCTTAAATCCACAGAATCGCAGAAAGGGGTGGCTGCCAAAGTCTCTCACTTCCTGAGGTTTCCAGTTCACCCTGAGCATACAAATACCTGCATTATCTAACACCTGCATAATGCAAACACTGATCGATTCAAAGGGAAAACAGTTTTCTACACGAAGGAGAAATTAAGAGGAACACAGAGAGGAAGACAGCAGTCATCCTCTCAGTTAAACCTCAGTGATTTGGAAGACAGACTGTCAGCTACATACAGACATCCCTAAAAATAACTCTTTTCCATTCCTACCCTAAACCCGACCCATAAACCGCTACATTTCTCACGTTCTGTCCATTCAGCTTTTTCTTCACACAACCATATTTCTTCCACTTCATCCTGCAGCACTGGTCCCACTAATCACTGACATATGCTCCAGCCCAGAGTATTTCCTCTGGCATGCTCTAAAAAGAAGCACTGTCACCAGAGCAATATAAGTGCTGGCAAATATGGTCTGTCAGGTTTTGTTTTCAAGGACTATAAAAATAGACTTCACTGCATTAGGCTTGAGAACTCATACCCTCTAGAAATAATTTCTAAAACAAGTTTTCACATGACTTGTTATTGTTTTCAAGTATCCAGAGAGAAAAATCTGTTCTTTTCTATTTAATTTCACATCTTCAGGTTAAGCCAATATTTGAGTTCTGCTACACAACTGACAATTCCCAGTTAATTTATCAGCAATGCCAGTGCTCTCTGCTCACATATTCATGACAATTCATACCTTCTCAGATGCATTTCTACCAGGAGCAGCCACTTACTATAAAAATATCAGCACTTGAAAAGCCACAAACCATCAGTTGTTTCCTCAGCTTAGGCCTTTCACCCAAGATGACCAGTGTAAATTTATGCTGATAACAGCTCTGGCCAAAATGCACAGAAAAGGATGTTGGCACAGATTGAGGTTCAAAACACTTTCTTGTTAGTCTGCAATTGCTTTGCCAAGGACCCTTTTTCTGTAATCAGCAGGCCCAAGTTCCTATTTGCAGAAAATATGACAGTACAATGAATGAAAACTTGTTATGTTTTTAATTTAACAGATTTTACACAGATTCTCTGCAGCAGTCAAAATCAAGGACAGCAAGTAGGACCTTCACATGTTGCAGATAAGACTTTTCCCATCTTCCATTAGCACAGCACACAATTCATATCCGAAGATCAGAAACAATCTGGGGCACAATGGGTCAAGAATCACGTTTCCAAAAATCAGCTGCAACAGCAACAATGATAACCTGGAATAGTTCTCTGGTCTCCATACACATAATCAGATACAATTCTGCCAGTTTCTACACTGAAATTCCAGGTCTTCCAATACTTGGCAGATATTTTTGCAGTTTACTTCCATGCCCTCAGTACCAAGCAAGCAAAATAATCTTGAGAAATCTCACTCCAAACACTTTAACAGTACCAATAGAACTTCTTCACTGCTGCAAATAAGACCTGTGAGCAGACGCTGGTTTTCTGAAGGGAGATTTTTTCCTAGGCTAAATTAGTACCTTGAATCAGTTTCCAAAACAGCCACACACATTAAAAAAATAGGCAGCATGCAGCAGCAAGATATCCATAGGAGTTTTAAATATTTCTGACACAGTAAGCCACAGCCTGAGAATCAAAGGGAAGTGACAGCCCAGAGTGTATTTGGTAGATCAGCAAAACCAACATGCACAGGAGTGGAAAAAAGGAGTTATTCCTTCTTACTTGGCTATCACACATAAAACACTGGCAACAGGCCACCAGGGAGATAAATGAGAACACAGAAGATAATCACAGGGTTCACTTCTTTTTGAGATCCTGAACAAGCCTGTTACACAGTGGCTAACATGGACTGACAGGCTAAATTTAAGTGACCTTCTGTAATGTTACAAAAAATTACTTCCTTGCCCAATGAAAGCCTTTTACAACATCATTATGTCTGTATTTATCTAGTTTTTGGGGTTCTGATTTTCTTTAGTGATGGAATATATTTTGCTTGTATTTATCTGAGCTGAAATTACAGTCTCTAAAGAGAGCCACTTCCAAGGAAGCAAAGTGAAGATTAAAGTCAGTCTGAGCAGAAGTGAAGGAGCTGCTTACTCTTTTAAAAATATTATAAAAAACCCCAGAAAACAAACAAAAAGAAATCTTATGGGATGCCAGTCCTGGTTGTGGTTATTTTTATACCATACCCTAGATCAAAGTCACTAAGACTCTTATTTTTCAAAGGAACATCATACTCTAAGACATCTTTGAAAACTTTGGTCTAAGTGTTAAGAACACTCAAACTCTGTTTCACCTGTTTTATTTATTAAGAAACACCTCATGCTTACTAATCCCTGTGAACATTTCTTCTTTGGACTCCATCTGAAGGCTGGGAAACATTAGGGAAGCTCAAGAAGGAAAAAAAACCAAACTACTTCTTTGCCATCATGGAGAAAAATTGTTTTCTTGCTAGTGTGATGAACTAGGTAAAAGCAACCTCCCAAATTAATATGAACACAAATAAAGGCAAATTACAGAAAAACAAGCCTATGTGATCTTCCACTGAGAAAAAAAAAAAGACTGGCTACTAGGGGATTTTAAATATTAGGTCTTCTGAATAATCATAAGCAGACAGAGAATGAAATGACTTTGCTTTGAAAAGTCACCTTAGCTTGCACACATAGCTGCAAGCAAAGGATTTCAGGCTTTAGGGATCAAGCAGAGCAGAACTTTTCATAGCAACTTAAGCTTGTAAAAAAGGCCCAGTTGTTCAGGAGGGCTGAAGCAAGGCAGCTCTGTGTGGAGGAGGGACAGCTGACCATGTTTACAGATACGATCTGGTGAAGTCCCAAAACATCACAAGACCTTGACTAACAAAGACAAAATGCCAATCTAACCAGATTTTTTGAAAGGGAGAGTATTCAAACAAGAAATTCCATGCATCCAGAAAATTAAAATTCTTGCAGGAGACAGACTGATTTACTGTTATTCTGTGAATCTTTTACATTTATGACCAAATAGTTCTGCAGCAGGAAGACAGGTTTCATTTACAGGCATCCAAGTTTAAGACACGAGTCCTTTTTGTTTGAAATTAACCCCTTTGCAGGTCATTATTTTAGTAAACAGCTGCATTTTCTGGGTATTTAAAAAAAAATTCCAATGAGCCTTTTGGAAACCTCACTTCAGCAGTTGCCTTGTGATCTGCAACCACAAAGAACAGGACAAGTTCTCTCTTTGAAAGCCACATGAGGGAAAAGTGTCAGGTCACTGTTAGATCAGCTACACATGGCACACACATGAGAAATACACATTAGTGGTGAGGGGAGATGCTTTGATCAGAAATTAGTTACCTCTGGGCAGAAGCAATTTGCAGCCTAAAAGGGAAGGATTTCAGCATTCACTGTTTTCAAAGACAGGTTTTAGAAGTTGCTTTCTGCTGCTTGTGCTAATTGCAAAGGAAAAGGGTATTAAAGCTGAGAAATTAATAAGTAGTTGAGACTGGAAGACACAGTCATCTTATTTGGTGACATTAAGAGTGAGCTTCTCCACCAAGCTGGGCAGCAAAACACAGTCAAGCCTTCGTAGACACCATCCTCCTTCCCTTCCTTTGCTTTCTATTTCTGGCCAAAGAAAGAATCAAAATATCCACATGAGTTACGTGAGTTTGCTTAAAACAGGGTTTCCATTTTAAACCCTCGAGTTTTCTGAATGTACTCGTGAGGGACACGATTTGCAGTAGAGCTGGCAGCCTGTGTTTCCAGAAAATGACAGAGGGACTAAATAAAACCTTTTTATTCTTGTGAGCTACACAAGACATGCCATTAATGGCCATCAGCTTTAGGAAGATAACTTAGCAAAGTGGGAAGGCATGAAGCAGTATCAGAGGAAACTGTGAGTGGGACAGGAGAGATTTTGTTTGTAATAAAATCAACAACTTTTCTGCTGAAGCAAGTTTCTCCCTTGGATATTGGTTGCACCAGAGCACCACTGATGCTCCACTGTAATTGTGGTTTAAAAGCCTTAATTATAGATATATGCTCTAGGGAGCTCTCTTATAACCTAGAGCTAAGATTAGAGAAAATGGAGGAACTGCAAAAGGGAAGAGAGGTAATTATTTAGAAAGAAAAGCAAACTTAAGGACCAAAAAATGGAAGACCTCCCTTCTTTGAAGCTGCAAGTTAAAGCTTTATCAAGTTTATACAAAGAACAATAAGGAGACATGTCAAACAACTCATTTCTTGTATTTTAGGGGGTGCAGAGCTGCCAGCAGATCTCAGACACAGTAGAAGTTACTCTTCTACCCAGGCATTTGAAAAGGAGGACTGCCTGGCAACTCTTTGTGCTCGTATTGATTTACTGATCTGTAGCTTTCTCCAATCGTTTGCCAGACCCTGTAAATCTAACAAAAGAGGCAGAGTCTGACAAGTTAGCCATAATTTGATATCCACTACTACTTATATTCTTAACAAAGCTGTGTAGATAAACACTCTACTCCTTGTTGCCTATCCATCACCCATGCAGGATAACACAAATGCAGGAAATGCCACCACGGGTGTTGGTTACACTGATAAAAAAGATACCATTGCCACTGAGAGGCCAGGCTTCATGTGGAATAAAGCAGCACCAGCAGCACTTACTGGCTCCCTGAGCTGTAAGAAGTCATGACCTGAAGGGAAAACCACAAGCACACTCTTCAAGAGATAACAGAGAATAAGGAAGCTTTTTCACCATCACCAAGACAAAAGGCAATCTGAAAGCAGAACATGAATTTTTAAAATTAGAAAGAGGGGGCTATTATCCCTGGTTTGGAAATTAAGCATCACACTGTTACACTTTTGAAAATGACTCAGGCACCAGAATTTGCTCAGGAGTCTGTGAAACATGATAAACAAATTCACACTATCCCTGAACTGCTAAAAATCCTCACCGACAGCTTTTGGTTCTGCAAACAATCTGGGGCCTGAAGGCAGGATAGAATGTCATTTATACAACTCTCCAGAAGCAGAGGAATCCCAGGCCAAGCTGTATCTAGAAGGAATATGCAAGTGGCCAAACTGCACTAGGACTGACCAAAATCCTTCTGTCCAGGGACAGGAGATCAGGTTAAGATAAAGTGCAAATGTCAGGCAGAAAGGCTATTCCTGATTTGATTTCAGAATAGGAACAAAGAGCAAATTAAATTAACAGAAAGTAACTATTCCCAATCTAGCTCAGTCTGATTGAAGCAACATTTAAATAATATTTAAATGAATGACTGTTAAAATAATTATTAAGGTCTGCTTTCCATCACAGCAGACAGTTTTTAATCCATTCAGCCTTTCCAGTTTTCTATACACAGTGATCCAGGAAAAAAAATAAATCTACACACACACTCAGGTCACTTGACCTGAGGGGACTTGTAACTAGTAAAAAATTTCATATTCACAAAGTCACTGCAGCCACCTCTCTCCCTGAGTGTACACAGAATTGTGCTACTACTGAACAGAAGCTGAACTGTTAACTCCAGTTACTCTACAGAGTTAACAGGATGGAAGCATGAAGCAGAGAAAGAGAGTGTCCTCTGATGGCAAATATCACAGCAGCTTTGTTTCCACGAGCATTTACACCATTTACAGCACTTCCACCCTGCTGAACACCAGGGAACTCAGCACACTGCACTCCGGTTGACGTGCATTCCATAAAAACCCACCACTGACAGCTCCACTAAAACCTACCCAATAACAAGCTCGCAGGTTGAAATGGCTGCTTTCATGGGCAATCAAAACAAATTCCTGCAGCACAATTTTTCTTCTACTGATATTTCCAGCACACAGCAGAATCCTTCCTACCCACTCTGAATGCACCCCACCAGCTCTGCACTTCCCAGAAGGAAGCTGCAGGCTGCCTGCCTTCACCTGCCATTGGAAAAGGCTGAAACAAACAGGAGCAGCATGCAGATTTGTTTTAACACCTGGATACAACTTCCTGAAACTTAGACAGGGTCTGTTCCTACACAGTGTAAACAAGGTTACAGCTGGCTCCACAAGGAAGCAAATACAGAGTGACAGGAAGGGAAACTGCAGCTCTTTACCTTTTACCTGTATTCAAACAGGGAGTGGAAGGTGGCACTGTTTAACAAAGTCTGGTTGATAACATTTTTCTGCCTAATTTCACCAACCCTCCTCACTGGTAATAAGTAACTTCCTGTTAGTTTTTCAGTCCTCTTAAGTCAAATACCTTGTAATTGTCTGCCAGGAAATCTACAACTGTGGTTGCTCTTAAATCAGCTGTCTCTTGCAACTTGATTCATATTCTTTCAGCAAAAGCACACAGCTCTGGAGATCACCACATGATTGTGGTTTTCACCAGTGATCTAAAGCACAGTCCAGATGCCAGGAGCCAAAAAGTTTTGCAGTAGAACTCTTCCTACCACGAAGAAAGGTCACCATTGCAGCAATTAAGTGCATATGGAGCATGTTTGAACAGTGAAACTTTTCCAATAACACAAAGACCTGCTTGATGATGAAGAACAAAGTATAATCAACCTTTTATTTTCACACAGCATAGGAGACCTACAATACAGCCCATTTGTTCATTCAGCTCTGTGTTGCTATTACAGCAAAGATCACCACAATGAGACCTGGAGTGAAGGCCACTGAAAGGTCCAGTTTCTTTATAAGCATATTTCCAAATTTTACTTTGAACTTTACAGCTGTGAGATGGTTTAGTCACTTCACTTCAGCTCCCTTTGCCAATCCCAAGCGCAGGCCACACTTACCAAGCTCAGGAAACCCTGCTTATTTTACAAGTGCACTCACTGAAGTGATAAACTTCAGAGTAGCCCAAATTCCATCACTCACTCCTCAATTAAAACAGGCTTGCTCAGCTGTAGCACTTGCACTCCAGTCCTTAGATGCCACTATACTTACAAAAACAAGCTTTTCAAAGTTTCCCTTTACATCAGCTGATGAGTGCCTGGCAAACACAGCTGCCAACACAGCAGTGCCCCAGACAGGAGCAGCAGCAAGGTCTAGGACACGCCAGTCTGCCAGAGGAACCTGTGAAGTACAGCAAGCTGCTTGTCCAATTCCCTTCTGGCTGGCAGAGAGCAGAACAGGTGTTCCTCTAATTTTTCCCAAACCCTTCTCCTCCCTCCCCAGCCTGTTGTTTAACAGGCTCCCCCTTCTTTATTAGTTTTTGCCAACCACACCACAATGCTGACAAACCTTGACAAGCTCACAGCTGCCCCCAGGTCAGAACAGCAAATCCCATCCTCTTCCTCAGCAGAGGAGGACACGAGCAGCATCACTCCCCACTCCGTCATCACCAGGGCTGCATTTTCAGCCATGCTGGCTGGAAACTTTAGGCTCAATAGCACTAAACCCGAAGTTTATCACCCCAAACTTTCCAAGAGCAGCACCCTCCCGAGGTATTTTTCAATCCCAAGTTTGCAGCTGGTTTCTCACTGCCAAGGAAGCAGCAGGAGGGTGTACCCCACATCACTCCAGCCGGCCGGCAGCAGAGGGCACCACACAATCACCGATGTGATTTATACACTTCCATCATGCTCCCAAGTTAATTTATAGAGCACAAATTACTGCTACAACAAGCTACAGGGCGACTCCATAAAGCATTCATCATATCAGATAAAAACGCACTGCCACGAAAGGCAGCTAATTTGCTACAGTGCTTTCAGCCAGCAATTCAAAGAAAAACCTTCCAGCTTAGTATCTCTCTGAGCTCAAAAGCCACATTCCCAGAACAGCAGGTTTCACACAGTGCAGATCTCCAGCCTAACCACAGAAGAGCAGAGCAGCAGCTCTGCAGAGCGTTGAAAGCCACATAAACACTTGCATTAGCCCAAACATAAGCCACCAGCCCACAGCCTAACTCATCCAGGGCTTACACACTGCAAAGCTACATCCACATCAATTAAACATTTGGGCTGAGGATGCTCAGCAGCCTCTGAGGCAGACAGCAGAGATCCAAGAGACAAAAGGAATAGGTGCATTCCTTCTGCTTCTTCCTACCCCCACACCCACAGATCGTATGTTTTTACTTATTGAATAGTTGTTAAAAAAAGAAAAAGATGAATCTACAGAAAAGTCAATCTGCATTCCGTGAGCACACTGAGACACACGTAGTGATGAGCAAACAGCACAGTCACGAAGTCAAGGCAGCTTCTAAGCTGTCAGCAGAAACACTTCAGTACCACGATGCCACCAGCCCCATTTAATGCCAGACCTGTTACACAGCCCAGGAAAAAAGGACTTCCCAGATCATCTCCTCTGCTGAGCGCTGCACAGAGTGACAGAGGCCACTTCTGAGCACACAGCAGTTAAGCGAGGACTAACTCAGAGCTTCAGCTCTTCTAAGGAGATCTGCAGCACGACCTTGAGGCCAAGACCTTGATGACTTCTCTCCATCTCCCCTCTGTGGAGGGAGAAACACCCACAGAGCTGCAAAAGAACAAACCCAAAGGCAGCGGAAAGAGCAGATACCTCACCCTCCTTATTAAAGCAAGACACTATTTTCAGCCACCATAATGTTTCCCCTGAACATGTAAATACAGAAGCAATTAGCTGCCTAGGCACTTCCGCAGAAACCATTTAGAATAATCTTCCCTAGAATATATTTACATCATTTCTGATTGCTTAATTTTCTGATACATTTGTTTTGGGCACTAGAAAGATTAAATAAAGCCAAATCACCTATAGTGATGCATATTGCCATGTTACTGAAGGTAACATGCAGCACAGACAGACAACAAAAACTCCTGGGTGGTTTCTAACTTCAAAATTGTAGCAATACGACAAGGTTCTAGGAATTGCTTTATAGCTTTAATTCAGCTGTTTCTTAAAACCTTTTTCCCTCTTCTGCTTTTACTCTGAGGGATAAAACTACTGACTGAAACAGCAGACACCATTTAAAGAGAAAGAATGAGCCTGGACAGAGATTTCATTGAAAAGCTCAATTCTGAAGTACATAGGAAATGTCCTCAATTCAAAGATTAGCCTGCACAAAAAGGCAAATTAAAGCCAGAAACAGAAGAAAATCTTTTCTGACTGCTCTGAATATATTTTTTCATTATATTCCTTCCTATCATCTGGAGTTTTTTGTATTAAGAAGTCAGCTCTTTCGAAAGGCTTCAAGAACAAGCAGACAAACAGCATATTCATTTACAAGCTGGAAGTTGATTATTAAGTACAAAACCCATGAATGCTTGTCGGGACCAAGGAAGGGAGGCTGAAACCATTGATTGTGAGGATGCCCAAAAACTCTCTGCAGTCAGCTAGCAGATACCTCTATGACAACAGTAAAACAAACCCACACAACTAAACAGAAGAACAAAATCACATTTGAGTTGTTTTTATTCTGCTTCATCTGAAATTATTTTTACCAAGACAGCCTGTTGTCCTTAAGGCTATGTTTTCCCTTGCTCAGTGTAACTGGAGCTATCATTGCAGAGCCAAATCATTCAAAAAATAAGCCCATAACACAAACATATCTTCACTCACAGACCCCCTGCAGCCCATAACTCCACGTTAATTAGAGTGGAAGATGAAGCCTTCAGCCTAAAACCCAGCAACTGTGATTTACACAAGTGCAGAGAGGTTTTACTGCGAATTTTCCTGCGAGCTGCACAGGCGTTTCCTGCCCAGCTCCACACACCATCAAAACAAAAGCAGATCTCAAATCACTGACAGCTGCCATACTTTACAGAGACATAAAGAAAAATGGAGCAGGCATTGTGTACAACACAGGCAGCTCAGGAGAGCTGAATGCCGAGAACACTGCAAGGACACAGAAATCAGCAGAGATGCTGCCTGGCTTGCATCTACCCAAAACCTACAGTACAAGGACAATTTTGGAAGACTAAAACCATAAAAGCCAACTTGCCACTTTGATGCCTCCTAAGAATAATTACCAACTTTCTCCTCGTTACCTCTGGAGGACACATGATTTTACAAAGATCATTTCTCCCTAACACATGAAGCTGTGGAGCAGGGCTTGGCTTTTACCAGTCATGCAAAATAGATTCCCTGCATCCCACAGAAATACAAGCATAAGGCAGCAACATCAGGAACTCCAGGCATGTAATGATCACTGTGTGATCAAGTCAGAAGGACTTCTGCGCAGATTTGAGGATCTGCTGCAAATTTATGTTTTACGACAGGCAACAGCTGATCCCTTTCCCCAACAGCATGGGACATAAGAATGGTTTTATCCAGACTTACACTGAAAAGCTTGAATTTGAAAAAGCATTTCTTGGGGGAAAGAAGAGCTCAGTCCCAGTTTGAGTACAGCTCTTTGAGAGCCTTCTCTCCCTCAGAGCAGAAATTGTCACAGCAGGTTTCTCCACCTTTACGGTGCCGTTACAGCAGGAAGTCTCCAAGGAGGAAAAGACTTAGACGACTAAGAGTTTTAAGTGGTTTTGAACAAGCGGAGCCTTTTAGAGTGGCAGCTGAACTGATAGTTACACAATGACATTTCAAGCTTTCAAGTCCCAATCATTCTTAATGGCACAAAGCTAAAACCCAGAAGGGGACAAAGCTATTACACAGCCGAAAGTACGTGCAGCTAAACTGTGCTTCCAAACGTCTAATTTGGGTGATCCAGCCTTCCTGACTCACACCCTGCACAGACAGGTTGGCTGTTAAATGTACTACTACACCAGTGGGACAAGAAAGGAACGCAGCCATGTGTTGCAACATCCTCAGGCCACATATCCGGCGGGCATCCTCTGCCTCTCAGGAAGAGTTATCCGCTTCTCTCTTCCCAAAGGAGCATCGCTGCACTGACATAATCCGCAAGCTCCACCTGGTACTCTCGGCGAGCCCTCGCCCTGAGCTCTGCGGGGACGCGGAGTAACAGGTGATGTTTGCTTCCCACACCTCCCGAGGCAGGGGAACAGAAATGCCACGGAGGCACACCCTTGGGAAACGGGACTGCCGTTCTTTTCTGTGCACGGGTGGGACGAGCTCCCCTGCCTCGCTCCTTGGCGCAAGGAGCAGAGACCTTGCTTTATTCCCTTACCGCGCTCAGCCAGCCAAAGGCAAGGAGACCCTCCCGTCCGCGCACATTGCCAAGAAAGTACTGGCGCTCCCCCTCCAACACAGGATACATAAACCAGCTCCTTCCCGGGGAGCACAGCAGCCCACCCCGGCTCCCCTCCCTTGCCCCCTCCTCGTATGGGGGCGGCTGCCGCTCCTCGCTGCCCTCTGCCTTGGGAGGGGTCGCGCCCAGCCCCGCCCAACAGCGGCTCCCTCGGGGACCCCGACCCCTGGGGAGCCCCCGACCCCCGCCCGGGGGCTCCCACAGGAACCCCCGACCCTCACCCAGCGGCTCCCACAGGAACCTTCCCGACCCTCGCACAGCGGTTCTCACAGGAAGCCCCCCGATCCTCGCCCAGCGGTTCTCACCGGAGCCCCCCCGATCCTCGCCCAGCGGCTCCCACCGGAGCCCCCCCGATCCTCGCCCAGCGGCTCCCACCGGAGCCCCCCGAACCTCGCCCAGTGGCTCTCACCGCCACCCCCGGCACACCCGGGGCCGCTCAGCCCCCCCAGCCCCGCCACTCACCGGCGCCTCGCCGGCCGCTGCCCCCGCGGCGGCCGCCCCGTCCCCGCCGGCCGCGCCGCCGCCCTCCAGCTGCCGCTCGCGGTACAGGGACCAGAGCCCCACGTTGGGCAAGAAGACGAGGGCGGCCAGCGCCAGCCCCACCGCCTGCAGCAGCCGCTTCTGCTTCCGCCGCATCGGAGCGGCTGGCGGGAGCGGGCCGAGCGGCGGGATGGGGCTGAGGAGCCAGGCGGTGAGCAGGGAGCGCGGTCCGGCCGCCCCCGCCGCGCTCCCGGAGCGCAACTTTCGCCCGCGCTCGGCGGCGGCGCCGGGCGGCAACTCCGGCACTTCCGCTCCGCTCGCGCGGGGGGCGGGGCCACCGAGACCCCGCCCACCGCCCCGGGAGGCCCCGCCCCGCTCCCCGCTCATTACCCCGCGCTAATGACCCTCCGCTAATGACTCCCCGCTAATGACTCTCTAAGAACGGCGCTCCGAGGATGCGGCGGCACGGCGGGGTGTCTGGGCGGAGCGGGATTCGAACCGGCCGGCGGTGGGGGGGGGAGTCACGGTGGTTAATTGGCTTAAAACGCCTTAATTAGGGAGGGAGCCCTGAGGTGGGAGCGGGGACTGGGAGAAGCGGAGCGGTCCGAAGGGTGAGGGCTGCAAATGCTCCCCAAAGGGCTGGAGTTCGCCCCAGGGGCTCGGAATAACCGGGGGACAACAAGCCAGTCCAGGGATGGAGATCCATCCCCATCCCTGGTTCGCATTAAAGAACAACGCTGTTTAGCCGGATGGCAATTAAGCGGCTTTAACTATAATGGAAACTACATGATTCAGAGGCAGGGGATAGCGTTTGAAGGGTGTTTTTAGGGAAAAAAGGAATGGCGGCAGAGCTTTCCCAGGAATAGGGAGCGGATCCGTTTCCTCCGTTTCCCGGCGCTCGGGAGGATGCTCTGCCAGCACAGCAGCCGCGAGGCTCGGCTGTGTCAACAGCAGGGCTGTGACAATCCGGTGCCCTGCTGGGCACTGGTAAAATAAATATTAGTTGTCTTCCAATGTAAACCCCGCAGGGAAATACCGGATTTCCTGGAGCAAGAACAAAAAAATCTAGGGAAACCATTATGCACCCCAGCAATTGCGGCTCTTGTCACCCTCGCCCCACATCAGCAAGTGGATTTAAACTTAAATAAACTTCCATAACCCACTAGATGGCATCTTCTGGCAGATTTCAGTGCCTGCTGCGAGAGGCAAATTATCAAGGAAAGCATTTAATTTAGAGCGCAGGTTAGAGTTCCTAAGTCTAACTACACGTTAAGGCAGCTTGCGCTTTCATTTTAATTATCGATGAGAATTTGTCGCCAGCTGATTTCTTTAGCAGAAGTGTTAACGCTTCCATTGTTTCTCCGTGGGAGGAGAAGATAGCGACCCGTGAAATCCCTTTTCTCCTGCCTTTAGAGCAAAGCGTATTCCCTTTATCATCGCTGAATCACCTCCGGCAGCGCCGAGACTCGGGCTGCTCCTGAATAATGCATGGCCGCTAAAATTGTACAACAATAAAGCTACGTATGCATTACCTGGCGCTGTGAGAATCCGGGCTGGAGAGCTACAATACCCCTGATTTAATGCTGCAGTGCCCGTGTACTGCCATATGGACCCTCATAACAGCATCCACATCCCCTTACCTCGGCAAGAGCTCTCTGAAAAGTGGCCGTGAAATAGCAGGAGGTTTCCTAGGGATGCACACGGGCTGCCCTTGGCAGAGCATCCTCATTTCTATAAAGAAATGACAGCCACAAAGTTTGAGAGTTAATTAAAACAAAGCCACTAGCTGGCTTGACATATGTTTGAATTTAGGATTGTGAGCCTGCTCGCTAAATTAAATGTTTGCTTCATAAATTGGCTTCAGCAGAGTTGCACAAGTTCTAACTGGGAGCAGATTATGGCTGGTGCTGCAGGTATTATAGGTAGATTAGTATTTTGTATATGTGAGAGCATCCTGAATGATCAAACCCTCTGAAGAGCCTCGTAGGAATTGAAGTCTGGCTGCTTCTCAGTGATCACTCTGGAAATGGCTGTTCCAGGTCTTCTCTCTCTGCTTTAAGAGGGAGTGAGTCCTGTTGGGCTTACCGATTAAAGTAATTTATACTCCATGCAGCTGCCTTGGTCCCAAATAAATAGATGTTTCTTCTAGTAAAGGTAGAGCATGTCTCCCTCCCCTCTTTCTCCTGAAGTGTTTTGGTGGAGTCAGAGCTCTGATTTTGGCCTGTTGGATGCAATGCCTTGGGGATTGATCGAGTACATGCAAAATAAACATGGATTTACATTTCTGAGAAAGGAAAAAGCCTGTGGCTGCTAAGCCTCTAACTGGAAAGGGAAATGGTGTACCTTCCCCAGGCATCTTTTCAAAACAAATATAGGATAAATTAATAGCATCTCAATCCCTGTCTGGAAGCTCTCTTTGCTAGCGAGCTGGGCTGCCTGGTTTGCAGCTCGTGTGCTGAGCTGCTGCAGGGCAGAGTGCAGCAAAAGTGGGTAACAGCATCATCAAAATTAAAAGCCTTGATGAAGGATGAGGAGCAGGGTTGACCAGAGGGACTTGGTCAGCAGATGCTGGGAAAGGGCAGGAGAGCACTGAAAAATGCAAATGGGAGTGGATGTGACAGGAGTTCCTGGGATAGAGCCCACAGATGGCATGACAGCATGGAGACGACATGGCACAGGCTGAGGGAATCAGTGTTCTCCTGCCTTCTGTCTCCAACTGCAGCTCCTCAGGGCAGGGACTGACTCTTGTGAAGGGCTGCATTCCGACCTTGGAGCTTCTGCAGGGGTGGCTAAAGGAAAGCAGAGACTCCTTTGGATCCCTCTAAGTGAGGTGAATGGTTATGGGATCCCCCCTCTGCTGCTGAGTGGTCATAAGTGAGACAAGAGCTGGCTTTCCATGCTCCCACTGCTGTGCCAGCCTCACAGCATGGGTTAGGGGGAGAAAACACTGCCAGAGGCATGGCATATCTGCCAGGGGAAAATGGGGGAAATACCACCCAAGAGCCTGTTAGGTTTTTCCCTTGGTTCCCAGATGCTGCCACTGTGGGTTTGGAGCCTGGGAGCTCCCACCCAGGTCTCTGTGTCCACACTGTGTCCTGTGTCAGATGGCTGCACCCACAGGGAAAAACAGCTCCTTTTTTTGATATGTGTTTGTATGCTGGTGATGCTTTCTCTTTTCTGAAAATCTCATTTTTAGCCAGGAGGAGAAAAGGAAAAACAATCTCTAAAAAATGAATGAACCTCAGCCATGGCTGTGTCACAACAGGACTTTTGTTTTCGTGGCATTTCTTTATCCTTCAGTGTTTATTAGTTGAAGTTCAGCTCATATTTCATGTGAACAGAATTGATTTGTTGGGGTTTTTTACCCCCTTTTTTCTTTCCTGATAAAAGACAATGCTGAGGAGCCTGCTCACCTGTGGGCAGGAGCACAGCGCTCCTCTGCTCAGTATGGGGGTGCCTGTCAGCACAGCCCCCCACAGCAATCCTGCTGCACTCCCCCAAACCCTGGAGCTGCTTCCAGCCAGCACTCAAGATGCTGAAAAACAATGTAAATGCCTGAATAGCTCACAGAAGTGAGATGATTACAGGCTTTTAAAAAGAAATTGCAAACCTTGTCACTGCGGGAGAGCATCCAACCCTCTCCCCATCCCTCCCAAGAAATGAAGAGGCAGCACCAACATCCATGAATCCTTGTGCCCTGGCTGGGAGTTACCTGTGGCGTGACTGACCTGGGGTTTTATCCACATAGAACAGACTTTTAGCAGAAAAATAAATAAAATAAAAATGGTGATCCACTTGAGCAAGCAAAATCCCCATGGTCAACAGGGAAATCTGCCTGAATTTACTTTGGACAAACAGAGCCCAGCAGTGCAGGGCAGGAGAGGGTGGCTGAATCTGGATGCTGGTGGAGGATGCTCAGGGTCCTGCTTGGAAAGTGGTGCCATCACCAGTGGTCACTCCTCCAGCCTGGTGCAAAATGGAAGAAGTGACTGGGTCCGTCTGCAGCCTGGAGATGTACAAAAGCAATGGAGCTGTGGAAAGAATTTCCAAAGTGTAACATTTTTGACTCCTCTGGCCTTAAATCAGGTAATTTCACTGATTGCCTGTGGCAGGGGAAATTGCTGATGTGTAAGTTGAAGCACAGTCCTGGAAGATGAGGCAGTGATGGCTTGCTGGGAGGATAAATACCAGAGCAGAGTGTGAAGCGAGGAGGGAGCCTCACGCATTCCACATTGCAAACAGATGCACCTACACATCCAGAGATTTCCTTTGCACAGGAATATATTTTTCCTCGGGAGCAACATAATTCCACGCCCCTCTTGGCCAGGCTGCCCAACCTTCAGGAACATTAGTGGCCAAGAGAAAAAGTTCTTGCTGCACTGTGCAGGGTCTGAATGGTCCCAGCTCTCCCTGCTGGACTTTGGTGGTCATTGAAGACACCACTTCTCCAGGCAAAGCTTTGCATGTCAGGCTGCTTCAGTCCTAGAACTGCTTTTCCAAAGCAGCCCTGACAGTTTGTGCATAATTATCAGTGGGGCTCAGTATAGGAACGAGGAGACAGAGCGTCTATTCCTGGCTGTCTACTCAAGTAACCTTATTTTAAAGAAAAAACGCAAACCACAAATGTTGTTGCAGTCTCTCTGGCTGGAATAGGCAATGAGCCTTGTCTGCTCCCTCTGCTCTGAATTCAGAGCTGCTGCAATGAATCGGACTCATTCCAAGGCCGGTGGAGCCAGGCAGACAGACTGCAGTCAAGATGTCCCCAAAACTCCCTGGATCCCTGGCTCCTCTGAGCAGGCTGTGGATTTTGAGGCCAACACTCCCTGTGCTTCTCAAGGGATTTGGAAGCTCACGCTCTAATAATTAAGGCAGCTTTGAATGTCGTAGCCTTCAGCCTTGCTTTTCTGTTCCCTGAAGCAGCCATTAGTGCTTGGAACAGGTACCAGCTCTTAAAATGGGCACGCCAAGGGCTTGCATGGTTTTGACAAGGAGGAATTTAAAGACGCTCTCCAATGCATATGTGAGAGCAACAAAGAGCTGGTTTCAATGGAGGTTTGCAGCTTTCCTGTGAGCAGGATTCATTTCTACATCACTGAGCTGAGCCTGGAGGATAGGTCTGCTCTTCTTCCAGCTTGCTGGATGCATTCTGGTGAGAGGAACATCACTGGGGTCCAAAGTCTTCTTTAGGGTGGGTCTGCAGTGGATCAGAATGCTTATAAGCTCAAGCTCTCTTTTAACAGATTATTTGCTAAATGTGATAAACTCTGTTTACACCACTAACAAATAACCATGTAGAAAGGGGAAATCAGGATAAAGGTGCTTAACCCACCACTAAAAAAAATATGGAAAGGGAAAAATAAAGCTGATTATAAGAAAATTTAGGTGAAGTGATTAAAAACTTAAGTGATACAGATAATATCATCTGAATTACCAAGGGGAGAGGGAAAAGGGCTATAAAACCTAAATAGAGGAGAATCAAATTCAGAACAGATGTCAAGAAGAACCTTCCCAAGTGGAGAATCAAAAAAGCAGGGAATTACCTACCAGGCAAGGCTGGAGTGGGCTCACTGGGGCTTTCCAAGATGAGATGTGACCCTGGAGCACAAGCCTGGGGCTGCTTTAGTGGTGGACTTGGCAGTGCTGGGTTAACAGTTGGATTCCATCATCTTAAAGGTCTCCTCCAACCTAAATGAGTCTATGATTCTAAGCACAGAACAAAATGTGCTTCTGTGGGATCTTGCCCTGCCTTCTGCATCTGACATAAAATCAGCTTCAGGATTTTTCATACTGAGGAAAAAAGTGATTACCCTCACCAAGGGGAGCCTGAGCAGCTCTTCCCATGGGAGTCTCGTGATTCTCCAGCCCTCTGGATTAAAAGCATGACATGTTCAGCCTTGGAGGGGTCCTGAGCCCCCCAGCAGGTGCTTTTGCCCACGCCAGGGCAAAGGTGGCATTGCTGCACCCGTGCCATGAGCCAGTGCAAAAGGTGTGCAGTGGGGGCTTCGCCTTCCCACTCTTCCCCTGGATCCTGCCAGGGCTTGCCGTGGAGGCGCTGATTTCTGGCACTGCTGGAGGAGCCCTGGCAGCTGGAGTGGCTGTTAGCAGGTGTCTCAAGTGCCCGACGAGGGCACGGCACTGAGCCTGCCCTTGCTGGGCCGCCTCGCCAGCAGTGGGAAGGCTCTCCTCTCTTAAAATAGATCCTCTCCAAGGGCTCTTGTGCTCAAGAGCTAGAAGGAAACCAGGACCTCTGTCCTTCATATTCTGTCTCTACAAAGAAAGGCAGAAAAAGCTGAGTTTGAGAAGCAGAGAAGGAAGGAAGTCGTGGTGATGGGATGGGATGAGAGGATGAGACTGGCAGGTCAGGTGCTCCTTGGAGTCGTGGTGCTGATCCCTTTTTTTAATAGGTTGGGGTTTTTTGGGTTTTTTTTTGTTTGTTTGTTTCTTTTGGTTTTTTGGTTTTTTTTTTTTTGAGTATAGTTGGTTTTATATTTTTTGTAGTTTTGATTTTAAAATTTTAGTGGTTGGTTTTGAGGTTTTTTAAGGTATTTTTTGTTAAAGGTTTTAAGATAAATTATGGTTTTTGGTTGTAGAGTAGAGTAGGATTTTTATATTTGGGTTTGTTTTGATTGGGTTAAGGGTTATTGTGTGAGTGATTTTTTTTTTTGTTTAATTTGGGTAAAGGTTTGTTGTTGTTTAGGGTTTTAGTGGAAAGTGGGTTTTTTATGGGTGATTAAGTAGAAAGGGTTTATAATTTGATTGTATTTAGGAATATGTATTTTAAAAAAAATTATGGTGTTTAGGAAGGTTTTTGTGATGAACAGGGAGAGCCAGCAGCTCTGGCACCAGGAGCTCTCTGCTCAGGCCCTACTGGGTCAGCTCAGACCTTCAGCTGTGTCTCAAAGCCACTGCCCTCTGCACCTTCAGGGAGCCTCACTGCTCCAGGCTGCCCTGTGGCTGCAGCCAGAAATCAGCCAGGGATGGAGCTGCTCAGCTGCTCAGTGTATTTTGCCAGTTTTTTATCTTTTAGAGATGAATTCGTATCTTAGCATCAGAGGTTTGGATACCTCATGTTTTCTTATTCACATCCCCAGGGTTGCTCTTGTTCTTTCTGTTTCTTCAGAGCCTGATAAAGCTTCTGGCCTCTGAGACACACAAAGACATTGTGGAAGGAATTGTAGAGCTCCCATCAGCTGAATCTTGTAATTCAACCAAAATTCTGTTACATTTTGACTCTGATATACAGAAGTACACAGAGATTATCTGGAGGTCAATGAAAAGGCAGTTTTCTCCCTGGAAGGCCCTGTCCCAACAGGCATTTCTAACAGGCAGCTTCTTCTTTGGAGGAATTTTCCCCTTCTTTGGCTGGGAAGATGCTACAGTGACTTACTTGGACCAGACGTTTGCACTTGGAGAGGTGAAGTTCAGTGCTGCCTTCATCCTGAAAATCCCAAATGTCCTTTCTTCTCCTCCCCCTGCAGTCTGCAGTTCATCCCTCCCTTCCTCTGCTCCTGCCCTGTGAGGCAGCCAGCAACGAGTCTCCTGGGGCAGCAAACAACAGCCTCAGGTGTCTGTGTGTGTGAGAGGCAGTGGTTAACCTGGGGCCACCAGGAGCTCTCACTGTGACAGGCTCTCAGTGCTCCCCGGGCTCCTTCTGCAGGGAGAACCCCACGGGAGGAGCTGGGCTGGGGGTAGCAGCAGAGGAGGGATGCTGCTGCCTTTGGAGGGAGCCTGGGAAGCAAAATCCTGCACGTCCCACGTCCGTGATATTAGCAGGTGAGTCTGCAGGGCCCACAGGAGGCACCAGAGGCATCCCAGGCTGGGGCTGTCACATCCCATTGCTGTCGCTGCTGCTGAGGGTTGTTAATTCAGCAGCCCTCTGTTAAAGACTTGAGCCTACTGAGCAAAGCCCTGTGCAGAGCTTTCTGCCTTATTCCCAGGGGATGCAGCAGGATGAAAGATAACTGACAGCTGCTTTGAGCGTGCTAATAACCACCAGCTTGCAGGGCACAGCACTGTAAGACAAAGCACTTCCCGCAGGATTCCCCCAGACTTTCCCTCCTGCGAAACACATCAAAAAGTTTCAGAGGAGACAGGAAAACTCATCCACCCAAGGAAGACCTCAGGCTGAACCCTGACCATATCACACAGGGGAAATAGCAGGCAGAAAAGTGCCTTGGCCAGAGCTGTGGGGTCAGAAGGTCATAGGGGTGGTATTGGGGATCCCCCTATTACCAGGGCAGAGACAAAGGGAAGGAATTCATGTCCTTCTGTGCCCCAGAACACTCCTGTACAGTCCTGGTGTTTGCTTGCTTAATTTGTTGGAAACTGAGCGAGAAAGTCAGTTGTGGGACTCTTGGATTTCAGCCTGAAGCTGACGCATAGATTTGCCCAGGAAAGCAAGCAAGGGAGGAACCGGGTGAAGCAGAGTTGAGAGAGCAACATCTTGCTCTGCTGCTGGGCTGGCTGGGAAGGGAGAAGGGAAGGAAAACACAGTAAATGTGTCCAGCACTGGAGAAGAGATGCTCTCATCTGGAAAATCACATTTCCCTGCTCCTTGAACAGAGATTGCAAAAGTGTGGACTCTCCCATGGGAATAGTTCCACATGGACTGTTTCTCCAGCCACCACCATGCCTAGCTCCCCCTTTCTCCCCTGAAATAAATACAGACAGACCAGGGAAGAGCAATGTGACTGCAAATCTTCTGGAGAGCTGCGTCAGAGCCACAGAGAGTCTCATAACTGTGTAATGGGGTATGCAATAAGCCTAATGAATCTCCATCACCAGCCCACAGGCGTGTCCTGGCTGTGTGCATTGTCCTCTAGCACCCTGAAGGCAGCCAACAAATAATCAAATTAGGACAATCCTGGATTGGCTGGCCATGGCTCTGCCAGCTGCTGGCACAGGGCAATCCAGCTCTCCCCACACCATCCTGCTGCCCACGGGACCCTCCTGGCACAGGGCAGGACCAGTCCCTGCCTGGGCACCAGTGGGAAAGGCTGTGCACCTGCACATTCCCGGGAATGCTGAGTGGCAGAGGAACTACCAGTGGTGATGGACAGCAGTGGGGAATGTGCTGGAAATGAGCTGGAGAGGCAGGAGGTGCAAGGCAGGGAGAGGCCACCCTGGGGACTGTGTGGGTGGTGCATCTCTGCCAACACATCAGTTCCTGAAAGAAAAACACAGTGACCACAGAGCTGCTGGGAAATGCTTCAACAGAACAGGGCTTTTTCCCCCTCAGAGATTACCAGTTTGTTAAATCCCAGTTGTTTTGCACCAGCAGACTTCAAGGACGCTGTGACAAACCTCAGACAGGTCACAGGCCCCAGCTCTCCAGCTGACAGACCTGAGAGCTCACATAAGGGCTCAGTCCTGGTGCTGTTCCCATGGGAAGGAGGGGACAGCACAGAAAATGTGACACACTGGAGCTGCAACCCCCCCAGTGCTGTTGAGAGCTGCACACAGAGGCAGGGAGGCGTTCCTGGTGTCTGTCACCCTGCTAGCCTGCTCGAGATGTGCTGACACTCTGGTGCACCCCCAGACCCACAACCACCCACAATTATTCCAAGTTGTGCTGGAAGCATGCAGTCACTTCCCTGTTGCCATTCCCTGGTGACTCTCCAGCACTGTCTGTGTGCCCTGCTGGGGCAGAGTGCAGGGGACATTGTCTGGTTACAGCAGGCTGTGCCTGACATCCAGCTGGGGGCCACAGGGACTCTCAGCACAGAAAGCTGCTCCTGTCTGGCATTTTCCCTGGCTACACATCATTTAGGTTGGGCCAATATGGTGCAGGTGGATTTTGAGCTTGCTGGAAACAAGTGCCTTCCCATCCCTCCTGGAGAAATCACCCACCCCACATGAGGCTCCGTGCTGGGGAGAGCAGGACACTCCAGGCTGTAGACAGAGAGCATGGAGAGCAGCTCTTCTGCTGATGTAGAGCCTCTGGGAGCATTTCTAGAAGCGTTTCTGCCATTCCTGGCACAGGGATGCAAATGATTCCTGGAGGGTTTCTCAGCTCTGGGCTGACTTGTGACACAGCCAGGGGAATCCCTGAACTTCTTTCCCAGCTGAGACAGCCTGGCTGTGGGCTGGGAGGACTGGGAGTTGTTCCCCCAAACCAAATTCCCTGCAGCACTTTGGCTTTGCTGGAAGTGGCATTTTCCACCTTATCATAGGACTGATACTGCCTAAATTTCTGCCTCTTAGAGCCTGGCTTTAGGTAAGCACAGGCACGCTGAGCTTTGTGTGTTGCCCTTGAGGTGGGCCCATTTCCTCAGAGGGAAAAGGAAAAAAAAAAAAAGCCAGAGGAGAAGAGAACACGGGGGAGAATCTGAGGGGAAACCCAAGGGGATCTGCTGGGCTTGGAGGATGTGGGTGGTACCATATCTGGGTGCGATGTGAGACTGGAGACCATCTGAGATTTTACAATCTGATGAGAGCTCAGGCCACCTCTCCTAAAGAAGAAATGAAAACATTTACAGTACCCAAATGAGAGCTCCACTGGGAAGACACAGCCTATGGGGCTGGCAGAGCTTTCTCAGGAATGAAGCAGGAACCCTGAACTTGGCCAGTTATAAATAGTCCCAACACTCAAAGCAAATAGTCCTGAGAGAAACTGAGCTGTAAGAGGCAGGTGGCTTTGTCTAAAGTGTGGGAAAATGTTCAAAAGAGCAGATTCCTCTTTTAGGCTTCAGATAACCCTTCCACTCAGCACTGTGGTAGAGTCTCACTGGTGTGGGGTCAGCCACAAGGCATCTGTGTGCTGGTGGGTGGGTGGGTGGCCCTCAAGCCACTTTCAGCCAGGCTGCAGGGACATCTGCTGCCTTATCTCCAACACATGCATCCTAAATGGGCTTTTTTTCTCCACAGACCTGAGATGTTGCTAACAGCCCTGTCCTGTCCTGTCCTGTGGGGGCTCTCAAGGCAGTTTATGGAAGGGAAATTCTAGGTTTCCTCCACAATGTGGTGCCAGGGGACTCAGTAATCCCTGTGGAGCTGTTCAGAGGCAGAGAGGAGCCCCAGTGCCCTGGGCTCCTGCACCCACAGCCCGAGGGGAATGGCCCCTCTGTGTCCTCTGGCAGGGGCTGTGCTCTGGCTCAGGGCTGCCACTGCCTCCCTGCGAGCTCTGGGGGCTGCCAGAGTCCCTGAAATGCAGGGCACTGACTTAAAGAGGGTGCTGGGAGGAGGCAGATGATGCTGGACAAGAGGAAAGAAATGTGAGCAATAAAAAATGAGCTGACATCATTCCTCTGAGCTTCCACAAAAAAAAACCCTGTGCTCTACAGGCACCTGGGTATATCTCATCAGCTTGGACTGGATTGTTCCCCTACATATTTTAGTTGTGTGGATGAAAAGAAAAGAAATGTTGTGGCAGAGAAGAAGAAAGACTGGAGAAGACTACAAAAAGATGTGAGCTGCCAGTGTGTTTTGAGTTGCTTTATTCTGAATCAATATTGAACTGAAGAGGAATTATAAATCTAACAGATTACAGCTGAAGCAATGCCAGGGCATCTGTTTCCAGATATTCTTTTTTATTTTTTTTCTTTTACTGGCTGGAGCAGCTGTTTTTACAAGAATCCACAGTAAAAGAGTTATTAAAACAAAGGGGGAAAAGAAATAACAATAAACAGAAGATATATAGCAGACAAGGAGCAGCAGAGATGAGGGGCTGGGAAATAAATGGAAGAGGAAGAATTTGACAACCAACAGTTTGTAACCAGCGTCAGGTGCTACAAAATCTGCAAGATGTTTGTTTTACAAGACAGTGATCCCCAGCTCCAGGACTGTGCTGGGTGATTTATGGCTCCTGGCAGCTGTTGCAGAGGTTGAACAAAGAGCAACAGAGACAGAAGAGTGTAAACCACCCTTGGTGCTCGCCTGTTGTTTCCTAATGGAAAGGGATTTATTAGGAGGAAGCCCGTGGGGGTGGCTGGGGGCACCTGTGGGCAGGTTCCCAGCTCCATTTCTCCCCGTGCCCAGGATCAAACTGACTTCTGATGAAATTCAGGCTGTAATTAAGGCAAGGGGCACAGAACTGAGGGCACTCGTGTGGCTTAAAGCCTTGCTGTGCTTCAGCCAAGAGGATGCAGCCAGCAAAAGCATGCTGGTAGTTGGTCTGAGGATGGAATTGTGTGTCAGAATGGAGCTCTGGGAGGTCATGAAGTCACTTGTCACAGTCCTGGCTGGCCACCACAGCTGTGACCCCCTCAGCCTGGGGTGCCTCGTCTGTGCATTGGCCTCCAGTGAGTTACACAGTCTTTACTTTCCCAAAGCTTTATGTAATGTGACAGATTTCTCCAGAAACTATTCTAAAACAGGCAAAATGAACCAAAATCTGGTGTCCCTCCCATAGTTTGACCTTTCCTTACACACCACCAAAGGGTGGCTCACAACCCTTGAAAAGCCTTTTACAGTGGCATTTTGTAGCATTTACTGTGGTACAGCCCTCCAGTTACATGGTCCCAAATCTTTGGGAGCTCTGCCATATTCAGGTGTCGTGCCCTTGATATGTGCTTGAAATCTTGAAATCAGGCAAAGACCCCTTTTCCAAGCACAAGAGGAGGTTCATATTCCTTTTGTTGCGTTATCAGCACTGATCACCGTGGCTGCCAAAACTAAAAAGAGGATTTTGAGTTGTATCTGAAGTTGCTCAGAAGCCAGAAAAGAAAATCATCTGTCAATAATCCATATGCTTAAATTTCTGTCCTAGGAATGACCCCCGTGCTTGCAAAGAGCACTCACCTGAGAGACTCAGGGGGGATGTGGGAGGCAGCCCCTGCTGCAGCTGACACAAAACCATTCAGGATGTTGAGGATTTGGCCTTGTGCTTGCTTCAGGTGTATTGATTCATTTTGCAACAAGGCACCAAAAATAGATTTATTCTTACGGTTATAATTGAGCCGATGAGAGCCTGGGAAGTGGGGACTGAAAGCAAGCAGAGCAGAAATCAAGCCTGAAAGAAGACACTGGTGGAGTGAACACATCTCCCAGATGGTGGGAAAGAGGAATGAATGTTTCTCTCTCTGGACACTGCCCTGGAATGGCCCTGCATGCCCAGATCCAGCACTGCTCTCCTCTGGGGCCAGCTCCCCTTCCCATGGGGGACACTGTGCCCACAGCCTGTGCTGTGCCACCAAGAGCCCACACCCAGTGCTCTGCTGGAGGATTCCATCAGCCCCATCCCTCCCTCCTTCTGGCAGTGCCCTGTCTGCAAACCTAAATTTTAATGCTTTTCCAACCTCAGCCCTCTCTATTAAGTGAGAAGAAGCAGAATTCTTTTCTTTCCCTTTCTTTTTGTAGCTTGTGTTTTTAATTGCTGAATCTTTCATCTCTTCTAAAGCATCTGAAGAGCACAGGGAGCAGTGGCCCTCCAGCCACTGCTGCAGCTCCAGGATGTGACCCGGAGAGAAATTATTCAAATAAATTTACAGTCACCTCACAAACAACTGCTGAGCAGGAAGGCAGGAGTCTTCCCCTAGTCCACAATTTGATGCAGATTATTCACATGGTGCTGCTGAGGAGTTAATACATTTGGCTGGGACAGGACAGAAATGATGCCTGCTTAATATGACAGAAAATAAATAGAATCTGCTTTCGAAGGATGCATTGACCGAGCTGTCGTGCCTGATGCTGGGGAGACAAGTGTCTACAAGCTTCAGCTTAATGTGGCATGGAAATGTATTGGGTTGTATTTATGGCCATATACAATACTTAACTGGCTATTGTGCTGATTAAATATTTAATTGACTGTCTGTGAGGAGAAATGCACCATTAGTCTATAGGGAATTACACTGTTCCTTGTGCCTGCTCTTAAATGAAATGTGTAATTCTTTGTCACTTAAGCATAATGTTAACTGCCTGTTAAGGACATATTTTCAAGGGAAATAAATACAAAACTTGCCTGCTGGCATTGCCCCAGGTGAACCCTTACGTGCCTCAGTGTAGGCACAGCCCTCAGGAGCATCCCAGGGCTCAGGGGACAGTGGGAAGGGACAGCCAGGGAAGGGACTTTGGGGTTCCTGCACTGCCAAGTGCTTTTTGGAGGTGCTGTTTGAGGCTGATTTCAACCCCTTTACCACTGATCTTCAGCACTATGGCTGTCCAGGTCCTGTAAGGGGAGAGAGGAAGGCCAGCAGGATGCTCCTAAAATACCTCTTCTTGCTGCAGAGAGCTCGGTCAGACACCTCCAGGAGAGTTCCTCTGCCTAGTTTTGTTTGGGATTCTGAATTCAATGAGGAAAATAGAAGGAGGAAAGTGGCAGGGAGGAAGGCTTGTGAAAGCAATTGTTTCTTGCCTTCCTCAGGGCCACCCCGGGGTACAGCAGAAGCAAAGTACACGGAGCAGAGCTCTCTTGCCTTGCAGGCTGCACTCTGCTGAGCACCTGCGAGAGAAAAACTTGGAACATGCTGAGTTTTATTCCTTATCATTGTCATTATAATTTAATGTCAACCCTGCAGCTTGTGATGCAAAAACTGATGGTATTGTGTTGGAAACCCACCCTGCTCTTGGTGCCCAGCATCACACTGAGAGCTCCCAGCAGCACGGACCCTGATGGCTGCACAGCCTCTGCCGGGCAGAGTTCCCCCACCAGGGCTGCCACAGCTCCGTGATTCATCCCAGCAATGAAACTGCCATCTCTGTTGAATAACTGATCCTTCAGCAGTGTAACTCTTTTTCCATTGACAGTTTGGCAGGCTTCGACCACTGGCTCCTTCTCTTCAGCAGATTTTCATGTCCCTGCCCGCGTGCTCCAGGGCAGCGTCCTGACTTGCAGCGAGATGCCTGCTGTGTTTGATGCTTAAAAGCACTGGCCAGCTATTGACATTCAATAGCTAGACCTCATATTCTGAATCCTGCAGCTTTATCAGTGTCCTTAGAGCCCACATTGATTGGGCTGAACTGCCTGATAAGCGCAGCTCCGTGCCGCTCTCCCACGCTCCCTGAGCTAAGGGCTTTTTAACTTCATGATGAATGGTCCTGAGCTCCAAAGCTCCTCTTAACAGGATTGACCTGAAGACACAACTATCCTAGGGCACACAATGAGGAAAGCCCTGCCAGGACTGGAGCAGTGAAAGCACAGTGTTAATTTTAGGACTCATATCCTCGTTAGGTGCAGGCAAAGTGGGACATTCCCTGGGCTGGCACGGGCAGCTCAGCTTGCCTGGCACCAAGGCTCCATGCCTGTGATGTGCTGCAATGTCCACAGGCAGGATCATCTCCTGCAAGGAGCCCAGTCCAGCTCTACCACTGTGGCTGCTCATCTGCCTGCCCTCAGCCTGTGCTGGAGCTGGGAGTTCCTCAGGGCACCCAGCCTTGGAAGGAGCTGGCTCAGAACTGGGGAGTCCCCTGGGGATGACAAGGTGGTGGCACCAGTCATGCAGGACCAAGAGCAGAGCGGCATGCAGCAACATCCATCCTCCCAGTGCTGGCTGGGAGAGCTGCTTTGCCACAAGGGAAGTGGAATATATGAGTGTCAGCAGCCTCTCTCCTCTCCTGCTCCTCCCTGATGGTAGGGGACACACACGTGGCTGGGACAAGCTCTGCCTGTGCTGCCCCAGACACATTGTGGTGATGGTCTGTAGGGAGCTTCATTCAACACTGATCAGCAAAATGCAGAAAATCCAGCCTGGGTTTGCTGCAAGCAGCTCCAGGACAAGGGACACTGCTGGGAACGAAGGATGCACCTCGTGGTGTTTCTGCATATCTGAGTCCCTGATAGCTGTGCTGGGAAGTGAGGAGCAGAGGGAAGGTCCTGTCCTCCAGCTCCAGTGGTGTCACCTGCTGCCAGTATCTCCCACCCATCCCTCGGATCCCTGGCTGAGTGCTGTGAGGTGTGACCAGTCAGAGCTGCCACCATCCCCGTGGGGACAGTGCTGCCACATCTGGGAGCCCTGCGGAGGTGTCACCACGGCTCCCTGGAGGTATCTCAGCTCTGAAATACCCTAGTGCCAGGCCCCCACCTCCCAGATCCAGGACCTTCAGGGAGGCAAATGCAGATTGTCTTAGGTTGGTTGGCTTTTCTTTATTTTTCTCCTGTTTTCTTTTTTTTCCCCATGGCTTTCACACCTCCCCTCACTCTCTATTTTTAATCAACTGACTCAACCCTGGTTTCAGTGCTTGAGTAGTGGAAAGGTGATCCCACTCCATCATCAGGGCACAGCCCACACATCTCCCCTCTGTGCTGCTCCCCAGCCCACACAGTTCTGCTCTGGCACGTGTGTATCCCTGCCAAGATACCACTATAATACATTTTTGCCTCGATGGAGGTGGGGTTAAGGGGCTGAGGATCTGAAAGTCCTGGTTTGGAGCTGCATCAGCCCTTGGGAGACACAGAAGGACATCCTACCAGCTCTGCAGACCACAGCCTGAAACTGGGATACCAAAGAGGGACATCAGCAGCCCTGAGTGGGGAACAAGGGCTAATGAAAGTGAGAGGCTGCTGGAGAATTGGAAGGAAGCTGATATGGGGTCGAAAGCCCCTTCCCAGTCCAGGGATACATCTGTGTGAGCAGTGGGAAGTGCATGCCCGTGTCAGCCCTTCCCAGAGCCAGAAGCACATCTGGCTTGCCTGTCCTTGTCCAAGCCTGGTGCTTTGAGCCATGCAGGATGTGTGTAGGTCCAGTTTTGGACTTTACTTGGCCACCAGCAGTGATTTTGGTAGGACCCCATCATGCCTGTCATGGGCTGAGCCCATCCCCTGCAGCCTGGGGAGAGGGGGCAAGAAGAGGCGTGGGGTTTTAGCTTTTCTTTAGAACATTAATCACACTTTAATTATATTGAAACCTGGAGACATGGCAAAGGATTAAGTGGATTATCTTCAAAGCAATTTGTTATCAAATATTTATTCTTCTGGGAAGGGAGATGCAGCCTGAGAAATTCTGCATTATCTGTGCTGCCAGCCAAGGACCTGCCATGTCCTTCATGCCTCCCCCTGCCCTCACCTCACCCTGACCCCTCGGTGCAGGCTGGAAATGCAGGCACCATCCCCTGTCCCCTGGTGTCCCTTGTCCCCTGAGGCTGGTGGCTTTGAAGCCAGCTCCGTGTCGGGGGTTTTCCCCTGCAGGAGGAGGATCCCAGTGCCTTTATGGTGACCTCAGAGCGGGATCAGCCCCTCTGGCAGGGGGATGGATGCTCCCTGCTCCCTGCTCTGCCTGCTGCCCACATCCAGGCTGGGAAGGGGCCGGGGGCTCGCCGAGGTGCGTGCTAAACGGGATCCAGCCGCAGCTCTTTATCCGTTCGGCAGACTGTGGGTTTAGTGCTTGGATGCTTCATTAACTAATAATAATGAGTCATTGTATTTGCCTCCTGGGCATTGTAAATGATCCAGTGTCAGGAGACGCCGCGAGGACACGGAATCGCAATGAGCTGAGCTCGGAGCGCTGACAAAAACCGGGGCAAGGGAAGCGCTGAGCTCCCTGCCTGGGGACAGTGCCCGGGGAGGGGACAGTGCCCGGGGAGGGGACAGTGCCCGGGGAGGGGACAGTGCTCGGGAGGGGACAGTGCCCGGGGAGGGGACAGCTGCACGGGGAGAGGACAGTGCCCGGGGAGGGGACAGCCCGGGGAGGGGACAGCCCGGGGAGGGGACAGTGCCCGGGGAGGGGACAGTGCCCGGGGAGGGGACAGTGCCCGGGGAGGGGACAGCCCGGGGAGGGGACAGCTGCACGGGAAGGGGACAGCTGCACGGGAAGGGGACAGCTGCACGGGGACGTGGCCTCGCTGCGGAGCATGGCCAGCCAGGCTCGTGGCTGGGATATCCACGATGTTTCCCTCTTCCCTCTGCTCACCTGCCTGGAGCAGAAGCTGTTCTTTCCATCTCCTTCCCAATGATAAAGAGATTTTCAAGCCCTCCCTGCAAGCAGCTCTCCTCTGGTGCTGCACCTCGAGGTGATGTGGCAGGTACTTGGGGACCTGCCTTTGCAGGACATCTTTGCATTTCTTCTGAGGACAATTCCTTCTGTGCAGCATGGGGGAAATATGAATGGTAAACCCCTGTCCTAGCATGTGGGGGATGCTGCCCAGTGCCCATCAGAGCCCTGCGTGCCTTGGCACTGTGCTGGGGGTGGCAGATGTGCAGGGCACAGATGCCTGTCCCCTTCCTTGTGCCTTGTTTGTGGGTCTATTTTGCCTCCAGAATCTTATACAAAGGGGAAGAAAGAAATCAGCACAAAAGCAACAAGGAATCTTGAAAAAAAAAAAAAAGAAGTGTGAAACTAGCTGGTGGGCTGACTGTGCAAAGAGCAGGAGTGGAGGTGAGGTCATTTCACCTCACACATCGTCAAGGGGGACAGGCAGAGTCCCTCCTGCAGGAGGGGCATCCACCAAAGACCTTCTTCTGCCCCAGTTAACACGGGAAACTCCAGCCATGAGTTGCTGAGGGGTGGCAGCAGGGTCCCTGTGCCTGTCCCACAGCCTCAGTCTGCCAGCAGAGCTGGGGTGAGCCTGTGCAGGGGAGTGTTCCTGCAGTGCTGCGAGCTGTGAGCCCCACATTTCACCCCGACTGCACACCCTTTCCTGACAGTCTGCCAGCCTCAGCTTTGGGGACCAGGCACCTCCAGCTGAGAGCCAGACCCCAGGAATTGTGTGTTGGTGCAGCGTTGCAGTCACCTCTGTTCACCCAACATCACCCCACCACAGATTGAGCCAGCTTTGTTTGACAAGACATTGTTTTCCAGAAACCATGTGGACTGGCATTAATTAGATTTCTATCCTTTAATTCTTTATTAATTGAATCTTACATCAGCTTGTCTTTTACTTGCACAGGATTAAAGCCAGGCTGAGCAGGCAGCACCGATCTGGGTCATCCCCTGTTTTCTCTCCAGGAGCCAACTCACCTTTCCTCCTGCAGCATCCCTGGCTCTGGGCTTCACTCCAGGATCTGGCTCAGGCAGGGCATGGAGCTGAGGCACCCTGGCCTGCCACTTCTGCAGTGTTTATTCCTGGCAGATGATATTTAATAAGGCCACATAATTAATGAACTAGAAAGTGCTTCAGCAGCTTGACGTGAGACAAATATAGCTGCCTGCTCATTTCCAAGTACCAAACAGAAATATTTGCTGCCTGTTTCTGCCTGTTATGTATCATTAGCAATTTTGCCATCTCTATTAAGCATTTGTCTGCAACAATACAAATACAATTTTAAAAACTCTGTTCTTATTGCCCTCAGCCCTTCTGGGTATGATTTTTCTTTGGCATTTTCATTTTTTTTTGAATTCTTAACATCTCATATCTTCTATAACAAGGAAGATATACATATGGCCATATATACATACGTACATTTTCCCATTGCAATCGCTGCTTTCATTTCACCACTGACCCACAAGCTCCCTTCTCTGACCCCGTAACCATCCTTGTTGACTCTGAAAGGTCCCTCCTAATTCCCAGCTGTGTATTTTTCCGCGTGATTATTTCCCCTCGCAGCCAGGCAGAGCACAGGAGCCTTCCCAGGGCTGTGCAGGCTGTTTGCAGATCCTCCTGCCTCGCCCCGGGCACGCTTATTCCCCGCCATGGCAACGAGTTCTGCAGCAGGGATGCTCCTGCTGTGCCTGAGCCCCCATTCCGAGGGGCTCCTCTGGCCACGCACCCCCAGGAGAGCAGGGCTCGCTCACCGCCCTCCCTCGCCCCCAGCCCGCCCTGCCGTGACTCAGTTTCCCCTCCCGAGGAGTCCTGTTACACAACATCCACCTTCGCTGGGCTGTGGGAGGTGAGGCAGCGAGAAAACTCCCACGGCTGGAGGTGGGAGGATGGGGAGAGGGAAAATGTGCGGGCACAGCTTCTGCAGGCACAGCAGGAGGACACGCCGTGGTTCTGGCTGTGTTCCCCCGGGTGAGGAGCCCCACAGCCCTTGCCCTGGGGCAGGGAGGGATGTACAAACAGGCAGAAGCTGCTGCAGGGCTCAGAGCAGACAGAGCCCTGGAGGAAACACCCCGTGGGACTTGGTGTCTGCTGCAGTTCCACTTGGGAGGTGTCCCCTGGGAGAGGGGGTGGTGCTGGTGGTGTCAGCTGTGTGACAGTGATGGATGTGGCAATGTCCCACTCGGTCCCCGTGGTGGCAGCCCTGTGTCAGATCCTCTGGGACCGTCCCAGCTTTGCCCTGGGACCAGTTTTGGGGGTCACTGCTGGACTCTCCATCTCTGTTGTTTCCACCCATCTGCCGAGCAGGGGCTTCTGTCTGCCTTCCCCTGCTGATGGGAGGGAAAGAAACTCAGGAGGAGGTCCCAGCTAAGCTGGTCCTGCCTCCAGGATATTTCCTTGTGTATGGATTAAAACGAGAAACAAAGTGGATTAAGGTCTCTGCAGCTCAGCTCTTCCCTGGAGCTCCAGGCATTTCCACCCATACAGATCCTTGTGCTGGTGCCCAAGCAGCCCTGTGGCTGGAGGCACAAGAAGGAGAAACCATGTGGGATGAAGATTTGGGAGCAGAGGAGCCAGTGAAGCTGGACTCGCAGAAAGCTTCCACAGTCCTCAGGGTGGAGATGGCTCAGCCCTGCCCTGACAAAGCAAACCCAAACTGAGCACGCCGTGAATTTCTACATTTATTCACATTTTCTGTGATCTCAGTATTCTCCTTTGGGTTTCTGAGCTTTCATGCCTGTTTGCATCATTATTTCCAGGCCTCCTCGTGGAGTATGAAATCTCAAAAGGTGCTCCTGGTACAAAGGAAAGCCACAAGGCAGGGAACAACCAGCCCTGGAGGGAGAAGGCAGCAGACACCACAAGGCTGGTGGGAATTAGCAATTTCACAAACTGTGACTTGTGAGCAAATTCCCTGCTGGAAGCTGGCTGCAGCTCTCCCTGAGCCAGCTGTCTGCCCAGCCTGGGCAAGCACACACACAAAATATCAGCTTGCTCGGGCCAACCTTGGATCTGGAGTTCCATCTGGGCACTGCAGGAGCTGGCAGCTGAAACACTGCCCTGAGCCCAGCGAGGAGCCCCTCCCCAGCACTACCTTCCTTGATGCTGTGGGTTTTTTACCAGCAAAGCCCCATCATTACCCCCCTGCCCCATCCAGGGTGCAGCAGGTTTGGGTTGATGGTCCTGTGGCAATCAGGAGGAGCTCTGGAAGCGCTCAGCCTGTCCTGAGAGACCATGTCACTTTGCTTACTCACTGCCAAATAGGTGGATCAAAAGGAAAATATCAAGCTGCAATGGCTGGGACTTAAAGTTGTGTCACTGCACCTCTTTGCAGTGTGCAAGGACTTCCTAAAGTGGGGAAAAGCTCCAGCAGGATGGGATGCTCCAGGACAGGGGGGACCTGCTTTGTGCCTGCGGTGAAGGTGGGAGAGCTGTGCTCAGGGCACACAGACACTGCTGCTGTGCTGGGAATAGGGTCCAGATCTCCCTGCAGGACAGACCAGCCTTCCTCAGGTGGCAGAATATCCTCCAGGCTCCAAAACAGGCAGCCCCATGTCAGTCGTGGGGCAGGAGAATGCAGGGGGCTCAGGGGCTCGGGGACAGGCCAGGGGAAAGGGCAGGAGAGGGAATCAGGGCCCTGCAGTGAAGCAGAAACACAAAGGAAGTTTTCCCTCTGTCATTTAGCTGGCAGAAGGTGACACTGGGCTTGTCACCCGCTTTCATTACGTCTCCAGGGCTTTTCATGCAAATTCAGGCAAACAATTTCTCGGTTCCCTTTTAGCACTCTGGGAGGGCCAATTTCATTTCAGGAGCAGTGGGGAACAATAATCATCTTGAAGTGTCTTCCATCCTGAGAGACGCAGATAAGAGCTGTGCAGTGGACTAACAGCACTAATTTGACGTTTTCAGCAGATAGCTTTGCAGATGACAAAAATCAGACACCATAAAAAGCTGGTAAACTCCATAGCAGCAGGGTTACCCCCTCCTGCACATCCCTGCCACTCCCCTCCTCTACCCTGAGAGTGAGATGAAGCCCTGTCCCTGAGGTCACTGCTGCTCATTGCCGTGGGGAGGGGGCTTGGCTCTGCTTGGGGCAGGTTTGGCTGCTGGCTGAGCCCTGGGGAAGGAGCAGGACGTGCCTGGGGCAGGCAGGGAGATGCAGTCTAGCCCATTTGTGCTGCACTTCTTCTTTGGAAAAAGAATATCCCCTGTCTTCTACCTTTCTGGAGAAGTCGCTGGTCATGTATCCAAAGGGAAAGAGATCACTTTAATGCTCTGAGATTCCTGATCCAGTTCATGGAGCCAAGCAAGAACAATCCCACTGCAGCAAACCTTTCTGAGGTACTTTTCCCATCCCCTCATCTATCTGAGCCCATGAAAAATTTGCAGGCAGTTGTCCTTGTCCCCCTGCCATGCACACTGGCAGCCCCTTGGCTCAGCCAGGGATGCAGAGGTTTGTCTTGCAGCCTGGTAAATCCAGCTCCCTTCACAGGAGGGGTGCCTGGGTGCCCAATCCACTGGGTGCCCCAGCCATGGGTGGGTGCTGCTGCTACTTGGGAAATCAAGTGGCCAAGTGACAAAAAGTGGCTGTAAATGCATCCCCAGGAGAGTCGGGCAGGGGCTGGCCCTGGGCTGTGGAAAATGGAGCCATTGAAACCTCAGGAATTTGTGCGGTCCAGAGCTGTGTGTCCAGGCAGGATCAGCTCCCTCTGCTCTGCCCGGAGGCAGAGAGTGCAGCTGGGCTGCTGCCCACAGTGACAGTGTCTGCTCTCCCCAGCCAGCCTGCCCCAGCTTTCACTGCTGTCCTGGGAGGGTTTTCCTGATGTCCACCCCACAATGTCCTTGCTGTGCTTCAGCCCATCCCTCCTTGCCCAGCAGAGGATGAAGAACAGGCACCTCCCTTTCTTGCCACCACTTTCCCCATTATCTCCTTATTGCAACCTGCTCTTTCTGAGCCTGAAGCTGTTTTTCCTTCCATGTGGCCCTCCTGGACCCTCTCTGTCCCCTCCTGCATCTGCTGAGGGTGCATTCCCTCTGATGGGTATTAATCCCACTCCCAGGCACACACCAGCAATCTGGAAAGCTGCACATCAAGGTTCAGTGGAGGATTCATTTCCCCGAGGTCCCTTTTTTATCTATTTTCCTCCTTAGATAAAAGACAGGATTGAGTGACCAAGCATATGAATCCAGCTGGGCCCAGTTTCTGAGTTTTAATTTCTGCCAGGCTAGGGAAAAAAAACAGAGACAAAGGCACTGATTTCTCCCTGGTGCAAGCAGGGGTCCAGCTTGTGGAGCACAGCAGGGTTTGTTCACATGGAGTTAAGCTGAGCCACAGGCACTGGGAGCAGCAACTAATTAAACTGGTGACACTGGGGCAGGCTGGGCAGGGCACGCTGCAGAGAGCAGAGGTCTTGCTGACAGAAGGCATCTGCTGCCAGCTGGGAAATGAAACCCCACCCACTACTCAAGAATGTGATTTTGAAGCGATTTTTGTACCTGAAGTGGGGTGAAATGCAATATCACTTTTTTTTTTTTTCTTTTCTTTTCTTTTTTTTCCATGGGAGGAGATATTCAGCACAGCTTTAGGAGAGCTCAGTGGGGTTTCTCAGCTCAACATGTGACTGCTCAACCGGTGCCCATTAATTTTGTTTTCTCCCTGAAGGCAGAAATGGGACTAGGTGAATGTCTCTGGCTCTCCCACCCTTTCTCCCAGAGGAAACTCATATTTTTTCATCAATCTTGAAATATTCCCAAGGAAGAAATGTTCATTTTTATGAGAGTGGCATTAGAGCCAGCAAGCTGTAACCATGGGAAATTCCTACCTGATATGAAATTCACCTCACTCACCTGAGCTTCAATTGCTTTCTGCCTCTTTTTTTTAATTATTACTTTGACCACAAGCTGCTGAGTAGAGGCACTGTTCCTCCTGGGGCTGCTATGACTCTCCTGTGGGATGAAGGACAGCTGAGCCCAGACTGAGTTCTCCAACAGTTTGGGAAAGAAGAATACCAAGTGGAATTACAGAGCACCTACAGCTCTGCTTCTATCCCACATCCGAAAGAAGAATACCAAGTGGAATTACAGAGCACCTACAGCTCTGCTTCTATCCCACATCCTTCCCCTTTTTTTTTATTTGATTGTTGATAGCAAGCACCCCTTTGAGATTTCCCTTGAAATCTCTGCTAAAGCTGGAGCTGTCATTTTCCTGATATGATTTTTGAGTGGCACTGCACCAGCCCAGCTTGGCTTTGGTCCTGCAGCAGCTGAGCCCTGCAGACCTGAGCTGGGCTCAGCCAAGCTCCACCAGCATCCCTTGCTCCACCTCACATTGCCCAGTGCCTGCAAAGGCTGGCCCCCTCCTCCTCTGCCATTTATTGTGGTCTGCCAGAAAAAAAAAAAAAAACAACAACAAAAAAAAAAACAAACAAAAAACCAGCCCTACTTACATTGTTCTTTGCAGGGAAACTATACAAGATTTCTCATCTTGCTCCCATCTATAAAGGAGTAATGTCTTGCTGGCCTGGCTGGCTGCAGTTCTGGGGAGGGAAGCTTTGCAGAGTGGTGGTCACACCTTGCTGGAGTAGGTTTATGTGCTGCCATGAATCTCAGGTGGGTGTCACTATTTTTATTTTCCACAGGCAGATTTCAGGGAGGGACTCCAGAGATCACCCCTCAGCTCTGGGGCAGGGCCAGCTCTCCCAGTGCCAGTGCTGATCAATACTGCCTCCCCTGTTTTTAATCCCTCCCATTTGCCCTGCTCTTGGAGCTGGGATGAACACCCAGCATCTGCCCCAAACCTCCTGTGCCCCAAAGTGAGCCTTGTCCTGGCTGAGGGGCTCTGGGAATGTGTGTCCAGCCCGCTCAGGGCTGTGCCCCTGCAGTGGCTCCTGGCAGCCTTCGTCTGCACAGGACCCCTGGGAATTAGCAGGGAATGGGCAGGGCATTAGACACGGGGATAACCCTGCTGAGATATTTACACTGCCCACTGAACAATTCCTCATCTTGCCAGAGGGCAGGCTCAGCCCTGCCATGCCCTGGCTGCTGTGAGGAGGAGAGCTCCTGCTGTGGGAAAGGCTTTCCATGCCTCTGCAATAGGATCATCTAAAATATTCCTCCTTTCTTTATTTTATTTTATTTTATTTTATTTTATTTTATTTTATTTTATTTTATTTTATTTTATTTTATTTTATTTTATTTTATTTTATTTTATTTTATTTTATTTTATTTTATTTTATTTTATTTTATTTTATTTTATTTTATATGTTATGTTATATTTTATATTTTATATTTTATATTTTATATATTATATTTTATATTTTATATTTTATTTTTATTTTTTTATTTTTAATTTTTTTTAATTTTTATATATATATATATATAATTTCGTGGTAAGGAGAGGGTAGTTGATGAGACAAGTGGCACTGGGGGGAGCAGAGCTGGGGGAAGCCCATGAGGAGGTTGAGCAAAGCTGCCCCATCCCAACAGGGTCAGCCCTGCCTGTGGCTGTGCCACTCCTGTAAAACCCCCAGGCACTCCTCCCTGCTCTTTTCCATGGAGGGACTTGCAAGATAATGATCTTGCACTTGACAAAATAAAAAATAGCTCTAGGAAATGCAGTCCTGTAAGGGACACCCCCAGACTCTGCCCCTGCCTCAGCGCTGTCACAGAGCACATTGCAACTGGGATATTCCCTTGAGGGGAAAAAGTCCAGCATTTGGTCAAAGACGTGGAGCAATATTTGCAAAGTGTCAGCAAAGCACTGAAATGTGCTCATCTCTGCAAGCTGTGGGAAACGAGGGAGATGAGCACATTTGTGGGAAATGAGGGTGTGCAGAGGGAGCTGTGGCCCATGTCCTTCCTGAGGATGCTGAAGGAGCAAGGCTGCAGTGCCAGCATCCCTTTGTTCTTGGGTGCCAGTCTGGGACTCCAGCTAAACAAAACCACAAAGCTCAAGTGATAACTCCACAAAACCGAGGAGGAAGAGATTTTTGCTGGGCCCTCTTCCTCCTGCTGTGGCTGGTGGGTGAATCTCATTAGCCCAGTTCCAGTAAAATGCAGATGAGGCTGTTTTGGGATGGGGCTGGATCAGACTCAGCCTGCAGATCTGCTGGCTGCCTGGCAGGGACCCCCAAACTCTCACCTTGCTCTCAGCTCAGGGATGCTCTTTGCTTCCCTTCACAAGGAAACTGCAGGAAGGTTCATCCCTGGTGGCCTCTGGGAATCCCTCAGCCTTCATGGCTGCTGTCCCCAAAATCACAGACCCAAATCCACGTCTGGGGGGAGCCTTTGCTTCCCCTGCCAGGAGGCAGCTCCCCCTGGAGCAGCTTGGGCTGGAGCTGGCTCACACCTTCCCCACCTGAATCCTGGGTTTGGCATCATTAAGAAATAATACCCTGGTCCTTTTTATGTTTGTTTTCCCCCCCTAATTTATAGCTTCTGGCTTTGTGCAGCTCTTGGCTGCTTTCTCAGTCCCCAGCTGGTCATCCAGGACTCTGCATTAGTCCTTAGCCCTCCAGCCAAGGATGTTTTTTGCCACTGTCCCCAGTAAGCAGGGCTTTGCTCAGAATGGTGTTAACAGATGACAGCAGAAACAGCTCAGAAGACTTTTAAAACCCTGCTGCTCTTGAAACTTTTATTTAGTTGCAATAGCTCCTGTGTGATCTCTGCTTGGGTTGCTTGAACAACAGCTGGAAATTAATGTGGGCTGTGACTCTTGGGGACGACCAAAGCCACAGGAAAAGGCCAGCAAGGATAGTGGCAAAAGTGATGATCTTGCTCAGAAATGCTGTAACAGAAAACCCAGAGCTGCCCATAAATCCCATCACCTTGTTATGCTCCTGAGCAAAAAACAAAGCCAAGGTAAAAAAGCATCACAAAAAGTTCCCTGCAGTAAAGCCTGTGTATTGTAAAACTCAAGACATAAAAATAATAATAAAGCTGCAGGAAAATCTGGAGGCACAAGCTCTGACCCAGCAATAACAGAGCATCCAGGCATGTTGTGGGCAGGAGAAGGCAGCCACAGAGGTTTCAGCATCAGGCTGTGGGGTCTGACTGGCCTAGCCTGGTCTTCCATGTGTTCAGCTAATTAAAATTCCTCAGACTAAGAAATAATCATATGCATTACGAAGCGTTTCCCCCCTGCTAATATTTTAATTGCCAGCTACTCCCTGCTCAGGGTGGGGAAAGGGGAATAAGAAGTTGAGAAGTCACAGTGAATCATCTGAAGGAACAGATGGAGTGAGGAGGGGACAGGGGACCGGGCAGGGATTAGCACTCCACACACGCCTCCCCACACCCCCCTCACTGCAGGGCTTCTCTCCCAGCACAGCCAGGAGAAACCTGTTCAAACAACAGGTCTTGCATTAATATCTCATTCTCTATAAATAAATCAATAAAGGAAGCTCTGTTTGGCTGCTCCTCCTCTGAGTCACTTAGGAGCCCAGTGAAGCTTCAGGTCCTGCTTCATCCCTGCGCTTTCCTCCTTGGCTGGACGTTGGTGGGAGGGGAACATCCCCATCCCCTCTCTTGCACGGGCTGAGAGAGGCTGTGCAAACCCTTCTGAGCCCTCCAGAGCTCTGCAGGTGTCTCTTTTGGGGGAGCAGCACCTCAGCCCTGGGGAGCAGCCTGGCCCAGAAGTTTGAAGTTTTGCAATTTTTTTATAGCATTTGGAGTTATGGAGTCAAAAAGGAAAGTTTTAAGCCTGCTGCTAAGTCTCTTGTAAATAACTGACTTGGAAAACATATTGGGGTGCTGGGGGATGTGCTGCTGTGTATTTCCATAGAGGTTAGAGGGGGAGTGGAATGGTCCTGTGGGAACAGGGCTGCTGGGATTCTGCAGCCAGGGTGGCCCCATCCCAACATGCAGGCTGTGAAACAGAGGAGGGTTTGGCAAAAGATGGAGTGGCTAATTAAGAGCCTCTAAAGATGAAAATGATGTGATGGGAGCATGGGGACAAGAACAATTCCCACTGAACGTCTGCAAAACATCTGGGCTTTGGATGGCTTTGCCTGCAGTGGGTTTGGGAATTGAACTTGACACTCAAGAGCAGGGGTGGGAAACCCAGAACCTGCTTTGCCTTTCCTCCATATGTGCTCACAGGCTGCCTGTCATTTCTGTGGTGTCTTTACTCTTTTTTTTCCAACTGCTTGTGTCTTATTGAGGAATTATGATCTAAACCACTGAGGCCCTGAGGGACCAGGGCTCTGAGCAGAGAAATGCTGTGTAACACCTCCCAGGGCGGATGGATGCTGGCAGACACTGCACTAGAACAAGAAGTTCAGGTGGTTGAAGATAAACGGCGTGTGCTGGGTTTTAATGCATGTGCAGAGCTGCTCTGGTTCCTGACAAAGGCAAGAGGCTGGCATTTCTGAGTCTGCAGCTCATGAAAATTACTTACAGCAAAAATTATTAATATTACCTACAGGAGGCTGTGCATGCAGCCCTTGATCAGCATGTGTCCCACAACAGAGATTTCTACTTTCTTGGAGTATTTGTTCAGTATCCAGAGCTGAGCAGCTGCTCGAGGCAAGAGCAGTTTTTCCTGGTGATGGAACAGCCACAGAGCTGGGTGTGAACTCTGCCAGGAGCAGCATTACAGGGGTGATTGTCCCAAAGGGAGCAGAGCCAGCCCCTCGTTCTCTCTCATGCCTCAGGCAGGTCATCTGGAGGCACATCAGCTCCTCTGACAGAAGGAAACCCTTTTCCAACCAATGGGTTTGTGCACTCAACATTGCAACTCACAGTATTTTCTGGGCAGCTCACCTCAAGCCCCTCATCTCACTGGGTGTCCCTGTCAGTGTTTGGCATCCCTTTGCTCCCTGGTACATGCAGAAGTGCTTGTCACCCCTGCTGTGAGGCTCTTGTACCAGAGTCCCGAGTGTGAGTTGAGCCCTTGAGCATCTCATTTTTAAGAAATCAAAGCACTATTTCTCCAGCACTGAGCCTTCCCCTGTCCCCTTTGCTGCCTGCATGTTCAGTGAGGCAGCAAAGGCTGTTGAGTATCAAGAGGACCCTGCAGAGCACCTGTGACTCAGGATAAATCCCGGTTGTTAACCCTAAAATCTTCAAAAACATAAACAACTGATATGCCCTTCTCCTCCCTGGCTCCCAGGTAGCTCGGGAGTGCATGAACAAAGGGCTGTGTTCCACCTATGAATCCACTATAGTGATCAGCTGTGTTGAGCATGTTATGCTCTGTCAGGAGCAGGTAAGTCAGTGGATGTGTTAGAATTGCAACCTGATGAGGTTCCTCTCCTCTCCTCTCCTCTCCTCTCCTCTCCTCTCCTCTCCTCTCCTCTCCTCTCCTCTCCTCTCCTCTCCTCTCCTCTCCTCTCCTCTCCTCTCCTCTCCTCTCCTCTCCTCTCCTCTCCTCTCCTCTCCTCTCCTCTCCTCTCCTCTCCTCTCCTCTCCTCTCCTCTCCTCTCCTCTCCTCTCCTCTCCTCTCCTCTCCTCTCCTCTCCTCTCCTCTCCTCTCCTCTCCTCTCCCAGAGCTCCTTTGCTGCAGCCAGACTTTGATGGGTCCATAACTCAGGGCTGCTGGAGCACAGCACAGTCCCAGTGTGTTACAAGGTGATCAATAATGAGTAGGAATTAATGCACTGGAAATGATGGATTCAGAGTCAGTTTGGAGTGTGGCTGTGGGCTGTCACTGTTGCTTGGCCTCGTGGGGACAGCAGGAGCAGTTGTGGGTCACAGGCAGCTGCCAGGGCTCTCTCTGCATCTGCGTGGGCTCAGAGATGTGCACACCACGCTCTCACCATCTTGGCTGAGCTGGCTGAGGTCAAACAGCTCATGCAGACCTTCCCAGGAGCCTGGGGATGTCTGTCCAGGATGATAAAGGTGAAATAAATCCCAAGCTCAAGGCACCTCGAGCCTAAGCTTCCAGGCAGAAAAGCAAAGCTCCTTCTGGACTGGAGATAAAACTGAGACCCCACTGAAGCTCTTTAAAGAGTGGCTGGTGCAGCTCAGCGTGGGCAGAGCAGCCTTGATGTGGCAGCAGGACCTTTCCTAACTATTCCCTGGATGATGCACAGCCTCGGCTGTGGTGGCTGTACTCCCCTGGGTCAGCTGAAGGAGTCCTGGCTCTGTGTTTAGCAAGGGGAAAGCAGCAGCATTTCCCCTTCTGCAGCCACTAAATATTGCTCTAATAATCAAAAGGCTTTTCATCTCTGTAAACCATGTCTTGGTAATTCTTCCTGCAGACACAGCCCAGAACCCATCCTCTCCCACCTCACTCATTTCCCACTTTCTCTGACCCTTTATTGCCTAATAAATGTTTTCTGATTAAATTCTGGAATCTGCTGCTGTGGTGGTGGTCCTGCCCGGGGCAGGCACCACCCCTGGCTCGCCTGGGCTCCTGTCCCCAAGTCCTGCAGGAGCAGCACTGCCGAGGGGATGGGGCCAAGTGGAGGGGCTGGAGCTGCAGCAGAAAACTCCTGGATCCCTCCACTGAGGAGGTGAAGAGCCCTTTGACAGGCAGGTCCTTGCTCCAGAGAAGGAGCTGTTTCTGAGCCCTGATCAGGAGATGATCCCTCAGTGCAGAGCTGGTTCATCTCTGTGGCCAAGCGTGCAAAATGGAACCACATTTTGGCCTCTCACCCCAAAGCAGTGACTGATGGCACTGAGGGGACAGGGGCAGTGGGAACTATGTGACAATTCAGAGACTTCAGCTCCAGAGCAGGCCAGGGTCTCTCTGGGGTGATCAGTGGCCCCAGAGCTCCAGGAAGGGTGGAGGATGGCACGGTGTGGGCTGTGCTACTGGCACACACCCAGATGTGCTCACTGCCTTTGCCTCCCCCCTGGGAGGCACTGGGGGAGGCAGCACTCACAGCAGACACATCTGCACCTCTCCATGTCCTGGGCTTGCCAGTGTTGCTCTCATCTAAACAGCACTTCTGGTCTCTTCTGCATCAGACATCATTTGCAACAAGCACAGCCAGAGGGTCCTGTATTTTCAGCAGCTGCTGAGATGAGGAGGCTGCAGGAAGCTTCCTGCATCATCTGCTGTGGTAAGCCCACCAGCTCCAAATGTCTTCTGTGAGCTGGAGACAGCAAGTGGCTCCTTTGGCAGGCTGAGCCCATCCTCACACCCTGAACCATAATGTTATAAACATGAAATCTCATCAGGGCTGCCAAGCAAAAAGCTCCAAATCACAAATACCTGCCATTACAGTGAGATGGCTGAGCAAACAGCTTCTTGCACCAGCACTGCTTCTGAAGTGCTCTCAGCTGGGGTCTGATGCAGCTTCTTTGGGTTTGTCGTTCAAGAGAGAAAACAAATCCATTTTTATTTTAAACAGCAAAATCGTGGTCACTGCCCAGAATCACTGACTCAAACCCCTTTGGCATGATGAATGTTTCAGCCAGGGAGTAAGAGAGGTGCTTGTCTTTTGTGGGGAGGCTGGGTGGGTGCCTGGCTCCATCCCTGCCCAGCAGGAGCTCTGTGCACGTTGCTCCCAGCAGCTCTCCAGGCACTGTGGAGAGCTTCCCCGAACACTTTAGTGCATAATAGGACTGGTTCAATAATCCCATTACAGCCTGTCTTCAGGATGCCAGCACTAATTGGCAGGCACTGGGACCTTCATCCCCAGCTGGAATTTTATTGCTCATCACAATTAACCACAATGCTAAAGTCCCTCAGCCACACATGTGCCATCAGCTCACTCTGGAGCCGTGTCCTCACTGGGCCCTTTGGGGGTCCCATTGCACCCTGTCCCCAGCCTCCAGCAGGGACAGTTCCCAGTTATTGCTGCAGCTGATTTTCTTTACTTCACGCAGTTTGCAGCTTAATGGGATTTATTTTGCGCATGTCTGGCTGGAAGCCACTGTGCCAGCAGAGCTGGGGAAGCCAAGGAGAGCCCAGCCTGGTGCTGGGCTGTGGCCACGGGATGGGGAAGAGCAGCCTGAGCTGGCACTGCCAGTCTGAGGGGCTGTGGGAGGGGCTGCCATCAGGCTGTGCTGGGCTGGTGACATTTCTCTGTGGCAGCGCTTGCCCTCACCAGACTGCCCTTCCCTGCAGAGCACTTGACATGTGCTTCACCTGGAAGGCAGCCAGAGGCACAGCTCACCCCAGTGCAATGGGCACGTTTGTTAAAGTCTGGGCTTTGGGCTTTTCCCTGATCTAAAGTGATTAAACAGCAACTCGTCCTGCTGGCTGGTTTTCCTCTGGGATGTGCCACTTCTAGGGAGTGGCACATATTCTAGAGAGACAGCAGAGAGCTGGCCAAACTCTGACAACACAGCTGGTGTTGGTTTTATTTCCTCTTAAGTATGAACAGTCTCAGGCTTCAGAAACTCTGTTCCCACTGGGGCACTTGGGGGTGATGAGGAGTAAACTCCTGGCCTCTGTGTTTCTATTTCCCACCCTCAGACGTGACTCAGATCCCAGTGTCAAAGACTGAGCCTTTGAAAGCACACAAACCTCCACCCACATGTCCTTCAGCTGGAGACTAATTACAAGATGATACTGGACATGCCAAAACTTTACAAGGCTTCAGAAAGTGATTAGACAAATTCTAGGAAGGAAAAAAAAAATCCATCAAGAGCTATTAAGCATCAAGACAAGCTCTGGGACCCAGATGGGAGGGTGCCAGGAAAATGTCCCTCCAGACTATCTGTTCTATCTGTTCTCTCCACTACATCCAACCACACTTCTAGAACCAGCACTGGGATGTTGGGCTGAAGAGACCTTTAGTCTGGCCCAGACACACTAATTCTCTCTCCTCTCCTCTCCTCTCCTCTCCTCTCCTCTCCTCTCCTCTCCTCTCCTCTCCTCTCCTCTCCTCTCCTCTCCTCTCCTCTCCTCTCCTCTCCTCTCCTCTCCTCTCCTCTCCTCTCCTCTCCTCTCCTCTCCTCTCCTCTCCTCTCCTCTCCTCTCCTCTCCTCTCCTCTCCTCTCCTCTCCTCTCCTCTCCTCTCCTCTCCTCTCCTCTCCTCTCCTCATTTCAAGGTCTGTGTGCTGTGCAGGGCTCTTTGCCATCAGTTTCTGGAGTTTAATCAAGAGCTGCTATCTCTTGGTGCTGGAGCAGAATGTCAGGCACATCTGGAGTTCTGCAAAGAAGCCTTTGAGATGAGGGTCTGTCATGGGAAAAGCAAAGTGTGGCTCTTCAGAAAAAAACTTGTAGAAAAGAGGAGAAAAAGGAGGCTGGAAGAGATTTCTCTTGGTTTTCACAGCTGAGGTTGGCATGCAGGAGTGACAAAGCCTAAAAGCCCACAGGATGCAGCTGGGGAGGGCTGTGCCATCAAGCTGTACCAGCAGCTGGCTGGGGCTGGGCTTTGGCTGCTGCTGGAGAAACCACACCACAGGAGTGATGGCTTTTATGTTGGGTGTGGGCTACGGAATCATCTATCCACTGAGCAGCAACCTCAAGTACATTTCAGTACTCTCCTCACTGCTTTTACATTGGATAAACCCCTGGTTCAGTCCCTCTCCCAGCTAGAGCTGTTAGTCTAAATAAAGCCCTGCTCTCTTTCTGGCTCCAGGTCCTGCTGGCTTGGTCTCAAGCCCATCCCTCTGCCCTGCCAGAACCTGGCAGCACAGTGGGATTCTGTGCCCAGAGCCACCCCTGGGAGCCTGCCATGCCCCAGGAGAGGCAGTGTGCCTGATCCCTTTGGTGCCCAGCTGCTGTGGGTCCCCCCTGCCTGTGCCTGCCCAGCAGTGCACTCACCAGTGTTCCTTTTTTCCTGATAACTGAGCCACTCCTGTGTCCATCACCTTTTGGAGGAAGAGCTGTTGGTCACACAGGGCTGGCTCTGCCTCGTCCCTGCCCAGCTGGGAGGTGCTGCTGGCTCTGGGCTGCCTGGCCCTGGCTGTGTCCCAGCAGGGACCTGGGGATGGGGAGAGGTGACAGCTTGGCTTCTGCCTTCTCATCTGGTTTTGAACTGTGATTCCAGCACAGAGCTCTGTGTTGGGGCAGTATTTCATGCTTGCTGGTGTCGGCTGATAAACCTTTGATTTTCACTTCTGGGAATAATAGCACAGTAATGAATTATATTCACAAGAATAACTGTAATAGTCATAAAACCGCAAATAGAAGAAAATTGTAAATCAGTCACCCCCTTGTAATGTGCTTGCTTCATCTGAATCACCCTCCCTGGGCAGATTATCAATTTTATTTGGCTTTTCCATCCTAAACTTTTATTAAGTGGGGTGCCTCATGCGTAAAGATACCGAGCACAGGCCATATGTTCCAGGGATTTATCTGTTTACTTTGCCTTCCTTCCCTCCCTCTCCCCTCCCTCTCCTGGCTCTCAGGACCCACAGGCAGCTGACCTCAGACCATAAAAGACACTTGTCCCCAGTGTCACTTTACCTTTATTATGCAAAAAAGAAATCAGGCTGTCAGTGATGCAGAGACCTTCCTCTGTGCCATGCAGCATTAGCCAGACCCTGCAGCATGCTTAGACTTCCATGTAATTAAAATAGAAAGCCATTAGCATAGCTCCAGGGTAATCAAGAGGACACAGCCTCAACTCCAGCGTGTCCTGGGCTGTGGCACGAAGATGCTGCTGCTCCCAGTCCATGGGACAAGGCTCATCCTGAGCCTGTGGGTAAGTGGGACAGCCCTTGGGCTCAGAGAGGGGTGGGAGGCAGCAGGGAAGCATCAGGGGAAGTAAATTGTCACCAGCACAATTTACACTGTGCTGGTGACAATTTGCCCCTGTGCTACTGGGACTGAGCAGATGGAGAGTGTGGCTCTGAAGGCAGAGCCATGGCACCACGTGCTGTCTGTGTCTCTGCTGTGGCACTCCCTGTGTTTTACCCTGGCCATGGAGGGAGGCAGCAGCAAAAAAACTTTTGGGACCAAATATCTTCTCTTGTTCAGTGCTGCATGGTAATTTCTAGCAAAGTCTTCATCTTCTCTCTTTGTATTGCAGAACATATTTTAAAAAATCCCTTTCTTTTTCCTCTAAAAGCCACCTGTTCGTGCCTTTTCCCTTGTCTTCTATCAGGAATCCTCTGGTTTCAGTTGTGTTCAAGGGGTGCAAGGCTGGCACAAAACCAGCTCTAAATCAATGCTGATAGGAAAGAGGTGAGAGCAGCCCAATGAGCTGGGGAAAGGTGCAAATTCCAGTCAGCAAAACACAGCTGTTGGGTTCAGTGACCCTTTTGGAGGCAAGCTGCATGCAGGAGTGGAGTTTGCTTCAGCTGGATGTGAACCTGCCAGGGCCTGCACGGTATTTCATGGCTTTTGGAAACACCAACTGCAATTTTCCATCATAACACAGCAGGGGAAAAGGGAAAAACCACAGACTGTGTGATTTACGAGATGTTTCTCTTGGATTTCCATCTGTGATCTGAAATTACCAAGCGATGTAGAAACCCCGAATTGTTGCTCCAACTGCTCCCATCGTGGGTGCTTTTGCCATGATTTTTTTTCCTTCCTCCTTCCCCATGCCCAGCAGCCCCAGTGCTGGCTCTGGCCCCTTGCCCAGCAGCAGGTTGGTTTTGTGGTTCGTGATGGTGAGAGAATTTTGGGCTCTTATTGATGGCTAGTGGAGCTGAAACCATCTGCACCCATCAGGGACTCTTGGTCAGTCTTCTCACAGCTTAGCAAGACCTGGAACATCTGTTGAGTGAAGGATGTGCTGGAGAACAACATTTTCTGCTCTGGCAAACAGCTCCTTGCAAACTCAGGCTCGTTTGGCTGGGCAGCAGGGTCCTGGCAATCACTGGAGCTGTGAGGGTGTGTTGGTGCAGGCAGCACCCTGGGCTCGTCCTCCTGGCCCTGCACACGTGGGCATTGCCTGGCTTGCCATGAGTGCAGGCTCAGGGGTGACCAGACAGGGGTCAGGGGGTTCTGTCCAGCTCCCCCCTTCCTCCTCTCATCACTTCTGCTGAAAGCCAGGCTTGTAATGTGGTTTTCCCAGTTCTCCTGGAGGGACTTGCATTTTCAGCCTGGAGGTGTCTCAGATCACCAGCCCTGCTCCCGCTGCTGCTGGATTCATTTGGGCTTTGCCAGAGTTCCTGTTTGGCCTCATCTAAAGAAAACCAGAGCCTGCCAGGCGTGCACCATCAGGAGGGCTCCAGCCCTGCTGTGCAGATCAAACTGTTCCTGCTTTGGCAGAGCTGGAAAACAGCTGAGAGCACCTGGGCTGCAGAGGTGGCTGGGCAGGGGGTGTGTGGGGGACAGGCAGGAGCACAGGGTCACTGTGCAGGTGCCTCACTTAGCACCCAGCACCAGGCATTACCTGCACCTCTGTGATCCAAGAGGCTCATCAGGGGGAAGAGCTGGCACTGGGGCATGGAGAAGGGAGGTGGGAGTGGGAAAGCTTGAAAATACCACAGCGTCTGCTGGAGGTTCAGCCCAAGAGTTTCTCCCCAGAGAAGGTCTTGCTTGCATTTTCCAGGTGATGGATTGACATGTGCTTCCCCAGTCCTCTGTTTCCAGAGATGCCAGAGGCTGGGGGGAGCCCGCGGTGAGAGCATGAGAGCAGAAAACCCCTTGTGGGATCCCTGCAGGGTGTGTGAACTGCCCTTGGTCCTCCAAAAAACACTGTGGGAGTGAGTTGTTGCTTGTGCTGCTTCACAGCACTGCAAGGGGCTGGGACAAAAACCTCACAGGAGTTGGATTTTAAAAGCAAGTTCAAAGTTCAAAAGTAGCTGTAATGTGAACAGAAATCTGCTCTTTGCAGCCAATTAGCAAGGCTGTGAAAGCAGCAGGAGCATCTCATGTTTTGACAGCATTAAAAAGGCAACAAAACTAAACAGTGTGGATTGAACATGGCACCCACGAGAGCTGCTCAGAGCCCATCTGGTGGCGGCTGCAACAGCACAGCAGGTCCTGGGACCAGCAAGGTCCCAGCAAGGTCCCAGCAAGGTCCCAGCCTGCCCACCAGAACCAGCATCCCTGCCCTGCCCTGCCCTGCCCTGCCTGGCTGCTGTTGGCAGGAGAAAATGACACATTTTTAGCTAACTCCACCCAGAGCAGATTTGTGTGCAGGGGTCTGTGTTTGCTCCACGTGGTCCCCTCTTTGTTCTTTTTGGGTTAAAAATTTTGTTTTGGGTGGAAAGGTCTGATTTTGGGCTATCTCTGTGCAGGGCAGGCAGCATAAGGGGATGCTCTGCCTGCCTGGCTGGGCTTGCATGAGCAGATGAGTATGCAGCTGTTTCACTGTCCCAGCAGAGTGAATCAATGAGTCTTTAATTAATTTATTAATAAAATCATATTAATTAGTTTACATTAATTATTTTAGCAGACTTGGGGAATCAGGTCTGGCACAGTATCCAGGGGTCACCTAGGGAGGACAGAGGAGGAGGACTCTTCCTGAGAGAGGTTTCCCTGTGTGTGGGGTGAGGGATGCTCCATTGTCCTGAGGATGCAGGAGACGCATGCTCAGGTGATTTCTTTAGGGCCTGTGAAACACTGAGGCTCCCAAAGAGACAGATTTTGCTTCTTTCTTGACTAACAAATAGCAGAAGAGTCCATGTTTGCTGTCTGGGGCTCACACACACAGAGTTGCTCTGGGACCTGCTCGTATCAAGAACATCTAGATACAATCCCCTACGGGCTTTTTTTTTTTTGTGAAAAGGGGCTGATGTGACCACCACAGTGCAGATGTGCCCGTAAGTGGGGGCTCCAAGTGCCTTTTGTTACAGCTGAGGCAAGAGGAGGCTCTCCAGACGTTTTTGCACCTAGCAGAAACAGGAGCAAGCAGCATCCAAGCCCCCTTTATGCTGGCACCTGGGAAGGATGGAGACCCCATCCCTGGGACCTTCCTGCCCTAGTGATGAGCTGGGTCTCCTTCTCGGGACGCTTCCCTGCCAACAGCAAGTGACCAGGCCAGCCAGTGGCTTTGGTCAGGGCACTGGGAGGCAGCCCCGGTCCCAGCGGAGCCGGGGTGGGACCGCAGCCCCGCAGCAGCCCCCGCTCCGGCCCCGCAATCCGAATAACGGGAGCGGCAGCGGGAAGGCGCGGGAGGATGCTCTCGGTGGCTCAGGGACCCGCTCCCTGCTCAGCCTTGCTGCTCTGGAGGTGAGCACTGGAAAGCAGCTCCCTCCTTCCCTCCCTCTCCCCTCCAAGCCAAAAAAAGCGGTGACAGCTTGATTTAGGGCTGGATAATGAGACAATTGTGAGGAGGATGGGTACAGCGGGAGCCGTCGCTTGCCAAATCATTTGGCTTAATTGATCAAATATTTTTTATGCATCGTTTATTCCTTTAAGGTGACCATAAGCCGCTTCTCCTGCAGCTCTGAAATGAAAAGAGCAGGGCTGGAATTCACCCAGGCTGAACCCGGTGCGACAGAGAGGGGCCAGGGAGAACTCTGCTGGCAGCAGGCTCTGCCCGGAGGGTGGGCGAGGGGATCCGGCCTCTCCAGAGCCCCCCAGGGCACGGAGCAGGCAGGGGCACCGCTGCAGGTGTCATCCGAATGGCAGGGCTTGTGTCACCCGGGCTGTGGCCGTGCCAGGCTGCTCTGCCCTCCGCCGTGCAGCGAGCCAAGGCGGCCACACGAGTCACTGCCAGGAAATGTTTTCCCCGTGCAATTAAGTCGCTGTGATCACTAAATAGTTCAGTCAGAGCTGGATCTGTTGATCTAGAGAGGAAAAAAGGACAAATCAAATCCGTTCCTGGCTGGCTGTTAGCTCCCACCCTCCCGCTGCAGGATGCCAGGGGTGGGAATTGCTCTCGGTGCGGGCAGGAATGGGGGCACACACTTCAAATCCCAACCTTCTCTTTCGGATATCGCTGCTCCCTGAGCCCCCCATGTCCCTGCACCCGCTCCTCCTTTGGGCTCAGGCTGGCTCCCACGGGGGATCCTTCGCCCACCCAGGCTTTAACACACTGTGTGTGGGGAACAGCGGCTGCTGAGGGTGCTGTAACCTGTGTGTGGGGAACAGCGGCTGCCGAGGGTGCTTTAACACACTGTGTGTGGGGAACAGCGGCTGCTGAGGGTGCTGTAACCTGTGTGTGGGGAACAGCGGCTGCTGAGGGTGCTTTAACACACTGTGTGTGGGGAACAGCGGCTGCTGAGGGTGCTTTAACACACTGTGTGTGGGGAACAGCGGCTGCTGAGGGTGCTTTAACCCGTGTGTGGGGAACAGCGGCTGCTGAGGGTGCTTTAACACACTGTGTGTGGGGAACAGCGGCTGCTGAGGGTGCTTTAACACAGTGTGTGTGGGGAACAGCGGCTGCTGAGGGTGCTGTAACCTGTGTGTGGGGAACAGCGGCTGCCGAGGGTGCTTTAACACACTGTGTGTGGGGAACAGCGGCTGCCGAGGGTGCTTTGACACACTGTGTGTGGGGAACAGCGGCTGCCGAGGGTGCTTCAACACACTGTGTGTGGGGAACAGCGGCTGCCGAGGGTGCTTTAACCTGTGTGTGGGGAACAGCGGCTGCCGAGGGTGCTTCAACACACTGTATGTGGGGAACAGCGGCTGCCGAGGGTGCCGTGGGGTCCCGCCTGGGCTGTGCCCAGGGGCTGCAGCTCCCCGGCGGAGAAGGGCGGGCAGGAGCAGCCCCTGGCTCCGGGCACAGCGCTCGGCTGCTGCTCCGCGCTCACAGCAAACCAAGAGCTGCCTCTAGCGGGGCTTCGCGGGGCTCCAGGCGAGCAGCTGCTGCCCGGCCCTGCCCTGGGGATGCTGCCTGGCTGCGGTGTGTCGCCATCAACCAAGAACGGCACGGAGAGGGATCCCACCGCATCCCACCGCATCCCACCGCATCGCATCGCATCGCATCGCATCGCATCGCATCGCATCGCATCGCATCGCATCGCATCGCATCGCATCGCATCCCATCCCATCCCATCCCATCCCATCCCATCCCATCCCATCCCATCCCCTTTGTTATCCCCGTTTCCCTGGTTCCCGGCACGGTGCTGCCCCTCCTGCCACTGTCAGCCCAGATCCTGGCTCTGAGCTCACCTGCGTGTTCTCGTGTTTGGATTCTGCTTGGCACATAAAAACCTTGACCCAGGCTCCGTTTCAGCTGAACGGAAGAAAGCCTTGGCTGCTGAGAGTGGCAGCAAAGGTACACCTGGCGCTTTGCTGCGTCACTCCAAGGACAGTTTGAGGGGAAGAAAAGCACAGATGCTCACAGCACAAGGAGAGAACAGCAGGGATGGCTGGCAAAAGATAAACATGTGGAAACGTGTGCTCCTTTCCGGGAGTGGTTTCACTGGTGCCCTGGGAAATGTCAGGGACTGAGGAGAATTGGTTGTCCTCATGCCTGAGGGGTCATGCTCAGCCCTCAGCACTGCCCCCTCACACCCTGTGTCCTGTTCTGCCTCTGAGTGTTGCATGTAGGTAAAACCTTACAAAGAAACCTTACAAACCTTGTAAAACCATGGCTCAGGCTGCTACTTTGGCTAAGCAGTAAAGGGCTGTGGGAAAGTGACTCAGCTGAATTAAGAGCTGGAAAAACAAGTCAGGTAACCATGGTGTGTTCACATTGTGGTGTGTGGTGGTTGGTTGAATTATGTTTGTTATGATTTAAAACTATGTAGCTGATCACACCTAATTGCTTTAAAAGGCCTGGTTTTTGGAATAAAGCAGCTCTCCTTTGCACCTGCCTGGGGACCCTGTGTCACTATGGAACCTCACCTCACCTCACACCTAAGGACATCCAAGCCAGGGGATGCTGGAACATGCTCTGGCTGAGGGCTAAGAGATGGGGCAGCTCATGAGAACAACACCCCCAGGTGGTTTTTAGACTCTCACAGCCACCAAATTCTGTTTTCTCTTATTCAAAAACCTCCCTGTGACAAACCTCCACTAACTGTCCTCTGGCTTCACCTAGAGAATGAGCAGGCAGAAAACCTCATGGTCCTTTTGGAGCTCCTGGCCAGGGGAGCTCCACCAACACCCACGGGAAGCAGAGGTCTCCTCTCCCACATGCTGCTGATCCTCTGCACTTCCCCCTTTGTTCAGAGCAAGTCAAGTGACATAAGAAAGATTTCCTTGATCACACACCCAGGGGTGCTGCTCTAAACTTCTGTGCTCGAGGAATGAGCAACAAGGCTGTGGGGCTTCAGAAGAAGGCTGGAAATCCTGGGAACATTGGAATCGAAATGCAGGGAAGAAGACAATGAGATAGAGGTGAATTGGCAGCTGGGGCTGACACTCCCAGCCCAAACTCATAGGAGGAAGAGGGGCTGGCCTGAGCTCCCTGCTGCCATGGAGGAAGGTCACTGTGGTTGAGGCATGTCAAGAGAGTTGCCATTCTCTACGACCGCTAATGGTATTTGCAGCTCTGCATTTAAAAATGATGATAAAGGTAATCAAACTGTCAGGAACAGACAGATGGGGAGCTCCCTGGAGCCAGTGAGGGATTCCCTGCTTTCAGTGAGCTGTAGCCACTTACATTTCACTTACACTGTGGACTCAGAGCAAGGAGCAGGGCAGAAGTGCTTTGCAAAATCACAGGAGAAAGGAACACTGAATTTGTCTCTGCTTGAGCTTCAAGACCTTTTTATGCCATCTTTAGACATCACTAGGAAATATTGCAGGGGTTATAAACTTTTCCCAGAAAATATTTTGATGAACAGAAGTCCCTGATGGGATAACAACAGGAAACTTCCTGCAGCCAGGTGCATTCTTCCCTTCCTTGTCCTCTCTCTCAAGGCTTTGATGAGGCCCTGCTGGCAGGAACTGCAGCTCTTTAGATCTATCTGAGCTACGAGGTTCAAGGTTCTTTCAGAAATACAGTCTGCAACACCAGTGGTGGAGATGAAGGAAGGGGAGAGAGGTGTGAGGGCTCCCAGCTGCAGAGCCATTGACCTTGGCCTGCCAGCCAGATCCACAGCTCAGGTCTTTGATCCAGGCTGTGGATCCAGAGCTGTAGAGTGGAAATCTCTTGCTATTCTTTGAGTTCTCCCTTTGTCACAACTATGGCACCCCTCCTGTCTTCTGTCTTCAGATGTTATATCTTTTTTCCTCTTACCTTTGTGTGCTGGCAGTGGGGACCGCTGGCAGCAGGGACAGCTGGCAGCCTTTCTTCCTTTGTGACACAGAGTCACCAGCATGGGGCTGTGTCTGTGCTGATATTACATCCATGCAACCCTGTGTTCCAAGGATCATGTTTGCTTTATTTCTGTGGATTAAAAAAAAAGCCCCAAAACCCAGTAAGAAAACAGCCTTGCTCAGAAGAGTTCTAGCAGTTAATTAGTTTCAACATTGCAAGGCCCACTGCCCAGCAGCTAAAAATCATCGTGTTTGAATGGTGAATTAAGTCAGCCAAGCAATAAATCTGAGCAACAAAACAGTCCCTTTAGCTCAGAGTTGTTCTCTTTCCCCAAAACAGTGAGAAATGGCTTTTTCTGAGAGCCCACAAGGTCATCGAATTAATAAAGCATTTCAAGTAATCTGTGGAAGTGAAGTGACACCCTGCTGCAAGAGATTTGCTGTTAAGGCCAACTTTCTGTAACAGAGTGTGATGCATATAGGATTTCCAAAGCAAACCTGTCCTCTAATTTAGGACAGTTGTCCAAACTCCTTCATGTCTGTTCTGGTCCACTGTCTCCCTCCCTAGTCATTATTTAGGAGAGTTAAGCTTGAGAAAAACTCAGAAAAGAAAGAAAGAAAAAAAAAAAAAAAGCCTGGGATTCTCCCATTGACTAGGCAAGATATTTCTGAATATTTTTGTGCATTAAAGTGAAGACACCAAGGAGAGAAAGTGAGTGAAATGCAGAAAATCTCTTGAGATAATGGTGGGACAGGCTCATGTGTTTTGCAGTGACTGCTTTCCATTCCCCTACCACATAAAAATACAAAGCTATCATGGTACTGCTGCACCCAGAATAACAGAGCTACTCCTTTGATATGAACAGCTCTGGTGTCAGGGACATTTCCATGACCCAGCACAGACAGCAAGAGGTCCAAAGCCCAAGAAGCATCACTCAGACATCCAGGCATTAAATAAACAAAAGGAGTTTGACTTCCAGTTAAATCCTGCCAGCTTAGGCTGAACACAGAAGGATCTCTCCAGGCAATGCAGGCACATGGAGCCAAGCATGCTTTGTGTTGCCCTCCAGTTCCTGTCCTGCATTTTTGGGGTGGCCCTGATTTGGGTTGCAGATGTAGCAGCAGTAGGCATGGAAAGGATGAGATGGGTGATGCATTAAGAGATGCTTTGTGGCAGATATGAGGGAAATCTTTCCAGTAGTCTGGAGGGCTTAGCTGGAGAACAGATTGCCTGGGAGATGCAATGTCTCTGCCAGCAGCTGTTTTTAAGCCAGGATGGACATCTGTGGCTGAGAACACGTCCTAGGTGGCCTCTCATGCTCCCTTCAGACCCAGGGCTGTTCTCAGTGTCCTGATCTTTAGATGAAGAGAAAGGACGGGACAGAATTTTCACTTTCAGCTCTTGCAGATGGCCCATAACAGGTCTGATAGGAGGGCAGGGAGCTCTCCTAATAGGAAGTCAGGAGGAACTCCAGCCAGTTACCTCCAGCCCCTTCAGTGGAAGTTTGTGGGATGGCAGCCTCTGCCTTGCACTTAGAGCTGAGTATCTTCCTTCACTTTCCACTGAGATGGCTTTTTTCACATTTGTAGAACCATTTAACATGAAATATATACTTAATAATATGGTAGCACAAAGAGGCACTGAATAGGACAAACATAAAGAAGAGATGACAATAGCCTCTGCATTATTGTGTCCACTGGGTCCCTTCTCCATGAAATCCTAGCCCAGGCTCCATTTGCCTTGGACTCCCTCAGCACAAACCTCTTGAGTGTCCAGTCACAGCTCTGCCCTCCCAGTGCCACCACAGCTCACAGTGACTGTGCTGCTGCAGGCAGCTGAAATCCGAGGGATGCTCATCCCTCTGCAGCCCCTGACAGCGCCGGCATCCAAACCCTGCAGCCTCTGCACGCTCATTGCCATGCAGCAGGACCCCCAGATCCCATCTGGAGCGTGGCTGCAGACGGACGGACATCTGTGGATGTGCTCACATCCCCACTGATGGAGACGTCCCCGAGCAGCCGTAACGCTCGAGTGTGTGCTTTGCGTTTGGGGCAACAGAGGATTTTTCTCCTATTAAATAAATAAAAGACGTTCAGAGCAACTTGGGATAAAGCCATTCTAATCCTTTTATTCTTTCCAAAAGGAAAATGATTCCATATTCAGGGCACTGTGCAAACAATTAATTAGCCTAACGCAAATGAAAGGCCTAATTGCTCAGCGTTATTGCACTCATTGGCAGCCAGGCATGACCAAAGAATAGGTACTGTTTTACCAGGGATAAAGAACAACTTCCCAGCTTTCAGGGCTTTTTTGATATTTCAGCATCTAGCAGAACGATTTTTTTTTTTTTGAATGATGGTGTAATTCTCACTTCCACATGCAAAAAAGCTGGCAGTATTTGAAGACATCTGAATGAGCTGCTATCCAATTAAAAAAGAGGAGAGGAAAGAGACTCAGCTGGTGTGAAATGACCTGGCTGAAGGGAAGTCGATAAAGCTGTAACTTGCCTGAGCTGAATGACACCGTGGTGTCTCCAGCTGGAGACTTCACTCACAGAAGTGCTGTAACATTAAGAAAAAAATGTATTTTTTAAGGCGTGCACCTAAAATTAAAGTACAATCATCCTTAATGCAGCTCCCTTCTCAATGATCTGTTGTTACCAGATGGAAAAGTGCTCTAAATGGATGCAATGAATTTGTTCACTGTGGATAGGATCATGAGGGATCAGGTTACAGGAGCTTTAAAAACTGAACTGTTATCATTCATGCATCTCTCACAACAAGGAGACAGAAAGCAGATGCTGACTGAGCACTGACCTAGCCTGAAGAGTATGGATCCAATAATTCTTCCTTTAGGCAGCTGATTCTCATGGGAAAATCCCCAAATATTCAGCTGTAATGGCATTATCTGCCTTGTGCAGAGACTGGCAACCAGAGACTCTTCTTTAAAAGCAATCTGGGTGAATTCTGCTCTCATTCACACTTGCACACCCCCATGGAAGGCACTACAGAGGACTTCTCAGCGAGGTGGATTTTTGGAGTTTGGGGTGAGTGGTTACAAAATGAAAGGTGCTTACAATATAGAATACTACCAGCATATGAAAAAGGTGACAAAATAAAACAGATTCATGGTTGAAGGTCACACACACAATGTGAAACAAAGAAGTAAAGGTTTGAGGGCCTTCTTGAAACAATTTTAGGTCAGTACCTGTTTGTATATGCAGCTGGGAACAATTATTAGATGCTGTTGAATACTGAGACAAAAAAAGAAATAAAATCCAAAGGTGTCATAGGAGGAATGGTCCTTCAGATGACTGAATATCCCAATAACCTCTGTCAGGCTGATTAACAACATTCTGCTGAGCTCAATGCAGCTGCTACGTAACCTTAGAGAGAAGGCACTCCTCACTTGAAAAACAGAAAATTCCAGCAGAACAAGGTTTTTCTTTTCAGTTTATTTTGCAAATCTACCAGTTCATTTTATGAAAGTATGAAATCCTACGTGGTTACATTAAACAGTTACTGACAATCCAGGTAATACAAATAATCACTACAAAGTTAGTTTTAGGTACTCTTGGATAACAAGTAGATTTCATATTTTTTAAAATAAGTCACAAAGAAGAGAGAGAGAATAGCCTTCTGATTGTCAGAGACTTTAGTTTAAAGCAAGGAAACCACTGTAGATTCTCCTCATCCTACAAAAAGAGAGAAACACTTTCAATGTTAATGTTCAATTAGATTCATCAAAGACATTAAGTGCACTCATCTACTCTCAGGGTAACAAGAATAGTTCACAAGTTGTTTGGAAACTGATGTCAAATTTCATTCTCTGGAAATCCCTTTTACCATTTAACATCACCTTCATCCTTGCTTTCAGATGCATAAAAATCCTGTAAAATGCACAGAGCTCCAAATCCTCTCTAATTGAATTCAGTGGGAGTAGGATCAGTTCCTCCATTCAGAAGATACCCCTGATATACTAAAATCCTTACAGAACATCCTCCTTCTCAGGAATGAAATTCATGGAAGGAACAAAATACTGTAGTAATTCAGGAAAAATCTCAGCTTTGTTATCCAGCAATTGACACTGCAACTGCATTTCTAGGGACCTTTATGCATGGTCACTCTTTCCTCTCAACCAGCAATAGGACGTATGAAGACACCAGGTAACTGCTCAGTAAGAACTTGGAGCTATGCAAATAAAGTATAAAAATCAAAAAAGAGATCAAATCAGTCTCAAAACAGCTCTCCTGGCACTCATCTTACACACCTCCAGTGTCATTCTGCTGCCTGTAAGCTGCCACTTCTGATGTGACATCTGTCAATCATAACTGCTTCTTAGGAAGCAATTAAATAGTTTAGATTTTGTAGTGGCATCTCTGTGTGTGTGGATTTAGGGGTAACACATCCATATGTTGCATATCATGCAACAGTTCCAGAGAAGCAAGGAGAGCTGTTTAGAGGGAAATAAGGCAGGTGCAGCTACATTCTGATGGCCTGTGGCACAAAGGAGTTTGAACAGATCATTTTCTCTTGTAGCCTTCAGCTCTTTCAACCGTGGGTTGCAAACTCTCAAATCTCCCCTCACACATGTGCAACAAATCTGCAGAACCCACTGCAGCACAGAAGTGAAGCCAGCAGCTTCCTTCTAAGAGAAATAGATATTTATCCTCAGAGTATCTTTTAACACTGATAATCTCAAAAAACTTAAAAGAAACCAGACAGGTTACACAAAACTATACAAAATCTTCACCTGGACATAAAGTGCCATCAAACTATGGAAGCAAAAAAAGAAGTCACTGTTGAGGCAGCTACCTGAAATACGTACAGAAGGTTTATTCCCCTGGAAAAGACAGTTTGCTACAGTCTTGGAAATGGCACCAAGCTGGTGGGAATGTTACTGCAATAAAGGCTAGCAATTTCCTTCCTGACTAACACCACTCTTACTGACAGGCCAAAGGCAACTAGGGTGATTTAACTGGTGGCTGACTGCAGGAATTTCCCCAGAAGGTAGTTTAAAATGGTTATAGATGCTGTCATTTCCCTGTCTCTGATATGGTAACTGTAATTCATTCAGCCCCTTCTTTCTGAGCATGTATTACCACAGACAGCCCCACCCTGCTATTACCACTGTGCCTGCTTGTTTTCCACCTCTACTCATGTAAATGTAATGTCAAATCCTCTTAAGAATCCTGAGCAGTCCTCCAGAATCACTTGTTCAAGTGACATTTCTGTAATAATAAGGAAAGAAAAAAGAGTTGTGTGAAATTAAATAGCACTCCTGTTGCCAAGCTGTTAAAATTATATGGCAATATGCTTCCAGTAGTTGTAAGAAATTAATATGTGGAGTGCTTACAAGCTTTACATCTACTAAATCTCAACAGGATATAAAATGCTATTTAAGTGATACAAATGTTAAGGAGAAAAAAAAACAGCACCAAAGAGTGGAAGAAGAAACTAGATTCTTGTCTGCACTCTGATTCCTGGAGGCTGGATCTCCACCTGAGGAAGCCAGGTGGGAGATCCTTGGTGGAGTACTTGTGCACATGTCAGCAGCTGCAGCTCTCCCTTCTGCCACCTCTCAGCACACGAGGCTGGGCTCTAGCAGTCAGTCACTCCCCTCCTGCAAGCAGTGGCTGGCAAACAGCTCAGCCAGCCCCCTGCTCTCTGCCACTGCCTTCTGACAGGACCAGCCAGAGCAGAGCAACTGTGTCACTACTTTTCACCTGCTTTATTGTAATGCTGTTCAGGAAGATGTGCCTCAGACACCTGTCTGTAGATGATGAATTCATTTCTGAGTTTTACCACGATGTGATTACTGTCATCCTTTTCTCACCACGACGGCAAATACAATATAAAACTTTGGATTTTCTATAGTGAGTGAAATCAGCATAATGAAAAGCCAGGCAGTGCCAGGAGAGCTGTCACTGCTCCATTCTGTGGGACAGGACCAGGGTAAGGCGCTTTGGCAATCAGCACCAAGTTTAAGCAAGAAGCTTTTAAAATATCCACAAGTTTCCTGCAGATGCACAGAAAACTTGAGACCTCCTGGTTGTTCTCTAAGCTGCTTTGAAACTACAACAATTCATTTAATCCAGCAGCAGATCCTGGCACTATTTTTTCCAAAGTACAGTACATTTTGATAGCAACACAAGCATGTGACACAAAACAGATTTGTTCAAGCTCACTGTGGTTCTGATGGGCTACACGCACCAAGAGGCAACTCAAAAAGAGCACAGAACTCAATTCATCAGGATAACAACACTGACTCAAAGGAATTTCAGCTCAACTTCGTGAAGAAAGAAGGAGCTCACAAAGGAAAAGTTCTTATTGCAAGTTGTACTGCTCAGCTTGGTCACTTCTCACACAGATCTGAAGTATCAAAAGCTACCAAGGAGCCAAGGACAAAGAATTCCTGTTTTGTAACTATTTTAAATATAGCAAGCCTGCTTTAGAAAGAAAAGCCCCCGCACAATATTCCACATGGCCTTTTCTAGCAGACTGGAATTGTTAAATCAACACAGACAGAAAATACACACTTCAAACTACTTCTGGCACCTTGTAATTTGGAAAACACTTGTGCACATGGGATGAGGCAGCTTGTTTGCAGACCCTTTTCTCACAGTGCCCTTGGATCCCTCGAGCTTCCTTCACCGCTCTGTGGATCAGCAGGTGCCTTCCTCAGCAGGCACAGAGTGGCAGCTGCCGTGGGACACGGTGTCGATGCTCTGCCCTTGGGCCTGGGGGTGGATGGACACCTGCACGGCGATCTCCTGGCCCTGCTCGCTCAGGGAGCCGTCGTCCGAGTCGCCGGCCGGGGACTCGCTGCGCTGCACCTGCGCGCTGCCGGGGAACAGCGCGGCCTGCGCCCCGCAGCCCGGGGGCTGCTTCTCCTCCTTGCCCGCCTCGTCGGGCTCCTCCACCCGCACGGCCTCGAAGATCTCCTCCATGAACGCCCTGCAGTTAAGGATCAGAGGCGGGAGGGGAATGCTCCTGGCGAGCTCCTCGATGTACCGAGCAAACTCCATGGTTTTAAACTGAGTGACTTTGGCCAGCTCGAGCGTTTTGGCAGATGTGATGATGGGGATGCGCTTGGCGATCTCGAAAGCCTTCTGCAGCTTCTCGGCCCCTTCCGTCCGGAAGAACTCGTTGATGGCCTTCTCCGTTTTGCGGAGGTGGCTGCTCATCATGCACAGGCGGGTGATGTTCAAAATGAGGGTGATGGCAAAGGCAACGAGGCACACAATCATGTAGTAGATGCTCATGTCCCCTGAGGTGAAGATAACCCTCAGGGTGACTGTGTAGTACAAGGTCTCGTTATGATTAATGCCTGCACACGTGTACCGGCCCCGGTCAGCAAAGCTGACCTTGGTGATGTTGAGGGAATTATCAGCAATCCTCCACCGGTCATCTGCAGAGGGGCAAGAAATAAACAGAGCTCATGAAACAAAAATCCCAGGGTAAACATCATCAGGAGTCAAAGCTTGGCAGTGAGCATTCTACTTGTAGCATAGTAACAGTACACCAAGGACTGAAATGTCCTTTTCATGCTTGTGACACAGAAAACCATAACCCACTTACCCCTCATGCTGCTTAATGGTAAATTATTCTGCATGCTTGCTACACTACTTTTACTTCCTCCTCTCATCTGCACTTTCCAGTGTGCTTCTGGTTCTTTCTGATAGGGATCCTAATTCTTAACTAGGGCTTCTCACCCTGTGTTAAAAGACTGTCCTCCATAAAGTCTAATTTTCCATACATTCAGAGTCAAAAGTCAAGCAACCCATGAAAAAGATCAGTCTGTAAATGGCTCTGTTGGCAAAAGAACCCAGAATTTTCTTGAGACAGTTTTCTGCTGAGCATGCAGTGCTGACATGCAAAACCCAAGTAAAAGAGAAATCAATACAAGAAGCTTTATACAGCATTTGCTGTGCATTCATAACTTAGGGGGAAAACTGTTTTCATAACTCATTTCTTCTAATTACTCTGCTTTGAACTGTTTTCATAACTTATTCTTCTAATTACTCTACTTTGAACTAATCTCCAGATGGCATTACAACTACAAAAAGGTTACTGAATACTTAAGGCAGAAAGATGCCTCCAACAAGATCCTATCAATTAGTTCGATGACCTTCATTAATACTAATAGAGAAAAACACATGTATCTCTAAAACATTTTTTTAAATTAAAAACTGCAGGGATAGAAGTATAGGAGCCAATGGCTAGGAAAATATATTCCCCTTCAGTTCAAAAGGGTTAAATAGCATGAATTCCATCGTTGGCCATTACATATTGTGTTACTTTCCACAATCTCATTGGTGCATAAACCAAGAAATAAATGTACTAAGTATGTTTTAAAACATATCCTGTAACAAAATTAAAGCACAAATTGCCAGCTCAAAAGGTCACAAGTTGTGGAGAACTGTGTTTAATTCATGCATTTGGAAAAATACAATTTCAACCAGAGCAATAATAAATAAACCCATCAGTTAGTATTGGGTAAGATGAAGACTCATTTCTTCTGTATGGAACACTGGGATGACTCTTGAACAACATCATTCTGTGGGGCACCAAAGCAGGATGGAACAGAAGTACTCAGGTGTAATTCCCATGCAACATTTCAGAGGGCAAAGGACTTTGTTTTGCTCTCTCCTTATCTCCCAATTGTAAAAATGGGAGGATAGGAAGTGAAAACTATAATAAAGTCCCAGGGTTTTTCCAATACTGTTTAAAAGGGGAATAATGATGGATAGAAAACAGCAGGAAAACTCACCTTCATCTTTCTGTTCAAGCAGGTGTCCTCTGGAGTTATACCAAAGGATATGTTCATACTGGCTGATGTTCAGTTTACATTCAATTAAAATACTGCTCCCCTCTTTGGCTATGATATCATGGTGTGCTGGAGAACTTATTAAAGCTTGAGACACTGCATGAAGTGATGCATTGAAAGACCTGAAAGCAACTGTCCTGTTAAAAGCTACATTTTCCACTGTGAATCCAACTGAAAGACCAGCACTAACAGTCAAAATTAACAGGCAATAGCTGAGCTTCATGGAAATCTAGTGAAAATTCTTCTTTCATTTAATTTGGAGAAATGAGGTCATATGATATTAAGCTGTCTGTATTGGTCTGAGATAGGAGAGGAGCTCTTGATTTGTTCTGTGATGGAAAATGTCTGGGATCCAAATGCACTTTCAAGACCATCAATATTTGAAGTGGAAACTGGAAGTAAAACTGGAAAAAAAAAGCAATAAGTTTATTAATGACCTCAAGGTTACCGTATATTCAAATTTAATTTGCAATAAACAGATTTCAAATATCATAACATAAACTGTCAGCCGAGAGGTTCCAAATCAGAGCTTTGCTCAGAACACAGGGATAAAATGAGGGTAAGAAGGCATTAGCACAACCTCCAGTCCACTAGATGTTCATCTTCCCAACCAAATAAATAATCTCTGGAACAATAATCATTAAGGGGAAAAAGGTTTTACAAAAAGAACAAATTGTTCAGACTACTCGAAATGCACAATTATCTTTAAAAGTGGGTTCTGCATTTGTTACCAGAGAAAAAGTGCTTTCTTAATAGAGGAAGAAAAGCAAGAAAGAGGATGTAATTTCTGCCTCCCTCTCCACCAATATCAAAGTGCTTTTAAGCCCTGGTTTTCTAAAGCCAGTCTTTCATTCACTGCCCAGAGAAAAACCAAAGTGCACACACACACATCTGATATTTAGCATTTACATCTACTTACTTGATTTTAGGGGCACAACTGATATTAGATATCTAAATACTATATAATATGATTTAATTACTTGGAAAAGTCTCCTGGTTGTTATGTACAGCCAGAAGAGGAAGTCCTTTTCTGAACAGCAGGACACTGATGCTTACACATATTTCCTTTTTTGCAATATCTCTTGTTGCTGCTGCATTCTCTAAGTCTGCTCCCTGTTATTCTTGTTTATTTTACTCCTGTTGAAAATCTTTTAGTTTATGCTGTTTCATCTAAGCAGTCATATATTCTTCATTGTCTTCTCCACCCAAACTTAATAGAAACATGAAAAAATTGTTTTGTCTAGGGACAGATACTCTTCAAATTAATGTGCACAAAAGATATTTTAAGACATTAGGATACAACTAATTTTCTGTCTTTTGCACACAAGCCAGAATAAAACCAACTTGTAACAAAAGGAGATGACACTGATAAGAGACAATCTGTAATCAATTTTCCTGGAAGCCTGGTTCAAGAAAATTTCTAATCCAATATGTGTTCCCTGAAGTTATGATTCCATCTAGCTCCAGAGCTTTAAAAAAACATTTACAAAGTACAGAAGCCACAAGCTCAAATATTCTCCTAAAAAATATCTCACTTCATATCATTGACTGTGTGACTTCAAATTTATCATCTTTTATTCTACAAATAACAGATGTTAGTGGAAGGGAATTTCATAAATATCACAACACAAAGGGACCTTTGACTTAATAAATAATGCAGACACTTTTCATCTTTCTAGAATTACTGATTAGCACTATCTAAAGCACTTCTGAAAAATAATGCAACATGCATAAAAACAGGTGATTTCTAGTAATTGTCTTTCATCACAGACAAACTAAGCATATTCAAAAGGGGGAATTCTGCTGATGCTATCCAGACTGGGAATTTTTTTCAGTGAAAGTTAATTTGTCGAAGGTCAAACCAGATTCCAGACTTGACAACTGATGAGAAATGTGTTATCTGACCCATTTCCATTTCTGTTGCAGCTATTGCCAAAACCAGTTTAACAAAGAAGGCAAAGAAGACAGCTGTGTCCAACTCTCCTTCAAGCTTGACTAACCAACTCACCCACTGAATCCTGCAAGAGAAACTGGAAAACAGGCTCCCTGCTTGTTTCTCTGTAAACAGCAATCCCTTCATTTGCTTTTTTTTTTTTTTTTTTAATCATTGGCCCCACTCTGTTTTCTATCATGCCTCTTGTCCTTTCATTTAAGATGAGACTAGTGCAGAGAACTCAATTATACCATTGTGCTGGAGGAGCTACTTTCCCACAGCTAAACAGTTAAAACCACTACCAAGGCCTCTTTCATTCCTGTTTTTCACCAGCTACACTTTAGGGAAAGCATTACTGAGTCCTGCTGCCTCTGAAGAGCATCCCATCCACAGCAACAGCACAGGTCTGAAAAAAAAAAAAAAGCTAAGGCTGCTGTTGATCAGCAATTATTCTTCTGTTTGAGGGAGTGGTTTTAACCTTCCATTTTTAGACCTCTGGTATTTTCAGTGTTTCAGAGTCTGCAAAAGGCTGCTGACACTGACCTGCTTGCTTTGGCAGCCTTATGCACACCCCACACAGACAGGCTGTGGACATTGGGGCTGCTTTAAAGGTCTGTCACAGCTTGTGGTGGCAAGCGAGGTGCTGTGGTCCCAGACCTGCAGCAGACATCACCCTATGACCCAGCTAAAAATGCACTTTTGCATGTATCAGACTTGACTTCACAGCACCTGATGCAATTAAAACAGACCACAGTTCTGCAGCAAACACAAACCCTCATCTTCACCCTTGAATCACAGGCACATTATAACTTCCAGTCTTCTAAAACAATAACATCCCAACTGATACTTTAGATTTATTAGAGAATAATCCCAGTGCCTCTTGTACTTTGCCTGTGCCGTTGTAATTTTAAATTATTAAATTTGAATTGTTAAGGTTTCCAAGTGTCTCTGACGTCTGTTCTTAAATGACATTAGGAATCTCACTCATTTATTTAACACAAGAAGTACTCAGCAACATTTTCTCTCATAAGAATAATTATCTTCAGTAATTGCATATGCTCTCCACTACACTTGCACTGAGCCTGCATAATGCATAAACCATTGGTGATGGGTCATTTAATTTTACTATTAAATTCTTCGAGGTCTGATTTATTAGAAATTGTTTGTCTTTTGGAAAAGCCATTATTGCTAAGCAGACAATGATCTCTCACTGCCGAGTGCTGGGAACAATAAAATGATTTGCAAAATCCATATTCTTCATCCATTGCACTTATGCAAAACAGCTGCTAAAGGACCCAAAAAGGATAAAGTGTGATCAGTGCCAACATCACAATTCTTCAACAAAGTGTTAAGCTCAATCAAGATGAAATGTGCCAGAATAGAAACTGGCTATTTTACAACTGAACCTGAAGCTGAACTCAACACATTTAACCTTTATTAAACCATAAGTTGTAACAACAAATAGCAGTGGAAAGATAAAAATCTGTGATGCATGTGCTTGTATGAGTCATCCTTGGCTCCTACCCTGAAGAAGTGTATTTGTGTCTAACTTAGAGCACTCTAAGTAGTCCCACTGAGGTCAGTGGAAGCACTGATAGTACTTAAAATTACACACATTTATATGGCACTGCAAAATTGGGGCCCAGGAGGTTGCAAGTTATATGGTTTTACATTCACTGCTTATAACATCACTTCATACCTGGAGTAACGTGAGGCAATAAACCCAGACACACCTGACAGAGCACAGGCTGCAGATGTCTTGCAGAAATACCATTTGCAAGCCCCCTCTGACCCTCTGTCAAACATTTGGCAGAGCCCTGCAGAAAGGAACTCTTGGGAAGTTTATGAACACAGCCAGCATGGTCGTGACAAGAGCCATTTGGGGTGCTCCAGCATGGGAGAGGCTGCAGGGAGGGCTCACCTTCTGCTGGGACCAGCCAAAGCTCTGCAGGGGAGTCCCACAGCCCAAAAACCAACCTGAGGGGCAAATCCACAGCACCCCAGGGCCAGCCTCACTGCTGCCTGATGGGATTTGTTGTTTTTGCACATCCCTTGGCTGCCTGACAGGACACGGTGTTTTGCTGTGCTTATCCCTTGGGTGTGTGACACCTGTCACGGGCTAACTCGCCACGACACGGCATCGACCGTGCATCAAAACAGGTTTTTCTGTCCTGTCAGCTAAAAACGACCAGGCACGAAGTTTCACTTAACGCTACCCTGTCCTCACAGCCCCTGCATGCTCACAGTTCACCCGTGGAAAAGCCCTGCTCCAGCTGGTGGTGGCAGTGGGACACAGGACACGCACACGACCACACTGTGGCCGAGGGCAGCGGGCCACAGGGAGGGTGACATCACGCGGGCTGGTGTCACTGGGGCATGACATCATGCCAGGAACACAAATAGGCTATTCTGACTTGGAAGAAAACCACACGGCTCATCCAGACCGACTGTGGTCCTGCTCAGGACACCCCAACAGCCCCACCGGGCAGCGCTGTCCAAACGGCCCCGGAGCTCGGGCAGCCTCGGGCCCTGCCCATTCTCTGGGGAGCCTGGGCAGTGCCCAGCACCCTCTGGGGAAAAAACCTTTCCCTGATCTCCAACCTAAACCTCCCTGGCACAGCTCCAGCCGTTCCCTGGTGCTGTCACTGTCACCCAGAGCAGAGCTCGGAGCTGTCCCTCCGCTGCCCCTCGGGAGGAGCTGCACACCCCGATGAGCTCTGCCCGCAGTCTCCCGTTCTCCGGCCTGACCAAGGGAAGTGACAACAAGCCTCCTCCTGTGGCTTCCCCTCGAGGCCTTCTACCGCTTTCGCTGCCCTCCAAACCTGCCCCTGTTTCCACGCCAAAACAGCGAAGCGGGACATGGCCCCGCGGCCTCCCCCTCCGACCCCGACCTCGCCAGGTGAACCTGGCGGCACCGCCGCTCTCACCGGGACGAGGCTGCCGTGCCCGGCCCGGCCCGGCCCGTCCCGCAGCTCCGCCGCCGCCGCCGGCCCCGCCGCCCGGACGCGCTTCCCCGAGCTGAGGCCGCTTCCGGGGCAGCGCCGGGGCCGCTCTGCGCCGGCCTCGCTGCTCTCGGTCCGCCCGGAGCCGCGGGGGCCGCGCCGACCGCCGACGGTGAGGGGCGGCACAGCGTGCGGGGCACAGCGAGCCCCGCGGGGACACGGGCGTTGGGGGCCGCTGAGGGGCAGGCGGGACCGTGGCCGGGCGGTGTGGGCACCTGGCGGGCTCCTGGCGGCAGGAGCCCCACGGGGAGGTTTAGGGAACTTGGGGTGCCATATGGAGCAGCCCCATTGGGGGTCATGGGACTGTGGGGGTCTCCCGGGGAAGCGGAGGCACAGGGAGGCCTGCAGGGCTGCGGGGTGGGGACGGTGCGGGGTGAGCCGGGGGTCCCGGCAGATGCGGTGGCGTCCCCAGCCCGCGCCCGGGGCTGTCGCGTTCCCTGCCTTGAGGCACCGCTGCGCCGTGGCGGGGCGGCCGCCCCGACTGCATCAGTGAGCGCCTGGCCGGGGGGGGACACAGCAGTGTCACCCCAGCGTGATCCCGGGGCTTCTCGGCTTGTCCCTGCCTGGCCTGCGAGTCATTTCAGCTGCTGCCAGAGGAGCCCGGAGGGGTGACACACGGGCCCCGAGAGCAGCGTGGCAGCCCCGCTGCCGGCTCCCCGGAGCTCCCCGGGGCTCCCCGGGCCGGTCCGCGGTGCTGGCGCGGCTGTGGCAGCTGGAGCTGGCCGCAGCTCCTGCGGTGGCCATGCCCTGATCCCCCGTACAGGACAGAGCCAGTCTGCCTCCCTGCCTGCTCTGCTCTCTGACTGCTGTCCCCATCTGTCCCCTACGCTCCTCCAACCAGCCATGCCAAGCGATTTGTTTTCACTTTTATTTTGGTTGTGCATGTAATGGATTTAATTATCTTTTGTACCTCCGTTTGTTTTTCAGAGTTAGCAAACTGGTTTATTTTCTTGTGGAGAGGGTGTGTCAGTTAGATAAAGCCACGTGTCCCTGTGGGACTTTAAACTTCCAAATAGGCTATTTTTGAGTCAGACGTAATTCGGTGTACACACATGTGGGTACATGTGGCAACACTGTTGTGTTTAATTATTTAAAACACCAGTGTGATGCTCTTGAACGAATGTCAAAGTGCGAGGGAGTGATTATTTTATGTGCTTTGCTTTCTATGGATGTTTGTAGTCATGTCTGAGGAAGGCAGTGGGGAAAATCTGAAAGATGAAACCTCTTACAAAGCTGAAAATGAACAGAAGACAGAGGAACTTGGCTGCTCTGAGAGCAATGAAGGGAGAGAACAAGAGACTGTGCCTGTGACTCGGAAAAGACCTGAACCCAAGCCCCCAAGCCAGCCTGCTGCCACAGAAAAGCCTGCAGGGGATGCCATCAAGGTAAGCTCCTGTGCTTGCTCGGAAAGATGGGACTTCACATTTCATGGCTTTGAGCACAGGAGAACTCTGAGCACAAGCCCCACTCCTTTCTGAAAATTCACATTGCTGTTCTCTGAAATGAAAAAGCTGCACAAAAGTCACATGTCACTGGCTGCTTGTGTTCCTTTCCTCACTGTAATGCCTGCATCAGTCTTCTGTTTTTCTTCATTAAAGGTCTCAGATCCTCCTGCAGTTCAGACAGGGTGGGGCTACTGGGGAAGCTGGGGGAAATCTCTTCTGTCAACTGCGTCTGCTACCGTAGCTACTGTAGGTAAGGCTCTTTGTAGTATTTGATAAATATTTTAATCAAGTTTTGTGTCTCAAGCTGGTGCTTTAGAACTTGTTTCTAGAGAAGAGGATTTCAGTTATAGCTGCCGTTATTGGAAAAATGTCAAGAGAATTGTTCAAGTAATGGGAAAAGCTTGTACCAAAAGGTACAGTGAGATTAAGGAGATATGCACAGGCAGAATTACTTTCAGGTTTTTAAGGCGTTTGTGTAATTTTCACCTGGTATTTTAAACTAGTATTCTGCCAGTATTTACAACTTTATTTAAAAGCTAAGATGAAACCTTGGTTCATTACATTATAGGTGAGCTGGATAGAAGGAGGTTTTAGTGCTGGTTAAATTGTTTTGAACAGAAGGAATCTTGAATAATAAAAAAGAATAAGCAGCTCTAATCCTGTTTCTGTTGTTCTCTAGGTCAAGGTATTTCAAATGTCATAGAAAAAGCAGAAACAACCCTTGGGATCCCCAGTCCTACTGAAATCTCATCAGAGTCTAAAGATGGTGCAAGAGGTCAGTTTTGTACTGCATAAAAACAACCCTGGAATGTTTTTCACAACATAATGAGCCCCAAAATAACATCACCTTACTCTGCACCTTGCACCTTGAGACTGATAATAAAATAATTTAACTAATACTCTCTTGCTTAGTTCTGTTAGCTCTGAAAAGCAGAGAGGAAAATAATCTGAATTGTAGGCTTGCTCCTAGCTGATATTTAGTGTCTGTTGGTTTTCTCCACTCTGTGGCTGACAGGATCTTTTTTCTTTTGGAAGTCAGGAAGTTAATTTTCTGCCTTCTAATGCAGGAAGTGAGAATCCTGCTGCCAGCAACGCTGATGCAGCTGATGATGGCAGCTCCTTCCCTATTGCTGGGGCTCTTGAAGTTTTATCAACCATCTCTACTGCTGTCCAAAGCACAGTGAGTGAGTTGGGAATGCAGGAGAAAATGGGTTTAAGGGAGCTTTGGGGTTTTGGCCTTTCATCTGAAACACTGTAAGAAGAAACTTAATTTGACATTTGTGGGATGCATGGTGATAAACTCTTCCAGCCTTCAAAAAACCATTATCTTGGGCCTTGCTTCTACTGGCACCTAATGTGAAAGATGTTATGAATTTTGATAGTTCTGTATTGAATGTTGGTACCTAACAAAAAAATCCTAATGGTGGATTGTGCAGAGCACTCATTTCTGTGCGTGTCACCTCTGTGCTCTGCCTTTCCTTTGGAGTAGTCTGCTAAATGCAGGGTCAGACTCATTCCTGGAGTATTTCCACTGATTTCCACAGAACTAGAGATGAAATCCATTCTCCTCTTCAAAAACCTATGTGAAACTAGCTCAGTTTGCTTGGAAATCAGCTTGCTCCTGTGACCAAGAGAAATGCACTTCAAAGGAAGCCATTACCCTTAGAAACTGCTTTTGTGATCTGCTGTCTTGTCAATTTGCCTGGGAATCTGAAAGAGCTGCAGATGGAAAGCTGGCTTCTGTTTTTTTGCTTTTAAGGCTCGAACAAAAGTCAGCAGTCAAAATCCACAGGTCTGCTGTTTTCTCATTGGAAGGATGAGAACTGAATACTGTAATGTGCTGAGAACCAGCTTGTTCACAAACTAAAAAAATGTATTTCCCATCAGATTGCTGCAGCTGTCTGGGTGCTGTAATAAGCTGTTGGGTGATAATGTGTTGTGGCTCTTTCTATGTCCTGCTGCTCTCTTTGTGACGATTAGGGTTGAATTTAGGGTGACAAGGACCAATTTGGCTTTTATGTGAGTGCCCAGAGTAAGATTGCTGATAAAACCCTCCCAATTCAATTTCTTCCATTGTGTAATCTTCTCTGAGTTTTATGTGCTGTCTTTATCCAAATCTGATTCCTAGGGTAAAAGTGTTATTAGTGGAGGTCTGGATGCCTTGGAATTCATCGGCAAAAAGACAATGGATGTAATAGCTGAGGGAGACCCTGGATTCAAAAAAACAAAGGGCCTAATAAACAGAACCTCTACATTATCTCAGGTACAGCACTTCCCTATCAGCACCTCATTGGTTTCTCTCATCTCTTCTCCCTTCTTTTGTGGTCCTGTCATTAAGCAACCGTTTTTTGCTATTGAGCCAAAAGCCTTCTCCTCCTCTATTCTCTATCTCCCGGCACTGTCACGAGGCCTCTGCTTTTCTTTTTCAGGTCTTACGAGAAGCAAAGGAGAAAGAAGAGCAGCAGACAGCTACCGAGGTTACCATGGCTACTGAGAAGAAAGCCCATTATGGGTTACTGTTTGATGAGTTTCAGGGTCTTTCGCATCTGGAGGCCTTAGAGATGCTTTCCAGAGAGAGTGAATCAAAGGTAATGGCCTTGAGCATTTTGCTTTCTATTTTGAGTTCAGCTGAGCAGGGGGAAAAAGATTAGAAATATATGTATATCCATGTAAAATCAAGTGCTCAGAACTTGCTGTAAAATGATTACAGAACTTCACTTTGATCCTTGCATTAGGATCCAGTGTTTACCTTGGGAGCAGTTTGTCCTGTCCTCAGCTCCTAAAGCCATTCCCTTTACCCCAGCCAGTCTCAGTTCCTGCAGTTCTGTTCCTCCAACTTCTCACAAGTTACTCTCCTCACACCTGCTGGTTTGCTACCTTGGCCTGCATTTTCCATCCTGTTGGATTGATTTATTGATTCTCTCTTTGGTTGTGCTGCCCCTAACCAGGTGAAAGCAGTTCTGAATGCCCTCTCTGGAGAGAAGTTGGACACACTGAAGGAAGAAATGGAACAACTCAAAGAAGCATTTTCTTTGCCTGAATTCTTTGAAGAAGAAGAGGAAGAAAAGAAGGGTAAGAGAGCCCCAGGTTCTGAGAAGAGAAGCTGGTCCTAGTGCAGAACCAGCCAGCCCTGATCAGTAGCAATGGGCATGATGCCAAATTTAAATTATTCTTTAGCTAGATGTTTAATCCTAAAGCCGTCTTGGTCCAAGGGCATGACAGGTAGCAACACCCTTCCCCTCTGAGAAGATGAGCTGTAATTTTGTAGCAGGAATGATTTCTTGCCAGAGCAGGGTTATAGTTGTTTGACTCATGGGCAGTTCATACAACTGACCCTGAGCCAAGATGCTAATTCAGAGAGAAAGTGGGTTTCCTTGACCAGGAGGGGAAACTGTGAACAGAGTTGTCCAACATGTGGGAGAGCAAAAAGCCTTTTTATTTGTTTTTTAAATGAGAGTTAGCCACACAGAGCAAAAGACTCAGAGGTACCTTCACACACAAGAGCCCTGATTCCTGAGAATTACATGAATTTAAATGTAAATTTCTTGCATTGCTTTTACCTAAATGCTCATCAGGGAGGGCTTACACACCTGCACTTGCTATCATTCAACATTTAATGTATCTTTTATATTTGCACATAATGGATTTCACATCTGCTGTGCCATATATAATAGGAGAACCATAGGCTCTAAGTGATATTTCAGACTCTCCAAGGTGATGTGCAAGTTAGTGTGTTATAAAAGGCTGCCTGTAAAAAAATAAAAAATAAGAAAGAGGAGTTACCTTAGCTACAAAACCAGAATTGAGAAAGCAGGAACTAACCTTCAGGCACTGATGTCTCCACCTTTGCAGAACTTACCTTAGAAATTGTATTTGAAAAGACTGGGTTTGATGCATTCTTGCCTGAGGTGATGATTCAAAGAGAAATAAAGGAAACAGTTGACAGACTTGTGCAGAACTAGTTGTGCATTGAAGTGGTGCTTATTCCTGAATCTGTGCTTTGTGTGGATTCTTTAACCTTTCGTGTCCTTTAGGAGATGAAGAGTTCACAAAAGAAGTAACAGAGTTGTTTTCAGAATTGCACATCTCCTCCACGCCAGACAAAGTGATCACGGTGAGTTATTTTCATATTCTAAAAGCTGGAGAGTTTCCTCACAGGAAGGCCTTCTCTTCACCTGCTTTGCTTGTGAAAATATCAACTGCACAAAACCAAGCCATATTTTAGATCTTTTGGCAATGGTAGGCAAAGGAGATGGGCCTTTAACTTTATGGGGCAGAATCATGTGAGCCTTCAGCCACCACGGTGAAAAAACCTACAGTCATGAACTGAAGGCCTGCTCTTGGTACAAAGCACCTCGTTTTACTATGTTCAGGAGCTGGTGTGAGGAAGATTCATATTTTCTGCCATTATTTCACTACCCTTCAGATCCACCAAGTGGCAGCAGCATTCTGCAGACATGTTTTTAGAGCACCTCTGATAGTTTGGTCTTGTTGGTAAACTCCAGCTTCTGGTGCTAGAGAAACAAATGCCCTCAACTGCATCAGTGCAGCCAAACTTCTGCAAAATCCTGAAGGCACTGGGCTCATTTGTCCTGGTTCTTCTCAGAAGCTCAAAAGGAGTTGTAGCTGCTTCTTTCCTCTGGAGAGAGCCAATATTCCATTGTCTTGGTGTGAAGGGGGGCTTCATTCCAGTCATTAAATATTATGACATATCTTGCTCCAGGTGAGGACATCTGCTTATGAGTGGATTGCACGATTCAACAGCAGTCTTCCCAAAGAAGAAAAAGAAAATGAAGAAAACCAAGAAGAAGAATCTAGAGACGGTGACCAGGAGGCTAAGAAATCAGTAGAGGTAACTGGGTAATCAAGGAAAAGAATATCTGCCTGCAGAGTGTTTGTCTGGCTGCTGAGTTGCAGTTGTGACTCACAGGGTTTATGGGTTTCTATTTCTGTGTGGGTTCTGAGGTCTGAAAGGACAGTGATAGTATGCTGTGTGATTGACTTGTTTTAAATAATAAAAGCTGCTAGTTTTCATGTTGTATGCAGAATTTTTGTCACTCTTGCAGGATATTCATGCATTTGCCATAAGAAGCCTGGCAGAACTGACAGCCTGCTCCATTGAAATGTTTCACAAAACTGCAGCTTTGTTTCTCTATGGTCAGAAACAGGAGGTGACAGCCACAGACAGAGCCAAGTCCCTGTCACAGTGAGTGCATCTCTCAGTAAATGGATAGCATATAATTACTGATTAAACTGTCTAATAATTCTTTGGAAATCCATACAATGTAGGGCTCTTGAATTCTGCATAGGTGTTTAAATTTGGGAATTGGGCGAATTTGTGATGGGTGGCATCATTATCTTCCAACAGAGCTCAGCTGTCTCTTTCCAGCTTAAAGGCATTTCTTGTTAAGAGGAAACTCTTCTTGAAAGCTTTGTGTAGCCTAGAAGGATATTTGCATTAAGCTTGTGCCAGTCAGTGGGCAGAGATTTAAAACATGACAAAACAGATGCACAGAAGTGATTCCCGATCACCTCTTTGTTAATCATTTAGTATGCTTGGTACATGAGATGGCAAAATTACTGCACAGGAGAACTTGGCATGTGTCTGAAATGTGCAGTACTTTCTAATTCAGAAAATGATACTTGCCTGTAAAAAAAGGCAAGCTAGTACTGTTCCTTCTGGAATGGATGTGTGTCCTCTGAGTACTCTTTAAGATCTTCTGCTTTAATTATTTATTTCCCCATTTTTTCCCTCTCTATTTTATTTGGCAAATTTCTGAATCTTCATACACCATTTATATCAGTCTTGGTTTAATTTAACTTGGTAAGCATAGGAATAGAGCATTTATGTTTTAGAGGAATGCTGAAAGAAACCTAATCTTGTGGACTGTGTTTCCCTCATTGTTTTCCCTGTCTTCTTGCACAGATTGACTATCATGCTGTGTAAAGAACTGTCAGCTTTCTCTAAAGAGTTCACAACATGCTTGACGACTGCAGGGGTAAGAGTTACACCACAGTTCTTAGGAATGAGATGTGCTTATTTGATAACAACCTTGGGATCTTTGCCAGGAACTTCTTTTTGTTTTTGCATGTTTACATATGCAGTTTTTAACTTGTGAACTGATCTTTTAGGCCAGTTTGTTCCTCAAACTGTGGCATCTGAGCTTTTGAGAGCCTGGCACAGAGTGGGGGTGGGAATTGATGCTCACAGGTCTAAGGAGACAGAGGCAAATGAAGTTTGTGAGCCTGTTGTGGATTTTCCAAAGCACTCAGGTGTTCCTGAAGATGGTATCATCATCTCTGTATTCCCCACTTGTCCCCAGTTCATTTGAAGGTGTGATGTGTATTCATACCCAACCTGTGCTGGGCACATGCAGGTTATTTTGTTCTTCTTTGCATGCTCCAGGGCTGCTAAGCTTGTGGCTTAGGTTTCCTCTAGGTAAGGGAGGAGTGGTGGTTTTAAGCTTACTGAGGGTTTAGCTTTATCTTGCTTGAAAAAATGTGATCAAATTTTCAATCAGGATAATATATGTCTGATCTCTGCAGGTCAAAGAGAAAGCAGATGTGCTTAATCCCTTAATCACTGGAGTGTTTTTGGAGGTCAGTTATGCTAACGTTAAAACTTTAAGCTAATACTTTAAAAATAGATGTGCTGGTTCTTCCTACTTTAGGATCCTTAGTCATGCCAAGTTCTCTAACCCATGGTCTAAAATAGTGCTTACCTGTCTAATAACTTGAAAGTTTTGATAAATGTTTGTAGATTTGCACAAAAGATGAGTTACTTAGTGAGGAGTGAGTGTCAGCTCACAGTTGTGATGGGTCAGGAGATACATATTAAATTCAGCAGTCTGGATTTTTAGAATTTAAGTGTCCAAAGTCAAATCTTAGACAAGTTCAGAAATTAGCATAAAAGAGTCCTAACACTTCCCTACTGTTAAATTGGTTCTCAAGCTTTCGGAGCTCTGAGGTGTGGTAGGAAGGGGGTGTTTCATGTTCCTGTGTTCTTCCTTCCTGTCACAGCATGCTATGCTTCACTTAGAAATAAACACTTTTCTGCTCTTACTGAGAGCAGCATTCTGCATTTGGATTGAAACTGATCTTGTCTGGCAGTCTTTAAGCCATTTGCTTTTTTTTGCCTACTGGCATAAAGCCCCTCAAAAACTTGACATAAAATTGATTTCTAGAATGAAGCCTTTAAAATCCAGCAAGCACTAGGCTTCTGTTTTTTTCTGTGCAATAATCAATGCTGTTTGAAATGAGTATGTGGTGAGTAAAGCTGATTGGTAGCATGGCTATTCATGTGTGTATTTTGATTTTTTTTTCCACAGGCTTCAAACAGTGCTTCCTATATCCAAGATGCCTTCCAGCTCTTGCTGCCTGTACTGCAGATCTCTCTTATTGAGGCTAGAACGGAACTATCACAGTAATAAAAATCCTTCTAATTAAGAACTTTTTGACCTTCCCACTTCGTAGTTTCCATGCTGGAGAATGATGTAATGGCTCTTATTAAAGGGAAAAAGATGAACTCTGCTCACTGCTGCTGCAAGAATGGTGATTAAGTGCAGTCTGGCAATGACAGCTCTTACAGCACACTGAGAGATGTGATTAGCATAGTCCAGGCTGGTGGACAACGTGACAGACTTAAAGTGCAGATTGCTCCTCTGTTTCATGGACTGTCTGTGTCTTTTCACTGAAATCTCTCTGCTGTATGTGTTAACAAGCTCTTTGTGTTCACAGTCCAGAGAGCTTCTCCAGTGCTGAAGAGAGGAGTAGCAGCTGGCTAGTTAGTTAGCTAAAATCATGGTGTGATTTTTAAGTCAGACATAATTGGGTTCCTGATAGCTCTGCATTCCTGTTGAAGTGAATATTAGATAGGAAGTGCAAGAAGAGGCAAATTTTTGTCATTATGAACCTTGCAGTTCCTAGACTGGGCAGAATGGAGCAGAGAGAATTCCTGATCAAGCTGTTGCTGAAGAGAAGCTCAGCTTCCTGAAGATGTCTGTACTGACTCAGGGATGTGGGACAGGGACTCTCACCAGGGGGCTGTTTCTCATTCTCTCATGCTGTGCTTGCTTCAGCATGGGCTGGGAAAATGCTGATCTGGCCCTGAGAATGCAGGTACTTGGCTTTATAGCAATAAATGAGAGCTGACTAAAAGGGATTGATTCGTGTTTGGGCACTTTAATGAGAGAATTCAGCAGGAGGATTCCCGTTTTTCAGTGCAGCTTGACATGTCAGCCACAGACTGTTCACAGACTCACATACTGCTTGTCTTCTCTTTCTGTGGAAAAACACTATAATGCAGTGCTCCTTCTTGGAAGGTATCTGTTAAAGTAGGGAGAGAGGCAGCAATTTGGTTCTGTTAGTAGGAGTCCTAATTTGCCTCAGAAGCTGCTCCATGTATGGTATCTGTTTCTTTGTGCTGTGCAAGTTCCCTGCTTTGTTCCTTTATCTTTTGAGCCTGCCTATGGGGAGGCAGCAGCCTCTGTTGGAATCACAAGAGCAGAAATGCACAGCTGAAATGGAATTCCAAGAAGTCCGTAATAGCTAATCAGAGGTGACTGAGTGTCACACCTGCCTCTGCACTTGCTCATTGGTAACAATGATGCTCAAATCCCCTTTTGAAAATCCTCTGGGTTTTAGCAGGTCTTGCACATCTCTGCTATACTGAAGGCTTAGAATATTCCTCTGCTCTAGTTGTGCAGTAGAGAAGTGTTTTTTTGTATTAGAATACCTTTTGGCTAATGCTCTGATTTTATATATGTATGGAAAAAAACCCCTGCCTTAGTCATGGTTAGACTGATCAGATCTCAAAAGGGAAAGCTTTTTCTGGCATCTTAAAACTGGACTTGAAAGGAGTGTGTCTGGGGTAAAAAAATCTGCACTACAATAAAATCTGTATTTTTTTTCTTCTTTTGGTTGATAGCATTATTAAATAAAGGATTTGTTTTGACAACTGTTTCAGTTAACAACTATCAAGACAGCAGTGGGCACAAATGAAATAAAAGAACTGTGGGGTTTTTCTCAGGCCTAATTGTGTTTTTTGGGGCAGAGCTGGGTGCAGCTCTGGGGCCAGGACAGCTGGGATTTTTCTCATGGCAGGAAACAGTGCTCTCAACCCAGGCTGGGGAGTGAGAGCTCCCACAGATGAGCTCCCAGTTCCCGTGTCAGTGCAAAAAGGCAGCTTTGCTCCTGCCCAAAAGCCAAAATGTACAGGAATGTCACAAGAGAAGAAATAAAGGTAATGGAGTTTTATGAAGCAGCAGCTGCTTTTTTGCAGATAAATTCTACTGACCTGCAGTGCTTTAGTGTAGAGTAGTTTAATAATTAAAGGAAATGAGGTGATTTTTTTTTAACATGCAGACAGTAATTCCTTCAGTCATGTGCCCTCCTGGATTTTGTTATAGCAGCCAATAATCAAACGTGCACCAGCTTCATTTGTGTGCCAGTGCAAGGGCTGCAATAGACAGACAACAAAAACAGTTCCATGGCTGCTGAAGTCTTTCTACCCAAAGGATTCATCAGAATTCAGCATCCAACTGTCTGGAGGTCTTCCTGCTTGGCCTTGCCTTCTGTGTGAACTTAATGATAGCTGACAGTAATTTGAACACTTCTGGTAGTGTTTGGGGAGGTGAGAGGTGGCTGAGAATAGATAAGAGTCAGCTAAGATGCTGGCAGTGACTTGGAGGGAAAAGAAAAAGCCTTCCACAATTGTTTTCTTGGGAGTGATTCTGTTAGTTGCAGCTGTAAAAGCTGCTTCCTGGCAGCTGCTCTGGAATGGTTTAAAACATAAAAAAGGCTTGGGCTTCCCAGTGGCCTTTGGGATGTGCTCCCAGGCCTTGCCAGCCACTTTCCCAGGGACTCCATTTCCATTATTAAAACACACATGGTCAGTAGCAGCAGAACCTCTGGCAGGATGAGCAGTTGTCCTGGTTTGGAAGAAGCAGCTTGGCTGCCACTGGTGGCCCTAACTAAAGGGACACTGGTCCCAGGTCACCCACAGTACAAATTAAAGGGTCTGACTCACAGGCAGGAATGGGGGAGCTCGTGGCAGGGGGAGGGCTCTGGCATTTCCTTCTGGTGTGTTCATTGAATCCAAAATAAAGAGTGGTCTGAGGTCTTGTGACCTAAGCAGAGATGGGCGTTCCGTAGTCCAAGGCTCCTTGGCACAGAAACAGAGGACAAAAGTGGCTGTACTGTGCTAGCCCGTGTCTTCTGGGAGTCTCCTGTGACAGCAGCTCGAGGTTACCCTGCACTGGTGCTTTGGGTGCTGGCCAGCAGGCTGCTTTCCCTCCTTCAAGGGCAGCTTTGTGCCCACTGCAGGGTGAGGCCAGAGCCTGTGCAGTCTGGGGGCTGGCACCTGCGAGTGTCCCTGGCTGCCACTCTGCTGTCCTGCTGCAGGGAGAGGCTGGTGGCTGCAGCCTGGCCTGCTGGTCAGCATGGTCCTACTTCTGTGGGTGTCACTTTGTGTCCCCGTGTCCAGAGAGCAATGGCAGGGCTGTCCCCTGGGCTGTTCTCACTGGAGGATGCTGGAGGCACCAGAGACTGAGAGCCCAGCTGGGGCTGGCAGGGAGTGAGCAATGTGGTCACCAGCTTAAAATAAGTTTGAGTTTGGTATTTGTGGGGGAGGATCCTCCTAAGGTGGCAGGAGCTGCTCAGAGGTGTGGGTTGGATGCCTGTGCTGCTCCCAGCACCAAACAGATCCCAACACCCTGGATCTGTTTCCAGGGTGCTCCATGTGCACATCTCCATCATCTCAAATTCCCTGGCTGTGCTGACCTGGTGGCTGTGCCATGCTGGGATTCTGCTGTGCCATCCCAGATGGGATTGCTGCCAGCATTTATCCCAAGACCAAGTGCTGGCAGCAGGAGTTCCCTGAGTGATTTGTGTGTGAGCTGAAGCCTCTGTAAGAGACCAGAGCTACTGATTGTAAACTGGGCAGTGACAGGGACTCTGCCACCAGCTTGGCTGAGCTGCTCCAGGATTTATCCGCCCTGGACATTAAAACCCATCCCTCATTTCTGACCTAAACCTGCCAATGGGACCCTTGCTCTGGGTTTGGGGCCAGTGCAGGCTGTGGTGGAGCGGGTCTGGGGCAGAAATTGCCAGGTTTTGGGACAAGTGACTCCTGCAGAGCTGCTTGCTCCCTGCATGGGTTACCCAGAGTTAGGTTCACTCTGTTGGAGGGGGCTCCAAAACCCTGCAATTACTGTAAATGAAAGTCAAATGATTGTGGGAGCAACTTTGTTGTAGAGTTGAAGGCATTAAATGGGACAAATCTTATGGGAGAGCTAATTCTTTTTATTAGGAGGGGAAAACAAATTAGCTGGGTACACAAGCACTTTCTGACACTATTGTTACTGTTATTATCCCTTACTGGTGCTGTTAGAAATGAGGGCATTGCATTAGAGGGAAGGCACATTATGCAAGTGTTTAGACCTGCTGGTAACTGCTCTCTGCTGACAGGTATTTACTTAATGATATGTTGGAGTGAAAGCTAGCAGCAAGGACAAGCATTGGAGGGAGATGGAAGTGCTGGGATCTGCCTGGTCCAGCCTTGTCTGGACCTCCTGGAGCTGCCTGACACCTCCCACCCACAGCAGGCATCCCCCAAAGCCCCTTTCTGTACTTCCAGCAGGGTCCTGACTGTAGCACATTCCCAGAGTGCGTCCCCAGTGCTCTCCCTGGTCCCAGGCCTGTTCCCATGGATCTGCAGCCTCCAGAGCTGCCCTGACTTGCTTGCAGAAGGTCTTTGTGCTCCTGCCTGTGCTGGAGGCAATGCCTGGTGTGGGTACCAGTGGGACTGGTCACGTTTCCGGTGTCATGTGCTGTCCATGACGGATGGCAGAGCCAGTTTTTCTGCTCCAAAAGTGGGACTGGGGAGGAGACCGCAACCCTCAAATACCCGGAGCCCTGGCTGCTGCCAGCCAGGCATCGAGGAGATCACTTCTTTTTCAGCTCCAGGTAAAGCCCTTCCTTTTCTCCCTTATGCCACCCAGAGAATTGAGACTCAGCTGTGTATTTTACAGGCTGGAGAAGCAGAGCAGGACAGCGGGGTGAATGAGGGTGCAGGAGCACCCCTGGGGCAGCTCTTGGGGATGGCAATGGGGGGCTGAGCTTTGTGGGAAGGACTTCAGTGCCCTGGCTGAGATGGGAGTGGGCTCACTGTGAGCTGGTTGTGCCTGGAGGGCTAAGATCACTCAGGCTTCTCCTACAATACACAGGTTTGCTCTGCTAGACAGAGGTCTGATCCAGCTGCACCTTGTGCCCAGCTTGGCTGTGGACAATTGCAGCTGCTCCGTGGGGACCATCAGCTGCTCTCTGGGTTCTGCTGGTTTGTCTGCCTGGGCTTTAGGAAACCAGCTCATCTGGGGCAGGCAAACCTGCCTGCATGAAATGTGAGGCTCCAGAGGAACAGGCAAAACCAGATCTGCTGGTCCGGGGTGGGATGGAAGAGGAAAAAACTGAGGGTTGGCATGGAGGCAGCACCCACGGAGGCAGCACCTACAGCAGGGGCTGCACAGAGGGCTGGGTGGCACCCCCAGACAGAAGCTTGCAGAGCCCACCCCATCTCTTGGAAATCAGCAGGGTTGGTCCCCAGGGACCGAGGTAGCAGTGCAGGGGGGGATTAAAGGGGTTTAACCCTCCCCCCAGAGGCATTTCTTGGCATGTGTTGGGGCAGAGCCATCCCTTCCCAGCCCTGGCTGCTGGACTGTGGTCTGGTTCTCCATCTCCTGGTGCAAAACTCCATGTCCCCCTCTGTGCCTTGCCTGTCTGTACCCATCTGTACCCTGTGCCTTCCCCAACTGCTCCCCTCTGGCAGTGCAGGCTCAGGGCAGGGGAATCCTCATGGATTTGGGGCTGGGCACACCATGGGAGCCATGGGGCAGCTTTGGTGAGCAGGACCTGGGGCCAGAGCGTCACCTGCACCTTCTCCTCTCCCTTCCCAGGGCTGCCTTTTCTTTTGTTAATGTTTGATTATTTTTAATGATTTTAGATTAAAATGTGATTATTTTCAATTAGTGGTTGCACTTCTTAATTACGGAGATGAATTAGATTGCTGTTCATTATTAATTAGATTTTAACTTTGCACTGATTACATCTTCTATCAGTCACTTCCCACACTCCTTTCCTTCCCATCCAAACTCCCTCTCCCCAAACCCCACTGCTTCCTGCTCCCCTGCAGCATCCTGGGGGTTTAAAAACCTGCCTAGAAAATACAAATCAATGTTATCGGCTCAGAGGCTGCAACTGGCTCCTTCAAAAGGGCCAATAACACCAACCAGATGATGTCATTTTGTGGCTAAAAACCATTAAAAGGAAGCATTAATATTCTGCCTCCCTCCAACACTGGCTGGAAGAGAAACTATTTCCTAATTACCTGCTGCCACAGGGGTGGATCTGCTCTCCCCACTGAGCAGAAGGACCTGATCCCCCCATCCCTGCTGCCCTGTTTGTGTATGAGAGGGAGGGTTTGACCTGCCCAGGCTATTTCTTAGGCTTTGTCTGGGCCTTCTATTTTTAAAGCAAGCTATTTCCTTGCCTTTCTTTTCATCTGCCACCTTTCAGGCACCTAATCAATGCTTGGGAGTTTTCTTACCCTTGCTCTTGGCTTCTTCTCTGCTTGCTGCTGTCTCCATCTCCCTCTCCCTCTCTCCATCACCCTGTCCCTCAGGGAAGGTGTCCTTTCTGCTGGGGATTCCTAGGAGCTCCCACTGTTTATTATTTCTTTCGAATTTAATTTGAAATTCTTCTGTAATTTGCACCTGCTCATGGTGGGGGGTTAAGACACACATTTGCCCTGATATTTCTCTGCCTTCTCTGCCTCCATCACTCTCCACTTGCTGGGCAGAGGGGGCTGCCTGGGTGGGCACAAGGTCTGGTCCTTTTGGTTTTTATGTCATCCACAGATTGTCTGATCTCCTTCCCTGCTGTTTTGGGGGGTAGGAATTACACAGGGCCTCTGTAAAAACTGAATGTTCCAGGGAGGCGTTTTCATCCCTGAAAAACTCACCTTCCTCCACTCTCTTGTTGCTCCTTCAGGTCCTCTCTGCTCCCTAGGTGTGACTGTCTCGTGCCCCAGAGCTCTCTGGTTTGGTGAAATGTCGACAATCCTGAAATGTGAGTGTTTGGTGTGGGCCCAGGGGCACCTGCAGGGTGTGGGTGTGCTGGATGCTGCAGCTGGCAGTGAACCTTCCTCTGTGCCCTGCTGCAGGGTTTGGACGGGAGGATAAGGAGAAAGAGGAGGACAAAAAAGAGAAGGAAGAAAAGGAGAAGGAAAAGACTGAGGGAGAAAAAGAGAAGGAGAAGCAGAAGAGGAGGAAGAAGGAAGAAGAAAAGGTAGGGGAATGATGGAGTTGTCTGCAGAACCATTTACATCCTGGCTGTAAAGGGAAGCCATGTCTGACCCACAGCAAACCCACACCTGTAGCAGGTGGAGCTATGCTGCCCACAGCCTAGAAATCACCATGTCCATGGCTTTTCCACCGAGGGACAGCTTCACTCCTAAGCTTCACTTAGATCTCCCTCCCTTGTCTCTCCAGATGGGATGTTGGTGTGGACAGTGATGCTGCCTGCACTGCACACACTGTTTAGTCCTTGCTCTTGGTCCCACAGCAGCACCAGTGGTGCCAAGCCCACTCTAGATACCCACAGGACCAGGAGTCTCTCTGACTCCTGACTCTGAACTGCCAGGATTCCCAGGGTTCCCAGTGATGCTTGTCCCTCTCTCTTCACCCCAGCAGGGAGAAGGGGAAGAGGACAGGAGCAGCAGCAGCTCTGACAGTGACTCGGAGGAGGTAACCTCACCCCAGCTCTGCGCTGGGGCCTGGCTCCCCCTTGCACCCCAGCCCTGTGGGGTTTGCACCTGCAAACCCCAGTGTGGATGCTACCAAATACCTGGGATGGGACACTCAGCACTCCCCTCACATGCTGTCCCTTTTATTTCTGCCCCAGGACCAAGGCATTGCCAAGGATGAGGAGAAGGAAGACAAGGATTAGTCTTGCAGCAGTGCATGCCCTGGGCGTGCCATGGAGGTGGAGATGGAAATGGCAGCTTGGGCTGGAGAGTGACTGGGTCACTGTTAGCCAAATAAAGATGTTGTGATCTCCAAAGAGAAATGCTATTTATTCACCCAGTCACACTGCCTACCCAGTGCTGTCTGTCCCTCTGCAAAAGGAAACACTCAAGAAAAGGCAATCATAGGTGGGAGCTGGGTGAGCAGGTTTTGTACAAGACCATGACAGAGTCTGGAGAGAAATGCAGGGGCTCTGGGCTCTGTCTGTCTGGCTCTGCAGAGTCCCTCCAGATTTGGCATCGCCAACATCTCCCTGTGCCCTCCACGCTGTTTGCTGTGGGATGGAGCAGCGTGAGCAGGGACAGACGCCTGGAGCTGTGCTGAGCTGTCAAAACTGATTTCAAATTTATCAAAAGCAAAGGAAAAGCAGTTATAGGGGAAAAGCCGACAAACTCCTCTCTTTTTGCAGCGCTGACCCCAGCGCAGGGGCTGCGCCTGCTCATCCCCAGCCCCGCCGCAGCCGCGGGCTGGCATCGGGCGCGGCGCCAGGAAAAAAACAAGTGGGAAAAATTAGGAAAAATGAGCTGGCACCGCCATCTACCGGGAATGAGACGTCTGGCAGCGGGGCCACCGGTTTCATAACAGCTCGGCTGTTTTGTAAGGTTCCCGCAGCGCTCCGGGGGCAGGGAGAGCATCGGGGACAGGGAGAAGGCATCGGGGACAGGGAGAGGGCATCGGGGACAGGGAGAGAGCATCGGGGACAGGGAGAGAGCGTCGGGGACAGGGAGAGAGCATCGGGGACAGGGAGAGAGCATTGGGGACAGGGAGAGGGCATCGGGGACAGGGAGAGGGCACCGGGGACAGGGACAGCATCGGGGACAGGGACAGCATCGGGGACAGGGAGAGGGCATCGGGGACAGGGAGAGCATCGGGGACAGGGAGAGGGCATCGGGGACAGGGAGAGGGCATCGGGGACAGGGAGAGAGCATTGGGGACAGGGAGAGGACATCGGGGACAGGGAGAGAGCATTGGGGACAGGGAGAGGACATCGGGGACAGGGAGAGAGCATTGGGGACAGGGAGAGGGCATCGGGGACAGGGAGAGGGCACCGGGGACAGGGAGAGAGCATTGGGGACAGGGAGAGCATTGGGGACAGGGAGAGGGCACCGGGGACAGGGACAGCATCGGGGACAGGAAGCGCCCCAGGAACAAGGAGCGCTCCAGGATCAAGAAGTGCTCAGAGGACAGGGAGAGCACCGGGAGCAGGGAGCGCTCCAGGGGCCCTGGATGCTGGCAGGGTCCAGCCGGCAGCAAAAGGGACCCTGGAGGGGGACACAGGGCCAGCAGCCCGGCCCACTGCTGCTGCCGGCAGTATTAGGACAAGCCCACAAGTCTCACCACCAATAAAAACTTCAATGCCAACTTGAGCATAAGCTCTCCCTGCTGTGTTGCTGCCTTGGTTTGTTTCCCTTAAGGAGTCTATTTTTTATGAGTATTTTCTTGAGTAATGCAGATTTCAGGCAAACCCGAGATTAAAAGTCAACACCGTGGAGGATTTTACTTGAAACCACAGAATGTGGCTTTGGATGTTCTTTCCCTGGAACAAATGCAGCCAGCTCTTGTATAAGCACAACAAACAGCAGGAAAGATGCTGAGGAATGTTGTCTTAATTATCCAGCACAAAGATTAAAGGGAAAACATGAAGATGGGAAAAACAAACAACCCCAAAAGCTAAACTGGGTTTCAGTGAGCTGGTTTGGCTTCAGCAGGAAAGGATTGATTTTAACTGCCTTATTGCTTCATGAACCCTTGGGTGCATTAATGTAAAATAATCCTGTGTGGGGTTATTTTGCATATTTTATTCCTCTCTCTGTGCAAGTACACAGGACTCTTGCACAAGACACAAACTATTTCCAAATAGTAGATGGAGTTGCTGAATTTTACAGTTCCCTCAGGCCATGCTACTAAAGGATGGGAATATCTTGGAATAAACTCTGTGTTTGGACAGGAAAAGGAGAGGCCTTGCCTTTGCTTTCCAAGATAAAGGCTGGAAACCTTTCAAGCATGGTGTGCCAGACTCTGAGGTGAAGCCTGCCCACAGATGCTCAGTTGGAGCTGAGAGGTGCTGCATCTCACAGGAGTGGGATTCTGCTTCCCAGCTTCAGGTATTTAATCTGAAAGCCCTGAAATTGTCCTCTGTGCCTTGTGCTCCAACTCCCAAAATGGGTGGAGCCTGAAAATGTCTGTCTGCAGCTCACCCCACAGCCATGTCCTCACAATGCCCCAAATCTCAGCATCTTCACGTGCTCAGGGCCAGCACTGGGCACTCCTGCAGTGCTGGGTGATGGTGAGCCCCAAGCCAGGTGAAGTCTTCCTGCTACTGCTCATGTTTTACAGTCCCTGCTTCAGGCCACTGCACCAAGCTCTCTGCAAATACAGCTTGTGCAGCCAGATCCCTGTGGCACAAGGGCAAAGAGCCAAACACACCCAGGGACTGGCTGTGAACATCCAGCTGCCTCCTCCAGCAGCTGAGCTTCTCCATCCTGCCTCCAGCAGCTTGCCCTGCACCTTGTCCTCTCCCCTCTGTGCCCTTGTCCTACCTTCATAGAACTGGCGAAGTCTGCCCAAAAAGTTGTGCAGGAGAAAACCATTTCACGTTCCCTGGTGTCCCTAATTCCTCATTGCATCTCAGCCCTGGCTTGAAGCCAGGTGACATGAATGGGCACAGAGCACAAACATTTGCCAGCCACGGGGAGTATGGCTCTAAAAACACAGTGGAGGAGACAAAAGGCAGGTGGAGCATCTGGTTTTGGGGATGCTGAAGCCCTTCAGTCACAGCAGTTGAGTAGCTCTGCTGAGGGACACGTCCCCCAGCATGACCTGGGTGTGCTGAGATGAGTGTTTGCCCGCAGACGTGCCAGACAGAGCTGCCCAAGCACTGCTGGGGTGAGTCTGACTTCACCAGCGTGTTTTAACCACCTCCCCTGCTGGAAGCATCTGCAAGGTTCAGCCAGGGGCTCCTTGGAGCTGCTGTGTCTTCAGCTGGCTGGGAGAGGAGCATGGAGCACAGAGCTGGGCCAAATGCCCATCACACCAGGCTCTGGAGGGGCGGAGTAGGAAAAGAAGACCAGCAAGAGGAACTGGCAGCCGTGGAGTTACTTAAGCAAGTCTTGTTTACACAAATTTATATAATAACTTTGGCTGGTCCTCGGGGAGCAGGAGGGGTTGTGCTGCCCCTGCTCACAGCATCTGGGGGTGCCTGCAGGGATCCTGCACAGCACCTGGCTGTCTGGGGCCTCATAGAGCAGAGATGGCAAGAGAGTTTAGATGTGGAGAAAGAATTGTTTCCTATATCATTCCATGCAGAGATGCCCCCAGAAAAAGGCATTTTTCTATAAATGCCAAAAATTTCAGAACAGAAAGGTTGGGCCTTTACATTGTGATGAGACTTTTCATCTTGCATCTAGGGGCTTTATTATATAAAGTGTCCTATTAGGGAAACAAGGCTCTCTAAGGTAGAGATCAAAAAGAAATCTTTCCTCTGTTCCCAAGTGACCTTCTTCATGGAAAATTTCAAGCTGCTTTTTCATTCCACTAAAAAATGGGAACAGTTAAAAATCCTCACTTTCCCAGAAAAGCTGATTCCTGCAGCCCTGCTTATGATCTGCTAATCTCTGCAGAGTGCTGGGCAGAGGTTTCCTATGAAACTACTCTTCTATTTTTGAGCTGAATAAAAAGAAAAGCAAAACTCAAATGGAACTGGAGTCATACAAGTGAAGGCTGTTTTGGAAGGTGAAATCCCTGCTCTTACTTCCTTGCACAGCACTCAGACTTGCTCCTCTCTGTGCTGCATCCTTCTACAACTTATCCCTTCACTCTGAATATCTGTAAACTAAGACTCTTCACTATGTTAATTAGCAGCTAAAAGTTATAGCAGAGCTTTATTAATGGGATTAGTTTTCATAAAAATGATGCTAAGGATACACATCTTTCCCAGCACCTTTCCCTCCCCTGAAAACTTCTCTAGGATTTTCTCTTTCAGAAGAGCAGAGCAGGCTCCTTACTCCCCAAGCCTTACTGCAATAGCTTCCTAAAACCCACAGTGGAATGGTGCCAGGCTTCTTGCGAAGGAAAACCTTCAATTTGCTCTGGCAGATTCACCAGGACAGGTTTCTGGGTGACAAATGTTCCGAGCACTAACAACCTGACCTCTTTAGAAGCCGTGACGTCTGTGCGTTATGAAAGGAGGAGCTGGTGACGGGCTTACCCAAACATGATTCACCTGCTGTTCAAAGTGCAGCAGAGGTGGAGGCCAGCCAGTCTGTGGAACAAAAAGGCACAGACAGAAATATTTGTCTGCTCCTTGAGCAGAAAGCTCTGCCCAGGCCACCACTGCTGCGAACAGGCCAGGGGCCCACAGGCAGCTATTTATAACTGTGGGAGAGACAGACCTGCTCATCCTGCCTGAAATCCAGCCCAGGCTGTGTTTAGGGCTTTGTTCTGTCTGGCTTTTACAGGAAAACTGCAGGGAGACCCTGAGAGCCATTTGCATTTCTCTCCGAGGCTTCAGGGTGCTTCCTTCTCCACATGGTCAGACACTTTTGGATGGAATTGAGCCACTGGCTTTGCAAGAGCTCTTCTGTCCTCGCCAAGAAGGACACACAGGGGTGGTGGAGATGCTGGAGGAATAAGGAGCAGGGTAGGGGATGAGGGAGTCAGCCCCTGCATCTGGCCTGACAGCCCCGAGGGTCCCTGCAGAGCAGGCTGTGCCAGCTGCAGAGCCCACCCGCTGCCACCCGCAGCCTCCCTGGCACGGAGAAAAGGCAGCTCTGGGTGCCCGCCAGCCCTGCTGGCATCTCTGGCAGCTGGGGGAGCTGCGCAGGAAAAGTGGAAAAAGGAAGAAATGAGGGAGGCAGCACGTAGTCCCTTCTTGCTGAGGCAAGGAGCCAAGGCCACAGAGCTTGAGAGAGTGGGGCAGGGCAGTGGCGAGTCCCCAGCTGCAGTGGTGGGGCCACCACGGTGTCACCCCGGGCCACAGGTCAGGCACACGGACACAGCAGCGTGTGGAGTGGGCAGCTTCTGTCTGACCCTGCAGTAAAGGCTGATTACAAATCTGCTCTCCCCAGCCAGAAGATTAAGAGGGTGATGTGGCCTCCAGGCCTGGCCCACTGGGATGCAGCTCCCTCTGGACACCAATCTTCTTGGAAGTGGTGGACCTTGCTGCAGTGTGGAGGTGTGCTCAGGGAGTTGGCTTGTTATGACTTTTCCTCCTTTAGTCACTCTGTTATGTTATCCATGGCTTAGGTGGTGCTGAACAAGCCCTGCTGACTTTGGGCTCCTCCTTGGGAGCTCCTATAGATGGAGGATCTTCAGTAAAAATACCAATAAAACAATTGCAAGGCATCAAGGCAAGCTTACAGCACCCTGCACCACAGCCCATGGTCTTGTCACCCATCCCAGGGCTTCCCCCCAGGATAATGGGGACAGTTCTGATCTGGTTTTGTATTCTCTCCTCAGGGTTTGTGGTTTGTACATGACTGCCCATGCTGTGGAAAAAGACATCTCCATCTATTTTATGTGGGACTTGTTTCCAAGGCTGACTGATAATGTTCTGCCAACCTCTTTGCCAAGATGTTTGGCTCGAGAGACTAACATGAGCCAGATACGGATCTGGGCTGTCCCGCTGTGACTCTCCAGTTTCCAGGAGTTCAGGCATAAGCCTAGTTACATGAACAATGAGATAATGCTCCTTTGCAGCTCTCTGTCCCACCACTCCATGTGAAAGTCAGCTCATTTCTCTAGGAATGATGCTGCCTCAGGCAAAGCCTCTATGAGTCAGAAGGAAAAAAATATTAAAGTTTTCTTAATTCCCTGACCCTGTTTACATCTGATCCTCTGTGCTGAGAGTCAGGAGCCCTCTGAGCACTCAAGCAGCAGAGTTTCAGGACTTGGGAACAACACCATGTAATTTACATGATTGCTCCCTGCCCAGTGCTGGTCAGCACAGAGCAGAACTGGAATGCCAACCCTCACAGAGCACTGTGGCCATCTGCCTGCCTCTGCCAAGAGCAAACCAGCAGCTCTCCTAACTGCACACAAAGATGCAGGTTATAAAAGATGAGCTCAGGACAAAGAGTCTCCCACACCACCTGCTTCCACTTCCTTTTGCTCCACTTCCCAGGAAAGGCTTTGAACCACATGTAGCAAGTGGGGAAACCTGGCGGTTGAATAACATCCTGGATCTAGAAATACTATGGTGTAAAGAAAGAAAGAAAAAATTCCAGGAAGCTGATGTGTTTGTTGACAGCTTTGGGCTGGGGTGGGGGGAAGGGGGGATGATGCAAATAACTCCTTGCATGTCACAGGCACGTACTGAGGTATAAAAATAATTCCTTAGGCCAACTCGAGGCATGCAGACATCCAGGATCCAGGTGCAGCACTGCTGGGGCACAAGTGTGCCTGCACAGGTGCTGAGGCTCTTTGCCTGATCACCCAGCAGCCTGCCTGGCACTTGGACATGCCACTGTAAGGCCAGCGTTAGCACTTGTTGATAGCAACACTCCCTCCTTGGCTGGGATTCTGATGCTTTCCTCCTTGTGTGGGTTTAGAAATGGGAGAACTTGTTTCACCTCTGTGCAACAGGACTTTCAGGTCTGATGGTGCTTGTTGGTAGAGCAGGCAGAGCAGTGTGGAAAAGGGGTCATGACATTCAGGGTGCACGTTCCTGTTTACAAGTTCTTGTGGTGCCTTTGAAGACACCCTCAGGAGCACGCAGGCCTCTTCTCTGAACAAAAAAAGGCAACACTGTGAAGATGCTGTCACCTCAGAGCCACTCCTTAAACCCTAATGTGTCAAAAACAAGTGTCAATGCTTGCAACAAATATTTATGCACTAAAAATGAGCAAACACAGCTGGTGTGCAATCCCTGATCCCAGTGCTGGGCTGTCAGCAGTCTGGACCACATTAATGAGTCTGTGCTGGAGCTGAAGCACAAGTGGACGTGTGGCTGGGAGCCAGAGGAGGAGCTGCAGCAACACCTGGAACTCCTCACCCTGCACTGACCCTGGGATATTTCCCACCTCTAAACTGAAAAAATAAAATTAAAATCCCGTTTTGCTTAGCAAATAGTTCCTACACACAGTGTGATCTGTCCTGTGTTATGCAACATGTGAAGTTCTCATCTGGCCAGCAGAATGGTTAGCATTAAGCATTTAAAGCTTTTTTTTTTTCTTTTTCAGTTATGTACTGAGTCAGCACAAACAGGGCAGTGACAAGAGAAAGCATTCGGAGCTCTGAACCAGCTCAGCTCTGGACAGATTGAAGAAAACAAAATGTTCCTGCACACTGGTGCTAATGAAGCCTGGTTTGCCATGGCCTCGTGTGTCGTGGTTCATTGATTTTAAACTGCATTATGCAAAGCAGCAGCACGTCTGCTCTGCTTGTGAGGCGCTGGAGAGCCCACACGTGGCTGGGCAGTGAATCAGGAGGTGAGGGAGGGAATGAGGCAGATCCCAGGAGAACAGCCCCGTGTCTCCCACAGGAACTGGCAGGGGTGATGAGAGATGCTGTGCTCCTCACCTGACAGCAGCTGCCCCTGGCAAAGGGCTGCTGCTCCCAGGCTGAGCCACACAAACAGGTTATTGTGCACTTGGCTGCAATGTGGGCTGTGGTAGCTAAAATCAGCCTCATTTCATGGCTCACCAGCCAGGAACGTGCCCTTCTCGAGGGGTAAGCTAGAGGCAAAACTGGTGAAGCCTCCTTGGTGGCAATCTTTGGTTTTTAGTCAGTAGCCAGGCTTTGGTGGAAAAAGGAGCTGTGGTGAGAACTAAACCATGAGACTGTCTGGGGTGAATGATCTTTGCCCACCTGAGGAATGCCCATGGGAGAACTGCTGGGGGAAGGGATGGGCAAGGTCCACTGAGGCAGGGGCAGGAGGGGGGAGCTAAAGACTGACCCTGCAGATGGGGGCATGGAAAATGTGCCCTGCTGGGCAGAGTCCCAGACAGACTCCAATGCTCCCAGGGTGACCACTGTCCCTCATGCCATGCTCAGCTTTTCAGGGCAGTGGTACCAAATGTCACCTGAGATTTCTCCAGTCTGGAGGGATAACTTAAAAAGATAACGGAGAAAGCAATGAAGCCTATCAAGCCCACATAAAATGCTTAGTTGTTGAGCTTTTAAAACCACTTATGAGCCGTTTAATATAATTGCAATAGATTTGGAAACAAAACCTGCTTCACAGCCCAAACCTCCACCAGCCACTCCCTCAGTGGGGCACAGGTTTCACCAGCACTGACGTCCCATTGATGATCTCCCTCCCTGAGCAGCCCTGCCAGTGTGTGCATCGGTTTGGGCTGTTTTTGGGGACACACAAATGAGCCCTTGGGGAATGTGCATCATCCTTACATAAATTCTGATCTACTGAGCTCCAGAACTGACAGATTTCAGCTGTTTTTCTCGGCACCTGCTGTGCAAGAGCTGCTGGCTTTTTGCTGGATGACTGTGGGGTGGGGGGATGCATCTCCCTTGTGACACCGAGCCCATCCTGGGGGTCTGTGAGTGGGAAGGGGACTGTCCACATACAGAGTCTGAATTCATTCAGTTCTGGGTAAGTAGAGCATCTGAGGGAGACACAGCTTCCCATGTACATTGGAGAAGTGCCCCTTTGTCCCCAGATGTGATGGGCTTGATGGAGGGTAATGCAAAGAGGCATCGGGTGCAACCCAGCCTCACCAGCCTGCCCTGCTCCGGAGCACCGCAACAGCCGGCACCCCGCACCACTCTGGAGAACGTCAGACAGCTGAGGGACCCCAGGTATCCTGTGCCAGCCACTCTGGAGCATCCCACCCTCCTGTCCCCATCACAGAGCCCCCTGTGTCCGCAGGACTTGTGCCTCACTCTGCTCCACAGCCCCGCGGATACCCCAGGCAGCCCGCACCGCGGCTGGCTCCAAATGGCCCTGGCCCCACTCTGGGGCACCCTGAAACACCCCCAGCACTCTTGCTCCTGCTTCGGGGTGCCCCAGACCCTCTGTGCCCATCCGGTGCAGAGCTCTCCTCGCCCGGCTCAGAGCCGGTGTCCGGCTCGTTCCCGCACCCCGGCCGCTCCGGGCCCCCCAGCATCCCGGCTCGGGGGGTGGGCAGCCACCGGCACACCGACCCCGGGGGCCCGGCTCCAGCGCCGCGGCGCCCCCGGTACCGCGGGCTCCGTTACGAAACGCGGCCGGGGCGGGGCGGCGCGGGCGGCGGCGGCCAATGGTGGCCCGGGCAGCCCCGCCACCGGCGCCTGCCCCGGGTCGCTCCGGCGGGCCGGGCCGGGCCGGGCCGGCAGCCGCAGCCTCGGCCGGGGCGGAGCGGCGCGGGGCGATGCGCGGGGGCGCGGCGGCGGCCGGGGCGTGCGGGCACCGCCGGCTTTAGGGACAGCTCCCCCGACCGCCGCCATGAGCTCCAGCCCGAGCTGCGCTCCGCCCGGGGAGAGCCCCCGCGGGCAGCCCCTCGGGCTGGACCTGCTGCGCTGCCCCTGCTGCCGCCTGCTCCTCTGGGAGCCGGTGACCGCGTCCTGCGGTCACTCCTTCTGCAAGCCGTGCCTCGGCGGGGCCGGGCCGTCCCGCTGCCCGCTGTGCCAGGAGCGGCTGGAGCTGCTGGGCACCGCGGCGGCGAGGTGCAGCGTGGTGCTGTGCGGGATCCTGGAGCGATGCGTGCCGCGGCAGCGGCGGCTGGCCGGGCTGGCGGAGCGCGCCCGGGACCGCCTGGCCCGCGGGGACGCGCGGGAGGCGCTGAGGATGGCGCAGAGAGGGGTCGAGCTGGGTAAGGAGCACCGGGCTCGGGGGCTGGCAGGGCGGGCGGTGGGCTGCGGGGTGCGAAGGGACAGCCCAGCACCGAGACGAGATGCACGGGTTGAGCTGTTGCAGCAGCGAGCACCGCCGTGGGTGACAATGTAGGTCACCGTGTCCCTGCGGCTCAGCGCGCTCCAAGCCTGCACGGTCCGGAGCTGGAAGACGTGGGAAGCTGGGAGTGTTGTAAAGCAGGGCTGGTGGGGATGGGAAGGGGGAATGCTGGGCATTTCTTCCACATCCCTGGATGTCCCGAGGTGCTGGGAGCGGTGGGCTGCCCGACACACCGCGCTGCTCCTGCCCTGCCCCTGTGTCCCATCAGCCACGTGCTTCTGGATTGGGAAGAGCAGCGGACACTCCCGTCCTGCAGCCCGGCAGTATTGCCGGGTCAGAGAAAGAGCTCTGCCCAGGGGGTGACCATTATGTAAAGCGGCTGGGACCTGTCCAGTCGGGGATGGACACGTCCTGTCCCCCGGAGCCTGGCGAGGACACAGCCCTGGCAGAGCTCCTGTGCCAGCCCCACCGTGCGGGTCAGCGCCCGGCCCGGCCCCTTCTGCAGCCGGCTCCGGCCAGACATTAGCCTGCAGGGCCGGGATCGGGCCCGGGGGGGGAGGTGGGGTTTGATCTGCTTTAATGTGTGGCTGTAAGTGGATTTCTTGGAAAGTAAATAAAAGGGGTTATACAATGCGTCTGGAGCAGGGGGTTGGGGCGACGGGGGCAGAATTTCCTTTCTCCGCGTCGTTTCTATGACAGCACTGAGCTCTCCTCCCGCAGCGAAGGCTCTTATTCATCGCCTTCTGCGAGACAAGTGCCAGAGGTTCAGGATAAGCCTGGAAACGAAGGGCTGAGCGGACCGGTCGATCCTGGCGTTGGCAGCAGAAAACAGGTCCTTTTATGCAACCTCCGGAGGCATCCGTCTCTCGCTGCTCACCCTCCTCCAGAGCAAAGGCACATGCACACTCCTCTAGTACTCATTTGCCAGGCTTTTGCCTGGTTGGGGTGTACAGTTACACTGTTCTTTAAAAAGCCTTTGCTAGCATAAAGAGGAAACGTTGCAAACGCTGTCCTCACTCTTCCCTGCACGTTCTGTTCCCCGAAAGACAGGAAAGTTTGGCTGAGGGCAGCAAGGAAATTGCAGTCACAGCCTGAGCTCCAGTGAACCTTTGCTTGCTGGGGCTGCCAGGCTCAGCCACGTGGGTGGTGCTTTCAGGATGTGTTTTCCAGCTCCTGCAGCCAGCTTTCAGCTGCACACTTTTTTTACTGGCTGCCTTTCACTTTGAAACAGAGCCACTGATAAATGTTTGACCCATGGGGATGTTTTATTTGTGGTTCAGTGTGATGTGGTAGGTCAGTTTGCAGTGCCCAGCCTGTAGAGCTGCTCGCTTTGCTTGGGTGGAAATAAACTGTCAACTTTTTATCTTCATTCTTTCCGAGTGAACATCAGCAAAATGCAGTGTAATGTGTAGCACAGGAGGCCTCTGACATGCCTGGAGCGTGGAGGCTGACGAGTCTCTGAGGCTGCCAGCTGGCTGATGGCCCTGGTGTGTAATGATATCATGGATCAAAAATAGCTGCAGCAGCAGAGAAATGCAGAATTCATTGCCCTGTTTTACACATCTGGGGTGGTTTGATTTTTTTTTTTTTGCCAAATCATTTGCTTTATTGCTGGGCTGTGCAAATGTTTGAATGGGTTTGCCCACATGGAAAATAACCCTCTAGACTTTGTACCTATTTGTTCATCCCTACCCGTTGTTAGGGGCTGGGATATTTCATCTTTGGATGGCTGCTTGTGGGATGGGGTACTGAGCAGCAAGCTCCCATGTTTCCTCACTCGAGCCCTAAGGTCTTGGCTAATATTATAAAGGAAAACAATCTCCCAGGGACCATGCTCTGCTGCACAGCCCAGCATGGCCAGTGCAGCTTTTGGTGCAGGAGTGGCTGTGGCTGGCTCTGCTGATCTCAGGGTTAGGGTGACACAGGCAGGGAGCAAAGTCTCTCTGTGCTGCATGCTGGGCACGGGCACAAGGAGGCAATAGCCATGGCAGAGTTTGCTCCTCTGTGATAAGACGTGGTGGGTGCCTGGGCAGGGTGACAGGGGAATGGGCAGATGCTTGCTGCACCCAGCAGTCGTGGAGCTGCCAGTCCTGACCTGCAGTTTGCTGGCAGAGCTGCATCAGCACCGCGTTTGAACCGGGCCAGGAGGAAATGCTGCTGGCTTTGGAAGTGCAGGAGAGACATCACCAACAGTGATGTTTCCTGGTGGTTGCTGATCAGCTGCCAGCCAGGCCCAGGGACCCAGCTTGCCCCTGAGAGAGCTCCTGGCCCTTCAGCAAGGTGATGTTACCCACACCACATTTGCCAGTGCAGCAGCAGTGCCTGCAAATGGTGCCTAATTTGTGAAACAAGGCTGGCCTCAGTGCCAGCATCCTGCAGGGTCACCACAAGTTACCTGTGCTGGACCTGCCATCATCCCACAGGGAACTGGGAGCCACTGTCCTGCATGACACTGGAGGCCTCCCCAGGACTCAACAAATCCCCAACTCCAACCCTCAGCAGCTTTGAGCTGATGCCCAGAGCTGGGGGGATTCAGGGCTGGATGCACAGAGCTGTTACCTGAGCTGGAACACCAGCACTGCCCTGGATGTAGGTCACCTCCGTGAGTGATATAACGGGGTGGGTCTGGGCATCTCTGCATTTCAAAACCCACAAACATTGCCACACCTGGATACTCCACGAGTGTGGGCTCTTGGGGTGCTGCTTCCTCACTCTCCCTGACATCCCCCAACCCAATTCTGCCACTGGCTGTGCTGATAGGAAGGAAGGTCTTTATGTGGTTTTCTGAGGCAGGAAAGAAGAGGATCTCACTGTCAGTTTTTTAGGAAAAGGCAGGAGCATGTAATGCTTGGTGTCATGACTAGCAATGTCTGTGGGACCTGTGCCCCCCAGCACCCTAATGTCCCATCAGTGACATCTTGCTGATGGAAGGAATTGGATGGAAGGAATGGGATTTTCAGTTCTCTTCCTCATTTTTGGGAAATCTTAGCCTTTTCTCATACTTGGAAACCCCAGGTCATGTGGTGCAGGCAGATTCTTACACCCCTTTGGCTTCTCATCTGCCCCGGGAGAGCAGTGACAGCCAGGTGGGTCTGGGAAGTCAGGTATGCAGCACTGGAGTCCTGTTTGGTAACATGCTATTGTCACTCTGCTGGGTGAGTCACATCACAGAGCCTGCTGTGGCCACAGCCCTGTACGTGTATGGTAAAGCTTTTTTTGCTGTATCCAAAAAAAGATGGATGGAAGCCCAGATCCCAGCATGGCTGAGCCCTGAGGCAGTGGGGCCTCTTGGCTGAGGGTGTTTTAGGGAAGATGGGGAAAAAAACAAAAGGGAAGAGCCTCAAGCAGTTTAAAACTGAGTGTTTGGGGGAAATAACTTCCTTGCAGAGGCTTACAAAGCCAGTGTCTCCTGATGAAGAATGAAGAGCACTGCAGGCTGTGCTCTTTGTGGGGCAGTGGCACAGGGTCTGTCCCACTGTGGTGGCCTCTCCCCGGGCTGATCCAGCCCCCCTGCCCCACCAGGGCTCATGTCACACGTTCTCTTTGCAGCCCTGGACTGCAGCTCCCTGCGGCTGTGCCGGGCAGAGGCCTTGGTGGCACTGGGGCAGTACCCAGAGGCACTGGAGGACCTGGATGCTGTGTGCAGGGCTGAGCCTGGGCACCACGAGGTGAGTGAAGGCCACATCGACTGGAGCCACATCTCACTGCACAGGAGCAGCCTCCACCTCTCCTCAGTTCTCCACTGGGTTCATCCTGCTCACAAATGCACTTTGCAGACCCTTTGGGTTGCTAATCAGGGTGGCAGGTGCTGTTTTGCTCTCACAGGAGAGGTCTGGCACCGTGTCCATCCTTCACTCCTTCTCCAACTCTCCCTAGGCTTGGCTTTTGCAGCTGCTGCACTTTGGAGAGTCCTGGGTTTTTTAAGGCAGATCTAATCAGGGGAACAGCGACATGTCTGGGTGCTTTGGGATGGGAGCAGGCAGGAGACAAAGGGATGGGAGCAGGCAGGAGACAAAGGGATGGGAGCAGGCAGGAGGCAAAGGGACATTCCCTTGGGGCTGGCATAGGATCTGGAGGGGCACATGCTCAGCTGGTCACTGTCTCATAGTCACCACATGTTTTTTCTGCTCTGCAGGCCTTCTTCAGGAAAGGGAAGGCGCTCCTGGAGATGGGGCAGAGGGCTGAAGCCCTGCTGGCGTGGGAACACTGCCTGACGCTCAGTCCCCATTTCCAGCTGGCTCGGAGAGAGATGGAGAAGGTGTGTGGGCCTCTGCCATGTCCCTCTGCTCTCATCACACAGGGAGATGTCTTTGTCCTCTGAAGGACTCCACAGAGTGCTCAGCCAGCACAGACACCTCCTGCAGTGAGCAGAAGGGTGCTTTGGGGGAAAAAAGGGAGCCTGGCAGCCCTCCCATCTCCTTGCTTTTTCCTCCTAGCATCCCCCAACCCTTGCTTTGTCCTTGCAGATCATCATGGAAGCTGATACTCCTCAGCCATGCATGGCTGCACACCTGGGTGATGCTCACCTGAGCTCAGCTGATTCCCAGGTTGATGGAGGGAGCCCAGTGCTCCCATCTTCCACACAAGCTCAGGTAAGAGCCTGCAATATCTGAGTCTGCAAGAAGACTTCTTGTTCCTCTGGGACATCCCAGCTGCCCAGTGATGGGAAGGGGAGGTTGTCAGGACATGTAGCCATGTCCTGGTTGTGTGCTGGGATGAGAATCTGGTGGAGGCTGGGAGAGCAGGTGTCAACAGGGCTGATGTTGTGGGGACTCAGGAAACTGGGGAGACTTTCTATTCATCTCACTACATACAGAGAAAAAAGAGGAAAACAAAAAGTGAGTTTCAGGTTTTTTTTTTTCATCTAAAAGACACACTTGAGAATAGTTCAGACCGTTAGCAGCTGTTAAGGAAGCTTTTATGTTCCTCTTTGCCTTCTATAAACAAATTTAGCAGGCTTGGAGAGAGGAGGGAGTTCAGAAAATGGACTCAGATGCACCCAAATAGCAGTTGGTGTGTCTGGACAGAGTGAACCATGTTTTCAGCATGTGATGGGCAGCAATGGCCACTCTCCTGCTGTCCTGCAGATGCAAGCTGTTAATGTACAGCAACACACCAGAAAACCTCCTGGTGCTGTCGGGCTTGGTGGGACAGATGGGGCTGTGCATTCAGAGGGAGAAGAGGGTTTGGGCTCAATTTCATCTTGCTGTGCCTAGGATCAGGAGGGAGAGCTGGCAGATGGCCAAGGGGATGCTGGCTGTGAGCACAGCCAGGACAGAGCCACCCATTCCCAGCCAGGACAACAGCAAGAGCTGGACACGTCGGCAGAGAGTCGGGGCCAGTGCTTGTTGGGTGAGTGTCATCAGAGGTACCACAGTGTTGTGTCATGCAAAATACTTGTTTGAAATCCAGTTTGGCTCTGAAAATGTGGTGTTTGCACTGTGTGCAGCTCAACAAACAAATATCCCAGGGGCACATGATGGGGCAGCTCTGGCTGGGACAGTCACTGCTTCTCATGGATGTGGTGAGGATCCACCTGATCTTCCTGTGTGAGCAGGTGAACTTACACCAAACCTTTGTGTCCAGCTTGGTGACAAGTTATTGCTAAAGCCAGCCAGCCATCACTTGTTCCCTGTGTGGAGTCAGGGAGAGGCTTTCTTTGTGTTTAGATGGGTTTTGTTCAGATTAAATTCCCGAGTCAGGGACAGGACATGCCGTGAGCTGGGGAAGCAGCACCTCCATCAGCATTAACTTGCCATCAGTGTCCAGCCAGGGGGCTGCCACATATCTGGGTTTGCATAAAGCAGTGATAGCTCATGGCAGGTCTCCAGAGAGTTCCATCCTGGAGCTTTCTGGGCCACTTTGCTGCCCAGTGCCTCATTTTCCCTGCCTGCAAAAGGAGGAGATGCCACCTTCCCCTACCAAGCACCATGAGAGCCACTGACACACCAGCTATGGATGAACACAGATGGGTTAATAAATGGGTTTATGTTGCATTTCCTATGGAATTATCTTCCATTTCCTTGGTTTTGTTTTTCTTTGACACTTTCAAAACACTTTGTGGGGCAGTTATACCTCAGAATGAGGTCAGAAAGCAAAATTTAGTTTCCTATATTGAAATGGGGAATTGTCTTCTCTTTTACCACTAGATAACAAGGAGGAAACAGCAGCAGCAAAGTGCTCCCAGCCATGCCTTGGGGAGTCACTGAGCATATCTGACTTGGAGTGCTCCCTCTGCATACGGTGAGTTCTCCTCAGGAGAGCTTTTAGGATGAAGAATTGGCACTTGCTGGGTTTTCTTTACTGGTGTGCATCTTTCTTCACATCTTAATAGCAAGCTCAGTCCTGAGAGCTGCTGAGATGTAGGTTTTGGTACAGATAAGAGGGGAAGGCAGGGCTGGAACACCCTGCCAGGCTGCTGGAGCTCACATCACCCTGTCTCAGGGTGCAGCATCACTGGGGCTGTATCCCTTGGGACAGAGATGTGCAGGTGGGGATGTTCACTGGGGTCAAAGACCAAACAGTGGTTGCCCTTTGTACCTGCAGGCTGGGACAGGAAGGTGTTGCCCGGGGAAATTCCCTCCATGATGGGGATATTGCAGACCTAGAGGAGAGCATTTTGGAGCTCTTTGCCTGGTGCAGGTGGAAGAGGGAACAGGACAGAGCCTGTGTTTGTCGGCTGGCTCAGGGCTGGGGAGGGACTGGTGTTGCCCTGCCACAGGGCATGCTGAAAACAGGCTGTTATTCCTGGTGTGTCCCAGGACACGGAGCAGTTGTGCAAGTGGCTCCTGGCAGGGAGCTGGGTGGGTGTTGCACTGCCAGACGTGCAAGTTGGTCAAGGTCCTGCATGGCAGCTTTTTCCAGGTCTGTGCATGGGGGAGAGAGATTTGAGCCTGCATCTGCTCTGAATTATGTGAATTTGGGTCTCTTATGAAAGAAGAAAACAGTGTTTAGGAGGAGTTAGGGCTTTCTCAAGACCTTAATTTAATTTCTGATCGTGGAGCTACCTGTGAGCAGCCTGAGCAGCTGCTGCTGCCTCTGCTCCTGGAGCATGGGAGAAGGAGGAACTTTCCTGTCACTGCCCTTTGGATTACACACCACTGTGGGTGTCTGGGGAAACACAGACCTGGCAGGACCAAGGGGTGCCATGTGTGTACTGATGGGGTTTGCTGGGACTCCATGGAGACCCTGCAGGGACGGGGAGCAGAGCTCAGGCCTGGAACAGTTCTCATCTTACATCATTGTGCAAGCCCTGCAGTCTGAGCCCAGACTTTCTAATTAAAGGGCTAATTAAAGTCCCTCTCTGCCAGACTTATCTGTGCTCCTTTCCCTTTGTTGCTCTCAGCAATTCCACTGACTGATCACTCTTTGCAGGATGTTCTTCGAGCCGGTGACGACGCCCTGTGGTCACACCTTCTGCAAGGAGTGCCTGGAGCGCTGCCTGGACCACCGGCCCAACTGCCCCCTCTGCAAACAGAGCCTGAGAGAGGTGAGGGCACGAGTCCCCTGGGATGGAGCCCAAGGGGAGCTGGGAACCAGCTCCAGCTGCTGGCTGTGTGCCCAGGGCTGGGCTGGGAAGGTGCAATGTTCTTACATTAGCAGCTCCCTGGCACGGCGGTGTCAGCTCCACTCACATGGGAATGACCAGACAGTTGATAATTAAGACCAAGAGATTCATTTCCACAAGATGCCACAGTGATTTAGTGAGATTGTAAACAGAAGAGGAGAGAGAGAGAGAGAGAGAAGAAAATGCTAATGACTTTAAAAAATGGAAATGGATGGAAAACCTGCTAGCCTGGAGATTTGATTTAATCTTTAATGAAAAGGGATTCGGATGAGACCATCAGGGAAATTAGGTTGTCATACAAGGGCTGCATCACTGTCAGAGACAGGACGCTGTGTTGGACGGGCCCTGGCTCTGAGCTGTGTCTGGAGGTCTCAGTGGAGCTGACATCCCATCCTGCTCAACGGCTCAACATCCCATGATAGGTTTTATCCTTGACTTTCTCTGGTCTAAAATTACCTTCAGTTCCAATAAAAGTGAGCGTGATTCAGAGTCCGTCAGGGCCTCAGGGCTTCCTCCCTCCTCTTCTCCAACCTTTTTTGGGTCTAATTCCTTTCAGTACCTGAAGGCTGGGAGGTACAGCCCCACGGTGCTGCTGCAGGACATCATGCTGGCCACCTTCCCCACACAGCTGGCTGAGCGCCGGGAGCTGCACCGGGCAGAGATGGCAGAGCTCTCCAAGTAAGCAGGGACTGCTCCTGTCTGTGTGTGGGTGGGTGCTCATGGGGACTGGAAGGGGCTCTGAGAGGGCTGTCCACACCCCATACCGTTGCTGTGGCTTGGTTCTCTCAAGTGATGTCTGTCCCACCTCCAGGACCACATTGCAGCTGTGCTGTGTGGGTGTGGACGTGCCCCATGAGGCACCTGGGGGTGAGGGACCATCTTTGCAAGGAGCTGTTTTGTGGGCAGAATCTGTCCTTGGTCTCTTGGTGAGCCAAGTGGAACTTTAGTGTTGCTCTGTGCTGGAGCACCACTTCTTGTGCTTAAAGACACACCTGGTTTGGGAGAGCAGCTGATGCAGGGATGGGATTTGCCTGGCGAGATGTCACAGTTGTTTCTCCTTCTGTCCCTCAGCCTGACCAAGAACATCCCCATCTTTGTGTGCACAATGTCCTTCCCTGGCATCCCCTGCCCTCTGCACGTCTTCGAGCCTCGGTACCGCCTGATGATCCGGCGGTGCCAGGAGAGCGGCACCAGGAGGTTTGGCATGTGCATATATGAGAACGGGAAAAGGTGAGCTCCTGGCAAGCTTCCCCCTGCCCCAGCTGGTTTGCCTCTCTCTGCTCCAGCCCCAAATGTCTAAAATACTCAGTAGTTCTGAAAGATTTCCTATCAGTGCCATCTTGCAGGGAGGTGGTGTGTTCCCCCAGTGCAGAGTGAAATGGGATCAGGGAATGAGGTCAGCACTGGAGCTGGACAGAGACAGTGGTAGCTGTCAAATACAATTCAATACAATTCTTGGAACAGCTTCTGACTCAGGATGTCTCTGAGTTCCATGGTTCTCTGGCTGTGACCTCCAGCTCCACTTAGTGAGCACTGGGGGGTGACTTGATTGAATGTCTCAATTTGCCCCTGCCCTGAATTTTTCCCTTGTCCTCTGCCTTTTCCTGCTTTGGAGACGATACCTTTAGGAGAAGCAGCTCTCTTGCCGCCTGTTATCCCAGCTCAGCCCCTGTTTCCTGTCCCTGTGTCCCTGCAGCTTCGCTGACTACGGCTGCATGCTGGAGATCCGTCAGGTGGAGCTGCTGGCCGACGGCAGGTCCTTGGTGGACACCATCGGCCGGCAGCGGTTCCGTGTGCTGAGCCGCGGGCACAGGGACGGCTACCACACTGCTGACATCGAGTACCTGGAGGACAAGAAGGTGAGGGCAGGGCTGAGCAGAATCCTGGGCTGCAGTGGGATAGATCCCCCCCCCACAGACATGTCCCTCTTGCCTCTGTTCAGGTGTCCGGGGAGGAGCTGCAGGAGCTGCAGTGCCTGCACGAGAGCACCTATCGCCTGGCCCAGCGGTTCTGTGAGCACGGGGACCTCACCTCCAGGCACATCCTGATGCAGCATGGACCACTGCCAGAGAAGGAAGAGGACATCCAGGTAATGCTCAGAGGGAAGGGATGCACCATCAGAGTACCAAGAGAGCCTCTGCAGCAGTGCTGTTCCTGCAGTAACCACCCTGCTTCCCTACTCAGCTTCCTCCCAGGATGAACAAAAAAAGTCCAGTTTTTCACCCCTGTTACAGCATCTCTCATCCAGACAGTTGGTAGGGCTTGTTTTGTAAAACTGCTTGATGTTTCTTTATGGTTTTAAACTGTTCTTGGAAACACTGAGTTTTAAAATCTTTCCCAGAGTCTTTTCCTAAATAAGAACTGCGAAACTGAACTGTGTGTGTTTGAAAACACTTTGGGAAAAAGAAACCAAACAAATTGGCAAAGAAGCAAACCCTGCAGCTTGTTGAGTCTGCAGTCTCCTTTCTCACTGTGATCCTTTGAGACAGCCATGGCTGGCCAGAGGTAAGGAGCTAAGAGGACAGGATCCAATTTGCTTATTATATGGCTCTGACAAATTCAGGTTCTGTAGGAGAAAAAAAATCCCAAAATTTAATTTTCACTCCTTAAAGAAAGCATTTCCTCTGTGGATCGTTACAAATATACTCTTGCTGGCTTGTCCCAGGCTAAGGCTGTCCTGGCCAGCAGTCACATTAATATGTTCAGGAATTACAAAACAACTCACCCTCCTGCAGCTGAATTGAGCTTTTCCCTCTTAGTTTGGCTCAGGTTATAGAAAAGCCACTTTACAAGAGCAGTGCCCAACAACTGTGCCTGCCTGGCCTGCACCTCACCTCTTCAAGTGACAGCAGTGTCCCAAGAACATTGGCCATGAAGGGTTTGGTCTGTGTTTGCAAAAAGCACCGGCTTAAACAAGGAAACGCACAAGATATTTCATTGTCTCTTTAGTATAGGCTTTTTACCAGCTACATCTGCATCTGGATGCAGACGAGCCAGGAGGCTCCCTGGGGAATGCTTGTCTGGAAGTTAAATTAGTTTATCCAGCAGTTTTGAGCTTGGATAACAAAAGGGCTGTTCAGATGAGTACCTTGGCCAAAGCTGGCTGTCCTGACAAGAGCAACTCTTTGCCATCAGCGACTCTGCCTGAAGGCCACCCCTGCATCCACCTAGCCGCTCCTGACCTGGGGATCTCTCCCTCTCTCCTCTCCAGGCCTCCGCAGACGGCCCGACGTGGTGCTGGTGGCTGATCTCCATCCTGCCCCTCGACCCGTCCTACCAGCTGAGCCTCTTCTCCTGCACGTCGCTGCGCGCCCGCCTGTCGCAGCTGCAGCGCATCCTCACGGCGCTGCTGCAGCAGCCCCCTCCCCGCCACCTCCTGCCCGAGCGCAGCCCCCGCGGCCGCGTCTGACCCTCCCAAGGACTCACCTCCGCCCTCGGCTTTCTCTCTGTGTTCCTCCACGGTTTGCTGGTGGTTTGAGCCCCCCCTGCCATCCCCCAAAAACGTGACCTCAGCGATGAGCTGGGCACTCCGCCCAGCCGCGCCGGCAGCGACACTGTGCCGTCCGTGCCACCTCTGGGAGCTGCTTGGTGCCACTGCTGCTTGCTGTGCCACCAAAGGGGATACTGGGCTGCAGAGCTGGCTTGTGTCTCCAAAGGCAAAATCAACTGCTTGAGTGGCTTCTGCACTGAGGAGGATTCTCCTCAGGGAGAGGACTGAGTGCAGGGATTGCCTCAGTTTTGGTTCTTCCACTTTGAAGGACACCTTAGGGGTTTTGGTAGATGATCCTGATTCACACAGGAAATTTAGAGGCTGGGGAGAGGTGGCACTGGGGAAGCAGAGAAGTTCCAAAGGCTTCCTTTGGAGGATGCTGACAGTTCTGCCACTGCTTACAGCTTTGACTTAGTTTGTCTTTGAACAAGAAGAAAGGTTAAATTAAACAATCTGAAACTCATGGTGTTGCTCCCAACCACCTCCATGGCCACATGGTGAGGAGGTGGTTCTCTTTGAATGCTCTCAGGTGCAGACACCCCCTTCCCACTGCTCTGCTCGGTGCTGTGCTGTTTGCTGGCCAGACCCTTCCCTGGGACACTGCCAGCCCGTGGGAGGGGGGATTCTGTCAGCTTTGGTGCTTGTCCCCCTACCCAAAGGCTGCTGTTCCCGACCCTGGCTGGGTTCAGGTTACAGGGTTGGACCTGGGGGCTGGGAGGAGCTGATAGCACAAGGGAGTTAAGTCTGGAAATTTTGTTTTGAGACTTTCTGTTCCTTGACTAATGCAATTTCCCCCTGTTCTGTGTTTGTTGTGAACTTTCTGCTTCCTCAGGAGAAAATCAGGATCTCAGCTGCGGCTGGACTCTTGCACTCGGGACCCAGAATAGTTCAGGATCCCCCAAAAGAGGATAGCAAAGTCAAAGGGATCCAGATCTCTGGGGAGGCAGGGAGGGGGTAGGATCAGTGACCCAGGCCATGAGCCACATGTCAGGGGAGCGAGTGCTTGGCTGCTGCTTGTGTCTAGACACAGGGGAAAGACTCTCTGGACAGACCAGGCTCCAGGGAAATCCTGAAGATTTGGGGTTTTTGTCTTTCATCCATAATTTTAGTGGCCTTGGGGTCAATCGTAGGAGTGACATCCACCTAAGATTTCTTCTGGAATTTTATCCCTGCATTTCTCAAAGGCACCACACCCCCTCAGAGAGCTGTTGGATGTGTGTGTGGGAGAGAAAATCAGGGCACTGATCCTTACTGCAGGTGCTTCTGGGCTGAGCCTGGGTGGGACACTGGGCATAGCTCCAGAGAGGCCCCTGCTCAGGGCCACCACCTCTCCCTGTCCCTCCTCTCCATCCAAGTGCCTCCCTGGAGTGACAGTCAGGAGCTGAGGGCTGGCTCCCCAGGAGCCCCTGTGAGCACAGGGCAGCTCAGGGCAGCTCAGAGCTGGATCTGCACCTTTGAGCCACAGTGCTGGCCCAGGAGCACCACGGCTCCCCAGCAGCCACATCCCTGGGATGCCACATTGGCAGGGACTGGGGTGGGTGATGAAGGGATGCTTTGCAGTCCCGGGGCAGGTGGCAGGATGACACTGAAGTTCAGGAAGTGCCTTTCTTTTCCCCAGGGTCAGTGTGGGCTCACCCTGTGACATTCCCCACCCCAAGCCACTCACCCACCCCTGAGCTGCTGTGTCCCCAGGGTTGAGAGGTCCCTGTGGGTGCCTCCAGCAAGGGGTTGGCATGGGGGGGATGCAGGAGTCCCCTGTCACACTGGGGAGGAGCCAGGGCCCAGAGCCACCTCTGCCTGGCTGCTTTGGGAAGGGATCCGTGCAAATTGCTCCAGTTTGCTTGGAGCACCTTTGTGGTTTTTATTATTATCTGTGCTCTTGGAGTTACATTTTCTTTCAGGTCATTGAAATAAAGACCTTTGATGTTGTTGTTGTTTTGTTGCTGGTGTTTAACTTTTAGCTGCTCATTAATAAAAGTGCTTGGGCATCCCCAGGGAGGTTTGGGGACACGTGGAGAGGTGACACCCTGGCCTTCAGACAGCAAGGTCAGCCCAGTGACCATGGTCCAGCAAGGGCAGATGGCAACAAGGGGAAAAAAAGGTGATTTTGCTCACAGAATGTGTGTGAAACAAGACAGGAGGAATGAGTTCCTGCCTGTCCTTGCAGCTAAAGGCTGTGGAGAAGGATGGGGTGGGAGATGAGTCCAGTAGAGATGCTGGCCAGTGTGGGATGACACTGGAGGCAATGTCCCCAGATGCTGTGGCCAGCATCTGTCCCTGTCCTGCCTTTGCAGCCATGGGCAGAGGGCTGGGAGCAGGTTATCTTCTGGCACTGGGGATGAGAGGTGATCCAGGGAGCTGTGCATGGGGTCTGAAATGAGAGCGTGGTCCTGGATGGAAGGTGATGTTCTGCTGGGACTGCTCTCACCTGTCTCTTGCTCCCATCTTGCCTCTTCCCTCTGCTTCCCAAAGGTGCCATCCAGAGCAAGGACAAGAAGGGACACAGAAGGGAACTGCCCAGATGTGCTGTGCACCTTTCCTGGGAACATGGAACAGCTGCAGCAGAGAGGGAGAGGGCTCAAGTGGGCTGAGATGGCAGATAACCCTAAACAGATCCCACAGCTCAGAGCAGAGTCCCTGCTATGCCATCAATAACTGCCTCCATGAGGAATTCCACTTGAATTCCTCCCCAGCAATGCTCCAGAGAAGCAGCTGTGCCCTGCTGAAGCCCAGCTGTGGGCTGTGGCTGGTGCCAGCCCGCTTGGTGGCTCTGGCAGCCCGGCATAGTGCCTGATGTGTGGCTGGTGTGTGCCCGGGAGCCTGGAGCTGACAAGGATCCCTGTGCCGTGTTGTCCTGCTCCCACTAGATGTCAGGAAGAGGCTGAGTGCGGGCGAGGAGGAAGGCACAGCAGAAGGGATGTGCAGCATTGTGCCAGAGCCTTGGCTTTTCTCTCCCTCAGCCCCAAAACCAGCCCTACTCCCAGCCCTGGCCCCAACCGGGCTGCCCTGAGCTCTCCATCAGCCCAGGAGAGCTGGGTCACTTTGAGCCCACCTCCAGCTCCCCAGGCACTGTGCTGCAGGCTCCTCTCCCCACCCCAGCCAGTTTGCTGTCTCGAGTGCTTGCTGTCTCTCAGGGCACTGGGGCACTTGGGGGTGTCCTGCTCCCCAACATCAGTGCCCAGGTGGAAAAGGAGCTGGGGGCACTGGTCAGCAGCCCCCTGAACATGAGCCAGCAGAGTGCCCTGGTGGCCAAGCAGGCCAATGGCTCCTGGCCTGTGTCAGGAATGGTGTGGCAGCAGGAGCAGGGAGGTCACTCTGTCCCTGTCCCTGCACTGGTGAGGCCACACCTCGAGTGCTGTGCCCAGCTCTGGCCTCTCAGTTTGGGAAGGACTTTGGGATGCTCGAGCACATCCAGAGGAGGCAGCGAGGCTGGAGAGGGGCTGGGAACACAAACCCTGAGAGGAACCCCTGAGGGAGCTGGGGGTGCTCAGCCTGGAGAAAAGGAGACTCAGGGGTGCCCTCATCACTCTGCACAGCTCCTGAAAGGTGCCTGTGCTCAGCTGGGGCTGGGCTCTTTCTCCAGGCAGCACTGACAGAACCAGAGGACACAGTCTTAAGCTGTGTCAAGGGAAATACAGGCTGGATATCAGGAATTTTTTTTTTACAGAAAGAGTGGTAAATACTGGAATGTCCTGCCCAGGGAGGTGGTGGGGTCACCATCCCTGGATGTGTTTAAAAAGAGACTGAACGTGGCACTGGGTGCCAGGGTTTAATTGAGGTGTAAACCAGTGCTAGCACTGGCCCCACTTCCATCACCCCAAAATGTGAGCTCCCCAATAGCACCAGCACCATTTCCTCCCTTCCTGTTCAACACCCTCAAATCCAGACCTGGGTGACAACTTCCCTCACCTAACAGCATAGGCAGGCAATTAGATAAAGAGGTAAATAATTAATACAGCAGGTGTCAGACTGTGCCTCATCTTTCTTTAACAAATGGTGCATTTCCAAACTAATTAGACCAGCCGGTACTTGAGAGAACGGAGAATCAACACAAGATTGTTCGAGCTAAGATTTTCTTCTCTAGCAATGCTACGTTCATGCTGGAAGAGGAACACAGTACATGTTACAGTTAATGAAGGTGGGAAGAAAAAGGAAAAAACCAGCACCTAATTTTTTCCACCCTTTAGCAATACCAGTTGGTGCAATGAAAGACGGGTTGTATTGTTCCTACTTTTTCTGAAGGAAAAAAAAAAAGCAAAGGAAAGCAATGAAGACAGATGTGCCGTCTCTTTCAAGAAACTCACCCACGAGATGTATTCAAAGCTGGAAAATGACAAGTGATGAAAAAAAAGTGACTCAAAGTCAGTGCTGAAGCAGTTGGAGTGGAATGGGACCTGCCTATTCACCTGGAGAAACATTGAATATCCTTAGTTACAAGGGACCCATGAGGAACATTGAGTCCAGCTCCTGGCCCTGCACAGGACAGCCCCAAAAAGCACCATGACAATGTTTGGGATCCCATGATGGTGCTGTCCTTTCCTCTGGCCAGGCTGCACGAGGGGGTGAAATTCACCCCTGTCCTGTACAGAGCAGACCGTGGTGATCCCAGGCATGTGCTGACGGTGACCCAGGGCAGAGTTCAAGTGGCAGCTGGACAAATGCCTTTGTCTCCTGTGCAGTGGCATTCTGGAGGTGCTGCAATGGCATTCCCTGGCTGTGCTGAACGTGGGAACTGTGCAAAGCCAAGCCCTGATCCAAGCAGGAGCAGGGATCTGGGATGATGCATCAGGTGGAGCTGCCTTAGCATGACGCTTGGTAATTTTCTCCATTCATAAACTGATTTACAGTGACAGCCTTTTTCCAAAGGCCTTTCCAAACCCATTTAGCTCCCTCACACCAACAATGAGAGAAGCACACCAACCTGCAACTGAGAAGCTCTGGATTTGGGACAGTAACAAGGAGCTGCCTCTCACACCACCTGATTCAGGGCCACCTTTCAGCCCCTGGGAGCACCTGGAGGAGGGATTAACCCCTGAGTCTCTGCCCACAGCCACATCCATCCCAAGTGCCCATTGGTGATTTGGGCTCTCAGCTCCTGACTGTCACTGATTCCCGATATCACAAACCCCTTTGAGCCCAGGCAAAATATTTACAGGATTGATTAAATATCGAGGAAATGGGAAACTTGTTAAAAGTGTAGAACTTATCTAAATACAGCATTATTAAAATAAAATGTGACTTTTAGCAAGGACAGCTCTCTCAGCTGGGCTGTGTTTACCTTAATTGTTTCCCTCCATTAATTACAGTCTGAGAGGAAGACTTGTGCAAATTGAAATAAATTAATCGAATTTGTTTAGAGTTTTGTGTGTCTGGCTTATGGGGATTGCAATTAAGCTGGTATGTTTGGTGTATTAAATTACATTTCCTAGATCTATTCTTCCCTTTTCAAGCACCACGAACGTGAAAAGGCAGAAGTCAGTGACAATTAAAGGGTAAACAGGCAGTGTGAGTGATGGTTATTTTAGTTCCTGTGCCTCAAGAATTTCACTCTTTGCAACTATTGAGGCTCATTCCATAACAAATGGATGACCAGCTCTGTGCAAAGAAAGATAAAGGGGAGATGGTGGAGCAGGGACCAGGGCACATCCCAGCTCTGCCCTGGCAGTGGAACAGTGACGTGGGTGGGAGTTTAGTCCAATTCTCCAGGAAAATCAGGCTGTGTGACTCAGCAGCCTTGCGTGTGTTCCTGCTCGTTCCCACCAGCAGCTGCCCAGTACCACCCACGTTTGACACAGGGGAAGAGGCTTCCAGATATACCGAGGTCCTGGCAAGGTCTGTGAAATGAAATGGATAAAAAAATGCCTCTTCCTAATGGGGAGGGGAAGGGGATGCTCAGCCAGCAGAGAATCTACACCACAGTTTTTTTTTCAGGATGAGCATTAAAGAGGAAACCCTGCTTCACTGGTCTCATCTGTGACTTCATCTTATCTGGTCTTGTCCCAAACCAGCCACAGGAGCAGGCTGAGTGTGAGCTTGCTCCTCTAGCCCCACGGAGAAGTGCAGCCAAACTTCATGAGGGATTCCAGCTCAGGCTAAGAAGAATGGTGCAGTTTCCTCTCTAGAGTGAAAGGAATTCTGGGGAGAGGAAAAAGGAAAAAGAGAATCCAAATTTCAGTTGGTGGAGCTGTGCTGACTCCTGAGGGATGGTTCTTGCAGCAGTGGGGCCAGGCGGGATGTGAGGAGGGTGTCCCAGAGCTGTGGGGGCACACAGACACCCAGGGAACTGCTCTGCAGAGACATGGGCAGTGTGTAAGGTGCTTCACTCCCCTCCCTTGTGAGAAACCACAGAGGATCCTAAACTCACCCCCTGTCACTTCCCTGCCATCCCTCTCCATCCACTGCTGCCCTGAGCCATGCTCAGTCCAGAAGACCCACTGCTGTTTGTGTTCCTGGTAAAACCCCTCCACCATGCCCCAACAGGAGCAGATTCCCGTGGGAATTCCCACTGGCATCGCTGTGCTGAACAACCCCCCACTGTTCTCACCCGCTCCCACTGCACTGGGCTCTGCTGGGAGGGCAGGAGGACACAGCCTGGCCATACACAGAGGGTGAGCAGAGTGCCAGGGCCAGAAGTGTCTGGCAGATATGTTTCCTGCAAGCAAACCTCTTCACCTGGCCATCGCCTGAGCCGTGATGATGGATGGAGTGGCTGGGCTGCAATAGGATTTCTACCCAGAATATTGGCTGGATGATAAAGGAGTCTGTCTGCAGTGATAATTGCACCATAAATAGCTCCGGGTTCGGCAGTGAAGAGTGAGGCATTAGAAAACCTCACCCTCTGGATTCCTCCCACTTCCTTCCATCTTCCTTACCGCTAACAAGCGGGGAGCGCATCTCGTCAGCTTTTAGCAGCCACGAGAGGTTTATTGTGCTCAGACACAGCTGGGCACCTTCCTGCCCGTAAATCTTAATAGCAGGAAAGGAGGGAGGGGGGAAAAAAGCAGCGCAGTTGGGTGATTACTGAAAAGCAGCAGGTAGGGCTGGGCTGTGGCGCAGCTGTCCCTCCTCATTGTCTCCTCTGCTGTCTCACTGCCTCCTCCAGGCTTCCCCCGGCTCTTCTGAGCACTCCCGGGCACTTGGGGCTTATCATCCTCCTTTACTCCACTGATGGAAACTGAAAACCTGCCAGCCAGCCCCAAACACTGAAAAATGAGCTCAAACTGGGGAGTGCTGTGAAAGCTAAGGCTGGAAAGACAACAAATATGACCAGAATGGAAACTCTCCCTGGCTCCTGGCTTTTTGAGCCTGCAGAAAGCACCTGGACGCCTTGTCTTTTCTTCAAAAAAAAAAAAAAAAAAAAAAAAAAAGAAAAGATGGGAAATGGATCTGACTTCACTGGTACATTTACCTGCTCTTGAATTCCAGAAGTTATTGAAAAACAGAGGGTTTAACCACTCGTATTAGGGCTTCTCACTCACATTAAATGCAGGCTCACCTGAGTTCTGTCCTCTGCACAGATTTACTCACTGCTCAGTCAGCCACCCAGTACTTTGGGAGTGTTTTGGAAATGGAAAAAGTGGTCAGGACTGAATGGAGGCATCTCCTCATCAAATTTTATTCATGGGTCAGTGAATTGCCACTGTGTCTTTTCTTTTTCTCACGTGCACTGCCCAGATTTGCTGCAAATAGCTAAAGGATGGACGGTGTAGCACAAATCCTTTTTTACAAGCTTGGAGAGCCTGCAAGACCCTGGTCAAAAGTTAAACCTTGAGGAGTCAGGTGTGACGTATCCCAAATGCTGTGAAAATCCCATTCTTGATTCCTGGTTCCAGCTCAGACTGAGGGGTTACCACATCCATTGTAACTCAGATACACTGACATCACTACTGTTTTTCCAAGAAGGTGATTAAATCTATTTTTTAAAGAATTTTGAAGGGTCCAGAAGTGATGTGGGAAAATTATTCTCCTTCCTGGACAATTTATAAAGCTCCAACAGAAAACTGCAGTAGGAGGGCAAGTTTTATTTTCAGATGGGAAAAAAGATGCTTAAAAGGCAATTTTTAAAGGCATTGAGTAGAACTGGGGGAAATCCATGCCCAGTGTCCACATTGCAGCAGAACCATTCAGCAGGGATGGGAGCAATGCTGGGGCTGACACTGGCAGGAGCAGCTCTCTCTTTTCTGCACACAGTGCAGTGAAGGCTGCTAAGCAAGCAGAAGCTTTGCAGCTCCTGTACAAACCTATAAGCTCCCCCAAACCTTCCTCTCCTGCACACCCGACAATTCCAAGAATAGAACATGATTTTTCTTCTTCTTTATGGGTTTTTTTTTTTTTTTAATTGCCATACTGGAATGTTTGAAGCAAAACTATTTACCCTGTTAAAGCTTTGGATTTGCAAGTTTAAAGCTTTCACAGTTCCAGGTGCACCCAAAAAGATAAGGGAGCCTGGAGGTACCCTGTTGTACCTAGAAATGGATAAATAAAGATGAGATTAATTTGAAGGGAGTTCTTAATGCTCATTATTTCTTCATTATCTACTGCTGTTATTACAGTGACCTCAGCTAAGCTGATACAGGATAGCACAAACCCCTTAAAGCAAACAGGGGAGAGTTGTGACGAGCATTTGAAAATGCCAGAGATCCCAAAAGCTTGGGACCAGGGAGGGAATGACTGGGCAGAAGAGAGCAGTGTGTTCCTCCCTCTGACTGCTCCTCTGCTGATGCCAAAAGCTGTGGCATGGCCAGCCTGGCATGGGATGTGCAGAGGATCTCACTGGCATTCCTGGCAGGCTGTGTGAAACCTGGGCTCACACAGCAGATCCCAACATTTACTTGGCTGGACACAGAGGGAGGAAGAGAACCAGCCCAGGCTTTAAAAATATAATGAGGCTGAAGAGCCAGCCTGGGAGCAGAGGGATCTGAGCTCTGGATGAGTCAGTGGAATGAGGCGAGTCAGGGCTTTGTGGAAGAAGCTTTGGGAGAAAGAAGCCAGAGCTGAGATGAGATTAATCAAGTAGCAAGAGCTGCCCAGACATGGCTATTCTTGGCTGTTTTATTAGAAGGGAGATTAGTGCCTATGGTTCCTCAAAACAAGTTTCAAGGCAATTAAACAGGCTTTTCAACGGGGCCCTTTCTTACTCAGCAGCTCTGCTCCATTCATCATCAGCTTGTCTGGCTGGGGATGGATTTATGTGAGGTTGGATGCTCTGGGTCTGCAGAAGCAGGAGATCCTCGTGGGGGCTGCCCTGGCCTCCAGTCAGTGCAAACTGCCCCACCCTGAGCTCTGTGCCCTGTTTCTCCTGGACTTTTCCCTGGCAGCTGCTCTGCTGTGCCACCTGAACAGCAGCTCTGCCTCCTCCTTGAGGCTGGACTTGAAAGTCCTGTTGCCAAGAGGGGTGAAGTGAGAGATTTGTGTCACCAGCATCCCAGATCATCGGCGAGGACACAGGGCTGGTGCACCCACAAGCCTGCTCTGGGGTGGGCACAGCAAATACAGCCAATTTCTGGCACAAAAAAAAATTAAAACCAGGCCCACATAACATTTCTGTAGCTGCAACAAATGAGTTCCATGGCTTGGAGCTGAAAAAAGCTGTCAATGTTTGACTCTCTCTGGGAGTTAAAGCTTTATGCAAATGGTAGTGAGATTTTAGTCCAGGTCAGGAAAAAAGACATCCACCCTGAGAGTTATTAATTTTCTTGTCCTTATTTTTCAAAGTCATTCTCTGTTTTATTTTGTCAGCTTTCTCTCTCTCTTGAAAGCTCAGTACCACCCACAGCACTGGGTACTGCTGAGCTCTGGCTCTAACTCAAATCTCTTGCCTTCAGGGAGATGGAAACTAATCAATGAGCAATATTAAACAATATGAAAGCCTCAATGATTTTTACATTTCCCACAAAGGTCAGAGTCCCCCTGGCAGCTCCATGCTAGCACTGAGCTAAAGGTGGCAGAGGGAGATGACATATCAGAAAAAAAAACTCTCATTCCCCTGTTTCCTGCAGAAGATGTTTTCTTATGTTAAGGAAAAGACCCCACTGCTGAGCAGGCTCAGGCTGGCTGGGCTGCTGGGCTTGTGCTGAACTGAATTTCCATTTTGCAGGTGCTCATGGGGAGCCTGGGCTGTCTCAGGTCTGGGCTTGCAGGGGTGGGTTTGCAGGGGAATGGGGTCCAGCTGCTTTCCCAGTGTCTTTTCCCAGTCTGGGGGGCTCCAGGGTTTTGTTGGGAGCAGGATAATGCATCCAGGCTGCCCCAGGGATGCTCAGCAGAGCCTGCCACTGGGATTGTGGGATCCTCCAGCTGACTGAGGATAACTCACCTGCCCAACAGTGCTGCCTCCAGCTGCCTGAGGCTGGGGATTTCTCTGAATGCCTGACAGAAGATTTTAGCCCAGGTTCAGCCCTTGATTTGGCACCTTACCTCCCTTTGCAAAGATGCTGGGAAGCAGGGAGGGCTCTCACGACCCCCTCTTAAGGGAGGGTGCAGGATGGAGCAGGTACCCATTGACCACAGAAAAGTCACAGAAAGAGAAACCCTGAGGTATACCCACATCTCCATTGTTTTTCTCTGTACAGGTCTTTCTAGTCCTCTGGCAGCAATAATTCCAAGGTGAAGATTAAATTTCTGATTTTGCACCTATTTTTCTTTCTGAGCTATCTTAACAAGTCACTTCTCACTGGGTCCAGGACTTGTGTCTCTCTTTAAGGATGATTACACTTAAATTTCATTCCTACATGCAGTAATGTAAAGGGGTTGATAATATTGAGCACCAGTGTGAGAGACTTCCTAAAGAGAGACCAGTAATCAGTTGATCCTTGTTTCCATTCTAATAGCAACCTGGTTAAAAATCTAAATCTTTTATTTTGAGCATTCCTGACAGGGCTGACACAATAGTTCAATCCAGCTAGAACTGCTCAAGACCCTTTTGTATTTAAGGTTTGTTAAAAAACCACTGCAATTAGCAAAACAAGGGGAGAAGAGCAGCAGGAGGGACCTTGAATGGTGCCAAGCTGCAGCAAGGCAGCGCTCACTTCATGGAAAACAGAGGAGCCAGGACATTCTGGAGAATGCTGGGAGCCATTGCATTTTCCATTCCAATTATTTCTCTCAAGTGTATTGTTAACTGGAAGAAGTTGGTCCCCTTCAAGTTTCTTGACAAGCAATATATTGTTAGAAAGGATGAGAATCAGCAGGTGCTAATTCCATCTCAATGCCCCTCCTCTCCCATCCCAGATCCTTCCATCTTCTTCATTTGCTCCTCTTAATAAGATTTTGTATATTGCTACTGCACCTGGTTACACACCACGGTTATGAACTTAATGTGCCAAGTTAAATGTAAACAGGATTAAAAAAAGTCTTAGCAATTATAAAGCACTCAAAAGCATTCTCCCTCCTCCACTTTGTTAGCAGACTCTTCACTTTGCCTGTCTTGCACACCCAGCATTGCAGTAATTTTCAGGGATAGCTTAACTCATTCCAGACATTTCAGCCAAAAAGGAGCATTAATTTCTGTGGTAGAAGTGGCACAACAAAATGGAAAGCATTTGCCTTTATTCAACAGGAATGGGGGAAAGAATGAGAGCAAACTTGTTAAACTGAATTCAAAAATATCAGGTGAAGTTTTTTCTCCTTAAAACCAAGGACAAACATTTCTTTAAAATTCTGTGACTTCAGAGAAAGAAAAAAACACAGCTGTAATTGCCTTTACCTGAGCAGAATTTGACTGTCAATCTGTACTCCTTGGTGATGTGCCTCTGTGCTGTTATAACCTGGAAATTTTTTTTCTGAGGTCTTTAGCAGAGATGTTTAATTATCCATCTCATTTGGAGCCATTTCAGGTTTGGTGGAGGAAAACATCAGCACCATCTTTCCCTTGGGATGAGAATTTAAAGTATACATTGGGTCAGCATTTACAGATAAAGGCAGAGTTTCTGTGGGGTGCTCAGATCCTCCTTAGTGCAGCTAAACAACAGCTCCTGAAATATCGTGCCTTGGTGGAAGCATCTGTCATCAGAGCCTCTCAGTCCATGAAGGGAACTTGAGCTGATTGACCCCCCTGACCCCCGTGGGAATGATTGACTCTGAACACAACTCTCTCCTCCTCAGCTGCCCAGCGAGGAGCAGCTAGCTGTCAGAAGGAGAGAGACTCAGAATCAGCACATTTAGGTGGAATTTGGGGCATTTAGGAAAATCCAGCTCTAGGGGCTGCAGGCTATAGCAGGAGGGTGATGCACTGCTTGTGCTACTGCTCTGCTGTACACAGGTGTTGGCATTTTGGTGTTTGTAGTTGTAGCTGTACTTCAAAGTTTCTAAGAGAAGCACAAATTGTTTAAGAATACAGTTAATTGTTTAAGAATACTGCTAATTGACAACAAGTCAGGGTTTTGGCAGGCAGGAGGAACAGCTTGGCCTGAAGGTGCCTGGTGCCTGCAGTTGGTGCACCACTGGCTCCCTCAGCCTGGCACTGGCCACTGGCCACCACAGCAGGGTCAGAGGCTGGCTTGCAGGGCCACAAGAAGTTGGCTCAGCCCAGCCAGCCACTGCTGAGATGCACATTCTGCTTTCTAATTTGCCTGAACTCTCAGCGGGCTGGCACCTTCTAATTTGCTGTTTGTTGCTGCTCTCCTAGAAGTCCAGCTGATTGCTCCGTTGGTGCCAGCAGATCAATCTCGCTGAAATAGACTTATTTTTCTTCTCATCTTGAAGAGGTTAGTTTTCCAAACATCTGTGCTTACCTGCTGAGCAGAGCGAGATTGCTCTTGCTCGTCCTTGCTGCCAGGCACATCCTCAGCCCAGGGCAGGGCTGGAAGAGAGACCTGAGGCTGGCCAGCTGCTGGATTTTTATGTGTGTGGTGGGAGAACAGTGAGGGAGGAACACACCGAGGAAAGAAGTCCACGGAACTATTTTCAATGTCATTAGTTTTACAGTTTATTAAATTGAGTTTGTCTCGACAGGATGCGGTGGGACACCGTGCAGGCTGGGCTGGCACAGAGCAGCCATGGAAGGAAGGACACACTGCAGCCCAGCACTGCAGAGGTGGGGCTAACACACCTCTCACCTCAGGAGAACTTTTAGGGACCCTAAATTTAAAGATCTGCACAATCCACCTCCCTGGGAGCATTTGTACATTGCAGTCTGTGCACACCTTTTGAAAGGAGCTCATCTGTCCTATTCCAGCTCCCTGTCCCTCTCACTGAGTGCAAACACACATTGTCCTCCTCAAGCGTTGTACTGCACCTGCATCATCCCCTCTGCCCCCCGGGAGCAGGAGCTGCTCCAGCTCTTTGCATTCCTGATGTTTGTTGGCACCTCTGCAGGGCACAGGATGGATTTGGCAGGCAAGGCATCATCCAGCCTTCATGGGACCATCCTTCAAGGGGGAGCAAGTGACTCCTGCAGCCTGACCCCTGTCAGAGAGGGGCTCAGCTGCTGCCTGGGGTGGTGGGAGGTGGGTAGGGGACAGTCCCTGCTCAGCCCCTTCCTCTCCTCAGCATCCACACTGGCATACTGCTAATGCAGCAAAGCTTTGCTTCTGACATCTTTCGAAGGGTTAGGGCAGAAATATCCTAGAAACCCAAGAAATAACTGTCATAAAGGAAGAGCATGTAATTTAGTACATTTTTGAAAAACCCAATTCCTTATTTCCTCTACACCAGAATTTGCTGAAAGCACTCCAAGTTCTGTTTTGCGAGTGCCATGGAACAAAATAATTGTGCAATTAGTAATGCATCTCACACTCCATGAAACGAAAGATTTTTTGCTTTCAACAAGTACAAAATGTAGCATTTTGCTTTTCCATGGTGGGAAAGTACTGGCCATTCCTTCCCCTCCTCCCTTTTTAACTGCACTGCAGGATGCAATTAATAAAGATAATAATAAATACGCTTCACAAAGCAGGAGGGATGTGAATGGCACAGGCTCAACGTGGATAGCTTGGCATTGCCGGAGCAGCCAGCAGCTCCCAGATATTAATTACAGCTCCCTGTGGAGGAGCTGTGCCCTCCCCAGCCCTGTCCAACACTGCTCCCAGGCACTGTGAAAGGGGCTGCTTGCCCAGGGTCAAGCTGGGGTGGAAGCCCAGCTGCTGCCTGTGCAGGGCTTGTGATCCTGGCTGCACGAGAGGGCTGCTGTTAATTCAGTCACCAGAGAGGTGTTTCTGGAGACCCAGCATCCCCACAAGACACCAGTCCATGCATGACAACAAAAGTCCCCTTGGTGCTGGCCTGGCCCATGGAAAGGCTCTGCCATAACTTGCCTGGCTGGTATTTGGAGGCACACAAAGCTGTTGCCTGGGTGATGGCATCCTCCTCCCTGCTAGGTACTGCTGGATAAACTGCTTTCCCTGCTCTTCAGCTCACGGCACACTGAGCCTGCTGCTGTATGGGGAGCTCTTCCAAACCCCTTTCAGAAATTCCCCTCCCCAGCAGTGTGCCCCTCTGCCCTGGCTGCTCAGCTGCAGCGTGCTGGGAGAGGAGCAGCAGGGCCATGGCAGCGTGCAGTGACCACAGGTGTGGGGTGCAGGAGCAGCTCCTGGCTGGGCACTGCACACCCCTGGGGACACCCAGAGCCTGGCACAGCGATGAGGCTTTAGTGTGGAGTGGAGCCATGGGGGCACCAAGCGTGCTGTGAGCTGCAGTGGGCAGGAGAGTGTGGCAGGGCAGGAGCTGGGCACACCTGGGGATGAGCTGCACACACAAGGAGAGGCTCAAGTCCACTGCAGAGCCCATCAAGGTTTGGCCCCAGCCCTGGTGCAGGAGAAGAAGATCCAAGGAACCCAGGATCTTCTTCTGTTGGACCTGCACTTACCCTGGTGCAGCTTCAGATGTGAATCACTGACCTTCAGCTGCAAACCAGTACCATACAAGCAAGCTGATTTAATTAAACATATTTAAATTGCTTTGTACACCACACCATACTCAGCTCAGCTGTGAGAAGGGCAGTGGGGGATTTAATTCTGGAGCTGCATCTCTGTCTTGTGGCTACCCAGGGCATCTCTGGAGCCATCCCTCGTCCCTCTCCCTTGCACACTGTGCCCAGCCTGTTTCCATGGCATGCCAGCAGGGCAGGGAGGGCAGCCCTGCAGGGGTCTGAGAGGGGCTTTTTGGTGCATGCTAACGAGATGGAGCCTGGCAGAGAGTGGAGCCAGCAGGGGTGGGCAGGCGGGAGCCGGGAGCAGCTTATCGCTCCTCGGCAGAAAGGGATGCTCCAGGAGACGGTGGCTGCTGCATAAATAAATAAAGCAAACATCAAACACCTCGGCTTCCTGCAGTTCCTGGCCCCTGTGCCTTCCCCAGGGGTCCCAGCTGCGTTTTTCCCCCAGCAGCTGATGTGGGATGCTGCAGGCAAGTGGCAGCAGGCAGGGGTGCTGAGATTGCTTTTTGCCTAAAACTAAATTGCCTTGGAAATTAAATGCTGCTGCAGTCACAGAAGAACCAGAGCCATGGGGGCTGCAGCAAGGCCTGTCGGTGTGATAAAAAACCCATGGACTATTTTTCCCCGGAAAGGAAAGGCTTGTGCCAAGAAAAATCTGGAGGGCAGGAGACTGGAGGTGCTTGGGTCTGAAGCCAAAGGCACTCAGGGTCCAGACTGTGGTGTGACCAGTGCTGAGTCCCCTCAAGCCTGCTGATGTGGTCTGACAATCCCTGGAATAGCAAAGCCAGGAAAAAAGCCTTCTGTGAAGTGGCATAGGAGGGGTCTGGGTCACCCAGCAGTCAGGGACCCTCCTGGCTTAGTCCTCCTTGTGTGAGCAGCTGCTGCAGAACAGCAATTTTTGGGGAGTGCTGGGATTTGGAGACACAAGTGGAGCACTTGGAGCTGGGGTTAGATGAGAGGGAAGAGTGCATTGTGCTGCCCTGCCTGGGCTCCTCCTCTGGGCTTTGTCCCCAGTGCAGAGCTGGTGTTTGTGCAAGTTTTGGGTGAGTCTGGGTGCAGGGCAGACGTGTTCTCCTCTACTTTTACGAGGTCTCAAAGATCCTGCTAAAGAAATGTGGCCTCTCACCTCCTTTACACACACACACTCACAGCACTGTGCTTCTGCAAGCACGTGGAGTGTCACCAAGCAGTGTCACCAAAAACTGTCTGTGCTCTGACCTCAGTGTCAGCAAGGGCCAACTGAATAAAAAGATTTATCTTCCCTAAAGACCAAGAGGCACAAATAGTGCTTGAATCCTAGCAGAATCCTGAACCTGAGTGCATATTGGATGTCGAGGAGAGAACCAGAGGTCTGGAAGGAAACACCAAGGGGAGATGGAATGAGCTGCCAGCTGGCTGTGTGCCCATTGCACCAGAAACTGGTCAGGAGACACCTCCCTGTCAAAAAGGACCCCTATCCCAGTGAAACCAGGTGTCCAGAAACGAAAATGTGTAACAGGAGAGACCTATATAACGACAGGAGGAGGTGAAGTGTCAGTGCTCCAAGAATGGATCAACAGACTTCAATATAAAAATCTTCCTGTAGCATTTCTGTGCTCATGGAGGCAAACAAAGGCAGTAACTCCTCTTCACATGGCTACCAAGCTTTGTGCATGGAGCCCTGCCAGCTTTCCTTCCCTCTGGAGGGGAAGAGGCAATGCTGTCCCAGTTACTTACCCAAGACCTACCTTAAGCTTTCCTTTTTTCAGTTGCTCTGCATGATTTTGGGTTCCCCAGCCTGCCCAAAGCAAGTCTCCTACTTCCTTCTAGCTGCCACACTGTTCATTTTCAGCTTGTGGCTCTCCTTCACCTGCCTCTCATGCTGGGCAAATGCCAAGCTGCACCATCACCTCCTGTCTTGGTCTCCTAACAAACTTTTTTTGGCTCCACAGATTGTGTTTCAGGTGTGATGTGAAGCTTCACTGCAATCCAATCAAAGCAATAGTCCCTGGCTGGCCATTCCTATTCAGAAAAATCTCTTCCAGTGAAGTTATCACTTCAGCAGACTCAGAGGAGAAGCTTTATAAGGCACCTGAGGATTTTCATGCTAATGAGTTCCAGTCCATCATCAGTTCCTCACTGCTTGAGTTTCACCTGCCTGGACACAAAATCAGTGATTTCTATCATAAGATCTCTTTCATCTCTTGCCATCCTGGATGAGCTAGATAATAAAGAAGTGGAGAAAATAAAAAAAAAAAATCTTTTAGCCCCAGATTAAGCGATGTCAGAGTCTGGGTCATAAAAACCCCTACAATATACACTTTGTACTTTTTTTCCAAGACACTTCTGCTATTTTATGTGCTTTTGAGATGAGTCATAAGGGAATGGGAATGAAGATCATAATTTCCATTTGCACAAATATCAGGTGACAGAGAGCTCAGAAAACAGATTCAAGTTTTCAGAAGGAACGGGAAGGACCAAGAAGTCTTGAGAGGTTCCATCTGATTACAGAGAAGCTGAACACCTGGTTAGTACATCTCATTCTCACTGGTGAAGCTTCAACAGTGATAAAATCCATCTGTTTATCCCCATCCATAAATAAAACCCTCAAACCCTTTCTCCAGAAAAACAGTATTAGAAGTGGACAACTTCAAACACCACAATAACAATAAACTTCTAACAACACAATAAACAATAACAACCCTGGACAGGTTGTTATCAAAAGGAAGCAAGGAGGGTGAAGCTACCCTGATGATACATTTATCTCAAGGATGTTTTCCCAGAAGGTCTCCAGAAGAGCTGCCAGCCTGCTCCATGGCCCTGCTTGCTGCTCTCCAGAACATTTTGCCTTGTGAGATCAGCAGCAAGCACAAAAGTCCTGTCAGAACCGTACCTGGGGGTCTCTGTGGAATGATGCATTCCTGGTGCTGCCTGGTTGGACTCACCTCCATCCTGCCTTCCTTGCTCCAGAACAATCTGGGCTTATCAGGCTCCTCTAGTGATGCTTTTTCTGTCCTCAGTTTCTGGCAGGAGGGTGAGCTTTTGTCTTGCAGTCCCTTTCAGTTTTGATGTTTTTTCCCCTCTCCTGCCTCCTCTCCTACACCCATGTGCCACCATCCTTTGATGATCCTCTCTTATTAAAGACTGAAGGGGATTTGCCACGTGTCACTTTCAAAGGTCCAGGGGCAGGAAGCTTTAATTGCCAGATTTTTCACACAGGGTGTTAAAATTTATTAAAGTCAGTTCCTCTGATTTCCCTTTAATGAGATGACGACTGTGTGTATGAGATAACATTGGGTTCAAATGGTGGGAAATTCAGAGAGGGTTTAAGTAATCAGACCAGGAAAAAGAAAAAAATAAAGCCCAAACCTGTGCTAGATTTCATGTCTTAAGTACTTACTCTGCAACTTAATTTAAAGGTACAAAACTGGGATCATTCTTCAAACAGTACAGCGAGGCTGGCAGTCTTTTGTAAAGGGTTTTCCTTGGGAAAGGGAGCAGGGGGTGGGCTTTGGGTAGTGTTTGATTTTTGAGACTTTTCAGTCACTGTTTCTCCTGTGGCTGTCCCTGTGGAAACAAACATGGGGTGATCAACTACTAGGGGCTCACCCATCACCTGAGGAAATGCTTTAAGCACAATTCCTTGTGCTCAGTGTCACTGAGCTGTGAGAGACTCATCCTGTGCTCCAGCAGCCCCGGGCAGCACTGATGTATCAGAGGCAGCAGGGAGATAAACCCTGTGTTCAGTAGCCCAAACCCTGTGTTCAGTAGCCCAAACCCTGTGTTCAGGAGCCCAAACCTTGTGTTCACTAGCCCAAACCCTGTGTTCATTAGCCCAAACCCTGTGTTCACTAGCCCAAAACCTGTGTTCACTAGCCCAAAACCTGTGTTCACGAGCCCAAACCCTGTGCTCACTAGCCCAAAACCTGTGTTCATTAGCCCAAACCCTGTGTTCACTAGCCCAAAACCTGTGTTCACTAGCCTAAACCCTGTGTTCATAAGCCCAAACCCTGTGTTCACTAGCCCAAACCCTGTGTTCACTAGCCCAAAGCCTGTGTTCACTAGCCCAAACCCTGTGTTCACTAGCCCAATTCCTGTGTTCACCAGCCCAAGCCCTGTGTTCCCGAGCCCTTGCAGCATGAGCCAGTGCCCCAGGAGCACACATAACCCCACTGACAGCCACAACCAGCTGCAAGTGGGACCACATGAATCTGGGTAAAAAGAAAACCTCTTCCAAGCTGGGACACACTAAAAAAAATTGAAGCCTTTGAGAAAAAAGCAAAAAAAAAGCACTGAAAAGCTGAACTTTTTGCCGTGGCCATGCTGGCTGCTCTCCTCCCTTTCTTCATTTCCCCCCTCCTCCTTTCACTTTCTCCTACCTTCACACGGGATTCTGCTGCCCTACTTTTGTCCAGCCTTCTCCTAGAGATAAGATAAACACTATTTTCAATTAACAAGACTTGATTGCTGAAAGCAATAGGAGGCAGTTCGTTTAGACCCAGCAAATTAATTGAAATCTAAATGTACATAGTGTATTGCAGGGAGAGCAATTATCCCTCCTTTGGCCCCTGCCTCGCAGGCAGCTGGGCTGGGCTGAGCTCTGTGAGCAGGAGGAGCTCACGTTGCCCTCCTGTCTCCTGAAGTTCCTCCCTCAGCTGCTTTTAGCCCACTTCCAGCTTGCAAGAGAAAGTTCTCCATGGCTGTAACTGGAAATTAGAGCAAGAGGATGTGTCCTGGGACTTTGGCGCCGGTGGGACGCAAAGTTGTTTCCTAAACATCAATCAGGCATGATGAGATCTTCCTTCTCACTCCTCTCCTCCTTAGGGAGGGCTTGTGCTGTGTGTGGAAATGGAAGCTGTGTAATATCCAGCAGCTGAAAGGATTCCCTGCCCTTTGCAGCATTTACCAGCATCATCATTAGTGGTGGGAGCTGAGACCTTGGGAGCTCATTGTTCCTTAAACTGTGCTTACACATGACAAACAGCAGAGGGAAGGAGGGCAAAGCAATCAGCCAATGAAAGAAATATTCCATCATAAGAAAGATCTTCCATGGCTTTTGAGGCCCAAATGCTTTTGGTCCTGCTGAGGGAGCCATTGTGGTTTTTGTACCACCAGGTCCCTCAGGAGCTGGGCTTGCTCCCTCACATCACCTGAGGGACACCTCTCAGCAGTCACCTCTCAGCAGTCTTAGAGTGCCTAGGGACTAGAGTACAGGGGAAAACTTTGTAATGTTTTCTTTGTTAAAATGGGTGAAAATGAAAAACCTCAGAAACGCCCCAAGCACTGACCTAAGCCATGGAGCACTCAGGTCTACAAATACTTCCAGGGTAACTTGCACTTTGGGCATCTCTCCTTCAAAGGACTGCTCAGAGCTTCATGACAGTCCTGAGGGGTGCACTGGGAATGTGCAGCACATGGACCATGGACCTGAGCAGCAAGGAGACATCCCCTCACCCCACGGGGTCATCCCCGGCCTCACGGTCACATCCCACAGCTCTTCAGAAACACCTGACTAAAACCCACTGCTTCACAATTTACATACCAGGGCACTGTAGAAAAGAACCCCCTCCAGCACACAATCCACCCAGAAGTGGTCCAAAGCAGCAATTACAAGCCAGTCCCTTCTGGAGAGCTAACAAACCCGTATCACATTTTCCTTGCTGCACCTTGCTGCCTCCAAGCCAATTGGCACAAAGATCCTGCTTTCTTATTCCTGGACAAATGATGCTTTTAAGCTTTCCCTCCCTGCCAAGCGTGGGAGGAGCCCCACGTGTCAGCCCGATAGGATTTCCTCGGATTTCTGCTCCCATCCCAAATCCCAGCGCCTCTGGGAGCCAGCAAACCTGGTGCTCGGATGAATCTTCTCTCACCTTCAGGAGCTGCTGAGAGTGGGGGCCGGAGCCATGTCCCATTTCCAGAGCTGGCAGCTCTGGAGGGAGCCAGGCACGTTTGCAGGGAGCAGCTGAAGCTCATTAAACCCGAAAAGTGACACCTCGGAGCGCCCGGCGCTTCCCGCTCCTGCCGGCACCGCGTGCGGCTCCTTGGAGGAACTCGTTATGCACCAGCATCTGTTTCATCACCTCCCCTCTCTTCCTCTCTCCTGTCTACCAGCTCAAAGTGTCCTTGGCCCCTTCTGTGTCTTGCTTCCCCCCCCCTCTCAATTTCAGAGCAGATTTCACAGGCAGGGTGAAAAACTTCTTGGAGGCGCAACTTTGGCCCAGCTTTTCCAGGGAGGGGAAAACCCTCTTGCTCTTGGTGCAGTAACTTTCTAAATAAGATTATGAACTCTTGGGACAGTTCAGAGAAGACATTTCATAGATAGAGGCTGTTTAGGTGACAGTGGTCCCTGCAGTGCTGGTAGGCATGAACATGAGTGAGGCTGGAAAATATTTCCTGCAATATTGCATTCCCAGTTATTCCAGTTTCAGGTCAGCTTTCCCCATGATGGCTGGCCAGGATTGTGCATAGTATTTTTGGTAACACCAGAAGTTTTTTCCACATGGAACTCTTGCTGTGACCCTTGAATATGCTTGGGTTTTTTTTAACTTTCCATTTTTAATGACTGCACAGTGTATTGTCCCATTAGGGGCAAATATCCTCATTGTGATCAGCAAGCACACCCAGATCTTCATCTGCTCTTTCCAGCAGTAGGGAGTCTTGCAGTCAGTCCCTCAATCATGATGTCAAACCACAGCCTTTCATCCTGTCTATTCCCCAAATTTAAAGTCTTTCAATTCTTCATGTGATTTAACAGTGGTTGCAAGATAAATCTTTCAGAGAAGCTCTATATGTACGTTCCTTCCACTCAGTTATGCTTTGCAGTACAACTCATTATCTTCTCTTTAGATGTCTCACTTTGACAACTTTTCTTTTATAGTCTTCATTTTAGCTAATGAGCTCCCCCACAAAATCAAATGTTTTTGTGAGGCTCATTTACATTAAACCTACCACACCTCCCTCTCTTAGAAACACAAGCAGCTTCAGAAGAAAAACAGACCAACAAAACAAATCACAGCAGTCTGTCAGGATCTATCTTTGGGGAAGCACACAGGGTTTTTTCTCTAGTTTGCAGCCTGCTTGCACAAGTTTGGTTGTTTCTTTCTGGCCTGGAATTAGGCTCTATCTTTTCTTCCTGACACACAACACTACCTGATGCACTACAGTTGCCAAGAAGTATTTCCTGACCTGCAAAGTAATTGGTTTTGCTCATTTCAGGGCATGCATTTTGGAGTTTTGCCTCTGCTCAGTGACAGAAAGTCTCCCTTTGCAGTGTCCTAATTCCTATTAATGCCATACCCCTCCCCTTTTCACCAGTCTCTTATGAAGCCCCTGACACATAATTCAGCAGTTTTCAGGCTCTCTTTTGACCCCTTTTTAATCTCCCTCCCATTACTCCTGCCCAGCAGCCTCCTGTCTCTGTCAGCAGCTGAAGAGCTCCGTGCTGTTGAGGGGATTAAGCACCAGTCCCACAGGCTGGGATAAGGAAGCTTTCCTTCCTACACGCCTGCTTGGAGAACAGCTCAGAAGCCAGAAGGAGGAAGGCACTGAGAGTTTCCCCTCCCACCCGTGGTATTAAAAGCAAGCGAGTGTCTTTTTTCCCATCCTCCCCATAGCTGCAGGAGGGGCTGCAGGCACTGATGGGATGCAGGCAGTGACAGATTCCGAAATCCCATCCATGCTCTCCCAGCAAAACCATCCCTAGCTCTCCCAGCACCTTTTTGCTGCTCCTGGCAATCTCCCAGTTCCTCCCAGTCCAGCCCAGCTTTGCATCCAAGCTCTCCACTAAGTTCCAGACACAGTGGGCACACCCTACCATGCCCACCTGTGGTCCTGTGGCATCAGGAAACTCTGGGAACAGCAGGGATGGGAGGCCTGCCTTGGGAAGCCATCCCTGTGCCCTGTGGAGGGAGGCAGGGCTGCTGTCCTGAAGTCCCAGCTGATTACAGGACCTAGCAGGCTGGACTCAGAGCATTTGCTGCAAAACCACTCGTCTGGGCTTTGCATTTCCTCAGCTTGAAAATGTCGTGCTGAATGATCTTTTTGGCCCCTTCAGGAAACAGAGAGGGGTGTGGGGTGATCTGTAGAAGAGGGAAGCCCTCTGGAAGCCAGGACACTGGGAAGTGACCTGTCCTTCCACCTGGACTTCTCATGGAACACCACTGACACCATGAGAATCTTTCTCTTTGCATTTTTTTTTTTAAGGAACAGGAGATGGAACCCTTTCTGTGCCAATTGTTCTAAAAGAAGATCCAGGAATTACTGGAGTAGTGTTCAAGCTCCCTTCCTCCTTTCTGGTTAATCAGCAAATGTACTAAAAATGTGGCATATGGTCTGTGAGGGGTGGGGAGATTACTCTTACACCAGAATGAAAACACTTCTTCATATGAAACCTAAAAGCTGATCACACTGTGGTCATGTGGCTGTGTCAGGATCCTGTCAAAATATGTTGCAGCAGAGATGGAGATATGTGACATCTTGCTGAATTCTGCCAGATGTCTGGTGGGATCTCAGAGGGGGTTGTTAGAGCCTAAAATTTGCTTACGAGTCTCTGCAAGTGTGTGGCTTGTGACTGCCATGGTTGCAGCTATAACCCATCTCCCATCAGGAATGCCAGAGCTCTGGGCTGGGCAAGCTGGCCACAGAGGGGTTAACTTAGATTTCCCTTTGATTGCTCAGTGAATGCAGTAGTTTAATTGCTTTCCTTTGGAAAGAACAATTAACAGCACCAAGAGTTATCCTTTCATCTTGCCATATGGATTATCACACCAAAGGGCATGGATGAGGACAGAAAGGTCCTCAGATTTATTTCTGCAAAGAGCTGATCTTTGTGCTCCCATTTGATTTTTTTTTTTGCTGGGTTTCTTCTGCACTTGTAAATGGCACGTAGATGCACACAGTGCAAACAGGAATGCACACAATGCTCACTTTGAACATATCAATTGCTGCCCATTTGGGGAGATCAATACTTTCACTAAAAGACTTTGTGAGGTTAGATTGCTTCCAATATTTGCCCTAATGTCCCCCACTTAAAAAGTCCATCAGGAGCTAGAAGTGTACACAACTCACTATAATTCAACTGCTTTCTTAGAGGAAGAAAGTTTTCCCAAGTCTTCACCTTGTATCTTCCCATTCAGCTGAGCCAGAACTTCAGCACACTAATGGGAAAAAAAAAATCACAGCAGCCTTTAGCTGGTGTTTCCCCATGTTTATTAGATAGGCATTAGAGATGCTGATGAGCACTAGCAGGTAAAAGCCCTTAAAAACAGAGACCATGGAAACCACCTCTGTGGCAAGGAGAAAGCCCAGGGGCTGCTCAAACCCCCTTTGAGAGAGACCCTGTGGGCAGGACAGCACTGGTGACCCACAGCATTGCAGAAAGGGGGCAAAAAGGGAACCCCTGGACTGCTGATCCTCCTCCCATCTCCTGCTGGACCCCATGGCATAGACCAACCTCCCTGTGTCACCCTTGTCTTCATGAGCAGCCTGGACATGGGATGGAGGTGGCAAGGATGAAGATGAAATATGGAGAAAGTGGGCTGGAAGGGTCTTTCTCCCAAAATAAAAGAAAATAAATCATAAAGTCCTCTCCAAGCCTAAGTTAGCAGTTGATTTATTCAGAACTCTTCATGTAAATATCAGATGTGGTCCAGCCAGGTCCAGCTGGCCTTGGCTGTGAATGGTGCCTTCAGAAGCTTTTAATCCTGTCCCTCTGCCCTGCCTGTGGGGCTGTGCTCTGTGCTGTGGCTTCCCAACCACAGCCCTTATCCAGCTCCACAGAGGAGAGGCAGTGAGAGGCCTTTATGTTTTAATAGCAATAATATTCAGCACTTAGGCAGGTGTGGGAAGGCTTGCTCGAGCTGTCAAGTGTCCCCTGCCTGTGATGAGTGCCAGCCAGCATGGGGCTCTGGGGTTCCCTCCTGAACCACAACTGCTCCTGCACACGCTGGCCTTGAGCTCTTTTCCAGCCTGCTCTGCCTCCAGGCTGGAGGGGACACGAGATGAAATCCCCCCTCAGTGGCACTGGGACCTCAGCTTCCACAGAACCTCCCTGTGGGATTCACATTCTCTGAACCTGGGAGAAGCAGAGAAAAGAATGATCAAAACAATTCTTATCTCATTTGCTGCTCCTTGTTGTGCCAAACTAGACTGCAATATGGAGATTGTTTACCCAAAATGATGGGGTTTTGTTTCCTTGGCCTGCCAGGGCCAAGCGCGTGTCCAGACTGTCGGTCAGCAGGCAGACACAAGATTTTGTTGAGTTCTTGTGCAGTTTCAGTTTAGATGTAGTGTAATATAGTATAGAATAATATAGTATAATAAAGTAATTAATTAGCCTTCTGATATCATGGAGTCCTCCTCATAATTTCTCCCTGCCATGGGGGTCACCTTTAACTACAATACCTCCCCACACCCAGAGCTGAGCTGAGTCACTCTGCACAACGAGTGTGAACAACCTGGGAAGACTCCTTGTAAATTCACCCCTCTGCAGAGAGCAGGGTGGCAGTGAGCTGGGACCCCAAGGGCTGCTGGTGAGGTGCATCTGCCCTGGGACTGCCCCAGGGAGCTGGGAAATGCCCTGCCCAGGCTGTGGCCACTGCCAGGGGGTCTGGGCTGGAGGTGAGCCTCAGGTTTTACCTTTTATATTTTACAGATTGTGTGCTGCTTTAGTCTGTGGGTCTGAGCTTCACATTATTGGATGGTAAGCACTCTGCACAGAGTAGGGAGACAAAACAATTCCTTCTCTAGCTGGGGACCAAGGACAAGTGACCCAAATATCAGGCCCAGGAACAGAAGCAATGTGGGCTGAAGAGAGAAAAACAAGGAGGATGGGACTTCAAGGAATAAAGCTGTAATTGAACAATTAACTCCAATTTGCAAATGGACCAGAACTTATAAAAGTGTGAGACTCCATGACCAGTTGTCCATTTTGTGACCATTTTGGTTGACCTTGGGTGCAACCCTGACTGGGCTCCCATTCTGCCCAAGGTGGATCCATTGAGGCCTCTTAATAAATCCCTGCTTTATTCTTGAACTCTGCCTAGTCTCTGGTCTAGGTCAGCCTTCTCAAGGCCTCAGAGGTGCTGCTGAGATCACTCCATGGGACAAGCACTTGGCTGCAGGATCCACCATCCTCCAGCTGAGGATCACCAGCCACAGCACCTGACTACCTGTGGGCTCAGGCACGGGCAGAGTGGATGTCCCTGCCATGGTGAGGCTGACTGGGGGTGTGTGGGGTTGCTGGTAGCAGTTATCCCTGCTATGGGGTGAAGGTGGGGGAGAAAACCCACAGCTCCCACTGGTGATGGTGGCTTCCTGTGAATGCTGTGGCTTTGCAGAGTGATGCAGTTGGTGGATTTAGGGCTGTGCTGCTGGAAAAAGGATGTGTCACCTTCCCTGCTGCCACAGCTGCAGGCCTGTGCCAGCACCCTCCTGGTGTTAGTGGAGAGAGCTGGATCAACCCTAGAAGAAGCTGAAACATTTCTGCATTCATATTTTGGTTTATTTTTATCTTTTTTTTTGTTCTCTTTGGATGTTTGTCCCGAGCCACTCTGCAGCCAGTACTCCTGGAGTTGGTGTAAAGGAATCATTCCTTTCCATCCCTGGTCCAACTGGCTTGTGAGGCCACACACCCACCTGGGACTGGGTGCATTCCTGCATCTACAGACCCTCTGATGGGGCCACGTCCTTGCAGAAGAGATCTGGTCCACAACATCTTAAACCACTGCAGCACCCCGCCAGGTGCCAGGGCTGGAGATCTCTTTCTTTGCTTTTTGTGTGATTTTGTTAAAGGGAACAGGTGAGGAGCTGAGTGAGGGCTCAGCTGGGTGCACGGGGATGTTGGGCAGGGAGGAGGGCAGAGGGGTGGGAGGGAATAACCCCCAGAAAATGCTGCTGCTCCTCCAAACCCTATGGATCACTTTGCAGTGACACTTATGGACGAGGAGCATTTTCTTTAACAAATATGGATCTAATGGATTAGGTCTGATCTAATTATGCGTTCTGCATTAAGCCGATGCTCCCACTGTCTGTGGCTGCCAGCATAATTAAACTTAATGTACTTTTAATGATGTCTTCTTAACTCATGCATTCATATATGATTAGAATCAAACAGGACGAGCTGTCACGGGTCCAGGAGAGCTCCTGATGGGACTCATGTTGAAATATTAATAATGCAGATTTCAAGGTTACTAACATTGGTTTTGAAGTGAGGAAAGCTCGTCATGCAGTTTGAGCTAATCTGAGGCAATAAAACGGCTCCCCTTTCCACTTCAGCTTCTTCCTGTCTTTCACATGTGCTCCTGGGAGCAGAGGAATTTAAGTTTTACTTGGCAAAGATGGTGTTAAGTAAGTGAACTGCTCTGTGGGCAGCAGCTTTCAGAGGAGCTGGGACAGGAACTGTGTGAGCAGCTTTTGGGGGCTTGCTGTGTGCTCTGACCTGGCCTCACTCGTCTTCCCTTTTCCTGCTGCTTTTCTGGAAATTGGGAGCAGTTTGTTTTAGGGTCTGGCAGTAAGAAGGCAAAGTGATTTTGTCTGTGATCCTGTGTGATCCAGTGAGACCCTGCCAGCCTCTGCTGGCCTTGTCCATAGCCCCCTTTGTCTGTGCCCCTCTTGAGAAGGTGCCTGAGGAAACCTTGGCAATGCTGCCCTGGCCCCAGCATCCTTCATGAAGCAGGCAACAGCACTGCAATGAAATCTTGGGTTTTCCGCTCATTTTCCTGTTTTTATGTAAAGTTTTTTTTCAATGGGCCAATGGCCTGGCAGCCAAGTTGTGTTTTGAGTTCCTGAGACCGAGCTGTGAAATCGTCTGAAATCCTTCCAATGGGAAAGCATTGATTTATTACACTGTAGCAATGATGGGAACAACACCGTGTACCTTTCATCTGAAAAGTCAGGACTTATAGAACACAACATGCCATTAATTTTGATGTCAGCTCGAACAGGGAAGGAATTACTGCTGAAGGGATCCAGAGAGCATGTTAAACCAGCCCTGCAGAGTAATGAACACACTTTGTGGCTGTTACTTTATACCCCACTGATCCTTAGGAAGAGGAAGGTACCTTAGCAGCTAATTTGGGCTGTGAAAGGCATCTCAATACCTGTGTAGCATGTTGGTGCATGAGGAAGGGGTGTGAGTACCCTTCTGGGGGTGAGGGCTGCATTTCACTGCTCTGGGGACAGCTCTCCCTTGGCACAGGTTCAGCAGGTGAGCTCACTCCGTGGAGGTGATTCAGCACTCTGCCCCTCTCCATCCCCAAGCCAGATTCCCTCCTGGCAGCCAGACAGAAATGCTTCCCTGGGAGAAGTGCACTCCAGAAAAAGGGAGATTAGTCCAAGTGCTCTGGGGACAGCCAGGTAACCCAGAGCTTTGCAGGGTTGTGGCTCCACAGAAGGGCTCCTTGCTGCCCAAGGACAGTGTGAGAGGTTATGGGATCATTTGTGCCCAGGGTGGAGCTGGATTCACACCTCTGCCCCACCCCAAAGTCGATTTGCTTTCTAAAGCTGTATGGTGATAGAGACCTATCTGCTTCTAAGAGAACACCATGTGCAAACCCAGGGCCCATTCCAGGTCCTGGAGGGGAGAACCTGGCCGTGTTAAGGGTAGTATTGATGTACAATGGAGGAGAGATGGGGATGGACAGAAGGGAAGTGAAAAATGATGCTGAGTGTAGAATCCCAGGGTGGAAACAGTCAGGATTTTGATGGAGTGATCAGTCTCAAGCTACCCCTCTACTCCTAAGAGAACCTTTTCTAGCTTCTTGCACACTAAATTCATCCCTCTTGTAGACTCAAACCATCAGGACCAAGTGCCTGGAAAAATCAGAGGAGCTCTGCAAGAAAGAAGGTGGGAAAGGTATCATCTTTGTAATGAAGATGGGGCAACAGGGAGTTGGGGCTTGCATGTGGATTTTGCCCCAAAAGCTCTGCCCTCCTGCAGGCTGCTGGGCAGCTGTGCATGGCACTGTGATATCCTGATGTCTCTGTTATTTTATTAATTAACTGGGTATCAGAGATGAGAGCACGGGGACTTCAGTCAGCAGTGGGGTACTGAGACACAAAACCAGCACTGGTGGATGACAAACTGATTTTTGCTCACAGGTAACATGAAGGTAACTGGGGTGTCTGTGTTTAGGAGGGGCCAGCAGCCACACAAGCCATCAGGGAACAGGCCACGAAGGTCCCCAAAAGGGATTTGGGGTTCAGCTGGTACCTTTGCTGGTAGGAACCCGTGTGTTCCCATCCTCAAGGTGGTGCCTAAGCGCTGACATGTGGCTTAGAAATGTGCACAGAAATGTTCCCCTGGGACCCAGAGCCACATGTGAGACCTGGGTGGCTGACCATGTTGTTGGAAACTGAGGAGGAACCTGTGTTCACAGTGAAAACTTCCCATGTCTCCCAAAGCTTTTTCTGGACACACAGCACTGAATTTCTGGAGCTGAACAGGCCAGTGGTACCCACTGGTTTACAGAACACTCTGATGCACCCCCTGTCCCTTCCCTGAACTTAGATTATTTAAGTTCCCCTTGCACTTGGTGGCAGGTGGGACAAACAAGCCCAGCCAAATCTTTTTGGATCATCCCAAAAATCCCAGCTCTGCGTTCTGACCCCACAGCAAAGGAATGGATTGTGTGATGCATCTCTTGCTCTCCTGCTGCACTTCTGCACTTCAGGGTTCAATGAGGCTTTTTTTTTTAATTTTTTTTTGCTTCAACAACTGCTGAAGAAGGATTCTTGCTGGAGGCTTTAGAAGGAATATTTGAGTTTGTCACTAGGAGGAAATTTTGTCCTGTTCACGCTGAGATATAAAGAAATGTTTCTTGTGCATTTTTGCAATCTCACTGGGAACCAAGAGTGACCCACTGAGCAAGGAGGGCATTTTGTGACAGAATCCAAGCCCACAGCACAGCACTGGATCCCTAGGGAATTGTGGAAGACCAAACTGGGCTGATCCAGGATAGCCTGCTCTTGGGAAACCTCTCCTTCAGGTCCTAGTGCTTGGGAATCTCTTGCTCTTTGAAGCCTCAGGGTTCACTGGCCCTTTCAAAATGTATTAATTATTTTCCTTGCTGATTCTGTATTTAAAACTTACCAGTGGATAAGACACCACTTGTGGATGCTGCTTCTCCAACCTTGGCCCTGTGGGATGCCTGGTCCAAAGGCATTTGTGTGTCTCAGCTTTCCCAGATAATAACTGGAATGAGGATATGGGGAGTCCTCCACACCTGTGACACCAAGTGCTCCACAAGACCATGACATTAATGAGTGCAGTTTACTCAGTAGCTGTCAGTATTTGCATACATGTCCAACACCCTTTAAATCCTCTTCTTTTCCCCCCTCAACAGGCTTTTGGATGAGGAACTTAGCAGGTCAGTTGTGTGAAAACTGAGTGAGAAGCATCTTAAATGTCCAAGCCTCTGAAACAGCATGGGAGCTCCTAGGAAAGCTGATCCTGGTAGGGATTTTTGGACCAGTGCTGGTTCTGAGTTTTCTCTGAGCTGGCCATGTCTTCCCTCTCTGTAAAAACAAGCTAAAATCCTCTAATAGCCCTCCTCAAAAAATAACCCCACAAGACTCCAAACAAAGTAAAATCATTAATTTTGAACCCAATGAATATTTAGTTTCCTGACTCTTGGGTAAATATTAGATAGATTCCCAATTTCAACCTGAAGCAGTTTATTTGGCTGCTGTTCACAAGTCAGACACAGCAAAAATCAAAGAAATCTCTTTTGATTCAGGTTGGGTAATATTGCCTGAGGGGTAACATCATTTTCATTTCCACACATCCAGCACTGGCACAAAACGGCATGGACAGGTATGAGAAATGGATCATGGATCCTTGGTTCTAAGATTCCAGCTAATAGTTTCCTTTTTTTGTGTAAATAATAATTACCAATAAAAAATTTTCCTTCAAAAAAAGAGAATGTGAAAAGAAAAACACCATTGCATTTGATAAAGCAAAATCTTTTGCAGTACTGCCAAAAGAAAAAAAAAAAAGAAAGAAAGAAAGAAAAAACAAAAGAGAGTTAAAACAAATATAGCTGTTAAATAAAAGATCCAGGTACCAAAGAGCAAAATTTAATGAAAGCCAAAACTGTTAAATATGGAATCCTGTTGAGAAAAAATGTCAATGTCTTTAAGAGTTTTACCATTACTCTATTTTTAAGAAAAGTGTAGTAAAAATACATATTACAAGTTTACATTTTCCACGCTTTTGTCCTATTCACCTTTTTCTTTTTTTTTTCTTTTTTCTTTTTTCTTTTTTCTTTTTTTTTTTTTTTTGTAACCCCTCCACTGATCAAAAGCCTTTCACAGCTGCATCTCACATCTTCATGTCACACGTGGCCAGTTCTAGCAGTGCTGCTGCTCACAAGACTGCTGTGACCTGCTGCCACAGGATCCTGTTCCTGGAGGAGGATGGGGCACTGGTGGGTACCAGTAGCCTGTTCCCACCACACTGGCCCACAGCACGACAAGAGCTGGGTCAGGAGACTCATCTGAGAGCTCTGGACATGGAAAAAAGAGCTTGTGCTGGTAAGGATGCCTCCACTTGTGCTAGCGTTACACAGAACTGACATTAAAATTAAGAAAAGCAGGTTAAAAAGAATGATAAACAACAGAAAGTGCCCTGAAGTGGTGCTTGGAGTGGCTGTTAACTGAGTTCATGTTCAGCGATGAGAGATGAAGATCACAATGTTCCCACTTTTGGACAGAGGAAAACATTGGCACAAGACACGCTGTGCCCAGGCTTAGGACCTTGACTCTGACTTGCTGGTCTCCAAAGTGTTGCATGACAAGTGGATAAGTGGAGCAGATGCTTCAGACCAGGCTGGTCTGAAGTGGTAAATGTGTTACTCTGCACAGTCATACACTAATGGGAATTGGTATTCACACAGTAAGGTTTCCAGCCTTACTTCCAGATTCTCCTCATAGACCCGTGCCAGTCATTTGCCTACATCATTTTCTCTTCACCTTCCCTTCTTTCATGGCTCCTCTCTTGCTATGTTGCAAAAAACAGAAAAGAGCAAAGAAAATGAGAAAAAGCAGCTCAGAATGCTCCAGTAGCAGCTCAGTCCCTGGACAGGCTTTTGTTGGACTCTGTGAGAACCTTTGAACTTTATTTGCAGTAAGTGAGATGGGAGCAGGCCAAGTGGGCTCACTGTAAACCCTGTCCCACAGATCTTCTCCCTCACCAGATGTTCCCCTGGGAATCCTTCACTTGAGACTGTCACACCCCTGAGGTCTCTCAGGCCCACCAGGGTGAGAAGCATTTGTCTGTCCATGCCAGAGATTCACAGAATGAACCTTTTGTGTGGTTCTGGGAAACCATTCTTGCCCCCTTGACCTCCAGGCCTGTGGCTGGACCCCCAGCTGCCCCTCTGGCACTGTGGGTTTCTGCAACACCAAGTTTGGGGTCAGCAGCCTGCTTTCCTGACTTGTGGATGCTTCCCCCTCTCTAAGGATGTGAGTGGGAATCTGCTACGGTTGACTTTGTACCCATCTTGGTGGGGAGGTTGAGTGTGACCAGCACTGATGCTGCTGAATGTCAAGGTTGCTTGAATTAAGCTCTTGTATGATCTCCTCCTTTGTTTGCTTCAGCAGTTCCTGCCAGGAACCCATTCTGGCCAGCTACCTACAAAATGTCCCTCTGAGTTAGAAAAGAATGGCCATAAAGGGATTTCAGAGCAGAAGGGCAGGGGTGTCCCCGTTGCAGCCCCATGACTTGTAGCACGTTGCGCTGGTTAATTGGCAGCTGTCTAGAACTGGATGTCTGGAGATGGCCTGTTCCTGGCCCGAGGTGGTTCCCTTATGTGACCACCAGAAAGGGAGCACACACAGAAGCTAAGCAATGAAGAAATGGTTCACAATTGCTTATTAGCCCCCAATAACCTGGGCAGGAGAGTCACACGTGAGGGGAATAAATACCACATTTACTTTCCCTCTTCAGCAGCCGACTGTGATCTTAGACCAGCCCTCTGCTCCAGTCTGCCACTCTCCACTCCAGGCACGTGACTTTCCTCTTGAATCACCACTCATCGTCTCTGGAAGAATTACTGCTTTGTCCTCATGCTACCTGGGGTTTCCAAACTCACCCATGACTTCTCCCCCTGTGAAACTGCCTCGTGTTTGTGTTCAGGTTTCTTCCTGCATCGAGTCCTTCCTGCTGAGGGAGATCCAGGGCAGCTCTGTCTGCCTCGCTGCGATAACTCCACAGCCTGAGTTCACCACAGAACAACGAGGGCAGAACCACGATGGACAAAAGAGGTCAATGCTGACGCCCTGCACTGAGTTCAACTTGCCACGTATTGGTCTTTCCTTTTTTGCCTTTAGAAGCTCAGACATTGTGGTTTGCATCCCAAATGAAACCAGACTGAAGGACTGAGCAGGGAAGGGGGAAAGGGCTGATGTTACCCTGACACCACAGGAATTAGTAAGAAAAAATATATATATTGCACACACTAAGACTTATTAACAACCAAGTTAAAACAAAATGGCATAGTCCTCATTAGTGTTCCAGTGGTTCTTTGATCAGGGATGGTTCACGAGTCTGTAAAATCCCATTACACTCTCCTTATTGCAGTACAGACCTGTTTCTGTTCTCCTCCCAGTGGATCTGTTTGCAAAGAAAAAGGGAAATTTATTTGATTTCCTTGAGAAGATCCATTCAATTGTCCCTTCTGTCATCATCGTTTGTCTTGTTGGTGTTGGGTATGTTTTTTGGCTCTGGAGAGGTGGAGTTGGGCTGCCCCTGCTCTCACCCAGGGAATGGGTCAAAAGGCCAATTATAATCCCGTAGCTCCCAGGGACATGCCAGTGCTGTGGCTCATGCATGGGATCGTCTGCATGGATTTGGGGAAATCGTGGCTGACCACACGTCCATTTTCTCCACTGCCTCCTGCTGCAGCCGGCCTGGGAAGGGTTGATGTCCGTATGGCTTCGTTGATTGATTGCTGTGGGATTAAACAAAAACCCTTTTTAGGAAAGACGGGGGGGTCTCCCCCTGTCCTTTGCAATGTTGGAGAAATTATAATATTAACCAGTGTTGTCTTTCTGTTACTGTTCTCCCCTTCCTTGTCTCCATTCAGACTTTCACTTTCTGCATGTCCCCGCTGCATCTGCTCTGTTCATTCACACCTCTTCTACATGCAAAATACAGTATTTTGGGGTATAAAGCATCAGTGCCATATGCCAAAAACCTCTTCAAACTCTACAACATAAGAACAGTCATCCTGGATCTGAGCAGAGGTATTTTACACACTTCCCCCATAGAGATGCTATTGCTACTCCAGGACTGCTATGCACGGTGGACTCTGATTCACTGCAAACATATGTTTAACTTTCCTCATGTGAGAACTTGAGCATGTGCCTGTGTTTTTGTCTATAGTGATGGCTGAGGTAACTAGGAAATGCAAGCCTAATTCAGGAAACCAAATTTAATCTTCCTGTTTCAGATACATCCAAAACATTCGCTTTCAGAGATCTATGGAAACCACCTGCTTAGAACAATTCAGCTAAAAGATGAAGCCAATTTGGTTTCTTTGCATTCAAGCTATGTTCAAGGGCACCATCATTCTTTCTGGACTGGGATATTCAGGTGAAGAATTATCCCTAACAGATAAATCTGGAATAGCTACTGAGCTATTGCATTGTGACAGGTTTTTTTTGCAGTGCATTTGTGCCATGCCTAGCTTTACAGTGGGCACAAATTATAATCTAATCTTTGTAGTCCCATGGACACTGTTCATATTATTTTACCTCTGTGCTCAAGGTAGCTCTCATTGCCTGTGGAATTTCCTGAACCTCAATGGGAAAAGAGCTGTAGCACATTTTCAGTGCATTAGAAATGTTATTATTGCTGACAAAACACTGAGTGTGCTGTGAAATGGCGACATAAAATCCAAACAAGCAGTTGCTTATTTTCCTTTTGATCCTGGGTGAGTTTCAGTGAAATAAAAACCTATTTGGATTGTTTGAAACTCACTGCATGCTTCGTATTTCCATAACAAATTCCATGCTCATGAGAGAGGTCAAGATGAGGAGCACCAGGGATGTGTCACACATCCCACTGCCTCCTTGAACACCACAGTATCTGTATAAGGGATTGCCCAGATACAGGCGCTCCACAGGTGCTGCATTAAATGTCTACCTCCAAGACTCTCAAATCTAATCCACTTTTGACACAACACTTGGAAATTCAGGCACACCAGAATTTAGGTCTGAAACAGATCTCCTAGGCTGTAGGAAATACGCTTCTGCAAGACCATGACAGGGTGGAATTAAAAAAATCATTACAGGAGACATTGGAGGCCAATTTCTCTCAAACCGGATCCATAATTCTGGGATTTGGAGGCCCATGTCATCCATTCCAGGGCAACAATGCTCTGAGCATGTATTGGTGTTGTCAGCCTGGAAATGGTGCCAGCAGGGTGCCAGCAAAGGGAACAACAGGATGTGAATCATTACTTCACTCTCCCAGTTTTATCTTGCTGTTAAGAGCCTGGGTTTGGGGGATTTTTCCATATTGCAGCACCGGCTGTATCACACCAGCCCCAGCACACTTCATCCATGCTGCACACACATTGCCATACTCTGCCTTCATTAATTTTAAGGAATTTCAATATGTTTCTGTTGCTGCTTGTTCTCTGGTTTTGCTCTGTGTCTTGATTTTGAATTAGCATTCTGCCACATGTCTGATCTTGCATCAGCTCCCCATGCCAGCCCACTTGACCCCCTTTCAGCTTCCTCAGAAGCTCCTATTCCTTTCTAGCAAGTTGAGTGACAAAGTCACTTCATTATCCCTATGTCTTGGCTTTCCACCCATGGTCTGGGCTGCATCCGTCTCTGAAGGCAGCTTTGGAGGCGGGGGAGGATCAGAGAGAAGGTGTGAAAGGCCGTGGAACGGGTTGCCACCTTCATCCGCTTTGATTCACTTCTGGACTTGTAACAAAACTCGATTAAGGCAACCAGCATGGCGAGTCCGAGCCCACCGATGAGGATATAGAAAACCCCCGCCACATTGCTGAGACTCAGCGCGCTCGTCTTGTCCTGGAAGAAAGAGGAGACGGGAGGGAAAGGAGGGCACACGGGAAAGGAGAACAAAATTAATATGGGATTGCTCTGGGAAGGGTGCTGCACAATATAGCAGTACTGGCATTACATCATCTTCCTCTTTAAATGAACAAGTGACATTTCTAAGAGAGTTTTTCAATTTTTAATTCAGTGTCTAGTAAATCTAACGTTTCCCTCACACAAACAAATAAACATTTCCTCAGCAATGTGACTCTTGGTAAAGGTTTGGGATCTCTGTTTTTCAATCAGCTAACTTAAATGCTTGTTTTATCCAAAATGTCTAGTTTGAATTATTGATTAAAGGAGGAAAAAAATTGAAGTTTTCCTCCTCTGTGACATTTGCTTGTCCCTGATGTCTTGCCTGAAATAACCTGTTCTCTTGGAAATGCTCATTCCTTCATTCCTAGATTGTTTCCCCCGCAAATTCTGTTGCTGAGCAACACATTGAAGTGGATGGGATTTTTTTCCTTTTTTTTTCTCTTCCTTTTCGATTCTGGGGTTGAGGTGACACCTGAGCTGTCCGCAGAACCTCATTTGATTTCTATGTAATAAGGCAGTTATTTCATATGCAATCAAGACCTGCTGATGCATGTCTAAGCTAATTATTTGGTTGGCAATAAATAGGGCTATTAATGAGCCGCAACTTTTAGTCAGCAGATACATTCTGATTTTACAATTGCCTAATGAATCGTCACGGCTCTCTGGGGAAGAGAAAAAGCTCAGAAAGACTCATTTCACTGTGAGGGAAACCAAGTTCCCACATCTAACCCTGATGTCACCCCCTGCAGCTTTCAAAACCTTCTCCTCCACGATGACCAGGTTGAGTTGGGGTGTGAGGATAATCTGGGCAGCAACAGGATCCCAAAATTGGCTCAGCTCCATGAGCAAGGCTCCTGTTTCTAGGTCAGTCTTTTTCTACAGTGAACCAGACAGAGTCCCCTGCTCCATGCTTGCTGCTGCTCTGCGATTTTGACTCGATACCTATTTGACAGTACAGATTTCCCCAGGGCCAGCCCAACAGCTCAAGTGCAAATCTGCTGGGGCCACCAGAGTCTGAGCAGCACTGACAGCCCTGCTCTGTGGGTGTGGGAGGAAGATTGCACGTGGCTCATTTGAGATGTAGCCACACAGTTAAAGGAGAGCACTGGTGCCTGTGGAAGTGTCTGCAGCTGGTAAGGAAGCCTCTGCACAGTTCTTGGTGTTCCTCTCTGCTGCTCCATGGACACGTGGGCTGGTGGGTGGCACAGCCTGTTCCTTGCCCTCGTAGCACAGTTGATTCACTTGCTTTTCTTGGCAGGTTTTACAAGAAGCAACCCACAGTTTTTGGGAAGGGAGGGGATTCAGGAAACAGAAAAGGATATTGGAGTGATGTCGAAAGGGTCCAAACTGGAATTTCAACATGACCACGGAATGTTTCAGTACAGTGCAGTCTGCCTGACACTGGTACAGTCTTTCAGGCAAGTATGTTTTGCAAAGGACTCTGTATTTTCCTGTATTAGGGTTTGATGGCAAAATAGCTAACCCCCAAGGCATGAAAACATCTCAATTTTCACAATTAAAAAAACCTCCTGTAACAGAAGAGAATATGATTTTTTTTTCAGTTAGAAGAAAAGTGGGTTCCAGTCAAGAATGATAAAAAGATATTTTTTCTTCTATTTCACCTTCATCTGACCCACTGCCCATGCAAGCTGCCAAGCTTCTTCCCAGCTGGAGCTCCCACTGTGGGCTCTGGTACCATGGGGAGCAACTTTCCATCCTGAACCCTCTGCTGAAAGATGCAAAGGTTGTTATGGGGCTATCCCTGCTGAGTTTCATTTGCTGGAAAAAACTCAATTTTCTGTTCTTTGCTGGTTGATCACTTTGACAAGGGACTTGTGGTCACCATGTGCTGGTGGAAAGATTGGGTTTCTCCCTTGTAAAACCTTCATGCACTGGACAGGTTGTAATCTTGATGCTTCCTGTGTGCTCTCTGTAATGAGAGATTTCTGCAAATATCCTCTTAATTTCTGCAGTTTCAATATTTGAAAGATTATTTCCCTGGTCTTTTTCTAATCTGCCTTCATGCAATTTTTCCCCCAGGCTTGACTGTATATTTGTTCAGCCATCTCTTCTCTGCAGATTTTTGGGTGTGCTTTTAAGCACCAATTGGGAAATGCTGGGAGTTTTTTAGTGGTGATGTAGAAAAGCAGAGCAATTACGTAGAGGAAAGTGTGTTACAACATATCAGGTACTTTGCCCTTTAAAATTCAGTCTGAAGGAGCTGCCCCAGCTTCAGGGAGGGGTAAAGACACTAAAATGGGGCTGCCCTTCTCAGCATCCCAATCTTTCAGCCTGGCTTCTTAATGAAATGTGGCTGATTAGCACATGCTCTCTGTCCAGAGGGAGGAATGGGGACAGGAATGCAGGTGGAGCAGCCTGTTTATCTGTGTATTGCTAAAAATTGTCAGCCTATACTTCCACCTTGATTTAACAGTAAGAAACCTCCACAGTACCAGGAATGTCCAAGCTTTGTGCAAAGGATGACACTCTAGACAAGAGAAAACTCATTGATGCTCTCCTTCAAATAAATGGACCAGTGCAATCCATACAATAGTCTTTGACTTGCAGCCATGTATCCTTAGGAAGTCTGCCTTTCTTGGCTCTGTTGGGCACAAGAATACACAAATTTCAGGGTTTATTTGCCATGATATTTATTTCTACCCCGACTTTGGGATTCATGGTCCAATGAGGCACCTCCTCAGCTGGCTGCAGCAGAGCAGTCTGACAACCAGGAAAGGCTGCTGGTTCTTAATTCCCACTTTCCTCCTCATGCCAGCAGCAAAACAACCAGTAAGAGAGAGGAGATGACCCAAAGCAGTTTTCTGCACCACCACTACAATTAATTTTGGAGCTGTTATGTTTTTCTTACATTTACTTTGCAGTAGCATTATTATTGTTATTGTTATTACTCTTATTACTGCCATTCCTATTATTACTGTGACACTCTGGGTGAACTGAATGTTGTCTTATCCAGAAGGCAAAGGAAAGCACTGAGAGACACAGTGGTGAGCAAAGATACAGGGAAGGAAAAAGCAGCCTGAGTTTCACTTCTGTTTCCTTAGTAAGGTTTCTCCCAAGGAGCCAAAGGCAGATTCCTGGGGCACTGAGGAATGCTGAACTGCAGGAGCACAGCTGATGGCACAGCCTGCTACTGTGAAAAGGCTGAGAAGTGAAACTGCTCCTGTGGTGATGCTTGACTTCTCGCAAATCCTCCTTTTAATATCCTTTTCTTCCTTCCCTCTCTCAGCAGGACATGCAGAGATGTTCTTTGGGCAGGAGTGACATCTCGTTGCTCCCATCAGCTGCAGGACCTGACCCACATGAAGGGTCAAAAGCCCTGAGTGCCCCACTGAGGCTCTGCCTGCTGTTTCCATGCATGATCCTGTCCCAGTAATGCTCATAATAACAAAAAAGTCCCAAATTATTCTATGTGCTCGAGAGGACACTCCCCTCCTCTCTGCTCAGGCTCTGTGACTCCAGATGCTCTCCTGCAGAGCTGCCCATCACTGAACCAGCTTGTTAGTGGGAGTGTAAATGTCACTGCTCGTCTCCCGCAGCAGCAGAGCCCTGACGTGGGGGGAAGATTGGCAGGTGAAAAGAGAGAGAAAAACCCATCTTCCCAAAAGAAAAACCCATCTTCCCAGCCTTGTTGCTGCAGCAACCAAGCACCTTCCTGTCTGTTACTCTCAAACATGGCACTGTGTCCATCATGCCCTTTGTCACTATTTAATCCTCGTTGGCTGACAGGCATCAGGCCAAATTTGCTGAGTTTCCCAGCAGGGCTGGTCCCCTCTGTCAGCAGAGCCCGTTGGCAGCGCAGGGTGATGGCACCTTGAGTTGTTGCAGTCCCCAGAAGATGAACTGTCCTTAGAGCATGTGGCAGCTCCAGAAGTTGAGCTTTTACCCCCAAAGCTGGGCAGACTTTAGTGGGGTAAGGCCTGAAGCTCAGCAATGAAGGACAGCACTGGCCATTGTCTCAGAGTGCTGCCAGGGATGTGCAGGAGCACATGGATGGCTGGGGATGGGGCTGCTCAGCATAAGACACTTTTGATTTGAAAATCTGCCAATTTCCTGCAAAGCCAGGAAAAAGCACTAGCAGAATTTGTTCCTTCTTTTTTTTTTTTTTTTCTTTTTTAACAAAGCCAAAATTCTTTCACTGGACAAGAGGATTGGGAAATGTGTGTCTTTGATAAAGCTCTTTTAATTGCACGACACACCTGGGTGTCCCTGAAAGCAGCTTGCCATCCTGGTCTAGGAAAAATGACTTCCTTTCTCCCAATGCCTTGCAAAAGCCCCAGGAATCACATCCATCTGCCACAAAATTTAGTCTACCTTGTCATTACATTTCAACAACACAAGGCATCACTTGCAAGCCCATTTCATAGCCTGCAAAAAGTCCATCCTGTGCTTGTTTTCAAAATCAAAATCCTTCTAGGGAAGTGCCCATTACAGCACCTCTGTCTCTCCTGCTGTGGCAAGTAGAGGGGACTCAGAAAAGCTCAGGAATTGGTGGGTGGTTTGTAGCCACGTGCTACAAACGTGTGTATGGAAAAACCCTGGTCCCGTGTGAAGGGGTGGCTGCTGCGTGTTCACAGTGGGGACAACAGCAGCAGGGACATTCTGCCCAGTGCAGGACACTGCCTGGATGTCCCACTGTCTGGCAATGGGGCCATGGATTGGATGTCCAGCACCTTGTGGGATGCCATGCCGTATCAAAATGTTCAGCAAAGCAGGAGCATTTGCCTCTGGAGTTCGAGTTCAGATCCACTAATGTATCTACTGTTTCTCCACAGGAATTTTTCTGGATAAAAAAAATTGGTGGGCAATATATAGGTAAACAGATTAAAACCAGGATGCACAGAAATCAGTACAGGCATGGAACATCATCTAGGATCAATGAAAATAAGCCTGGGAAGCAGCAGAAATTTTGCTAGGCTCTGGCTAAAAACCTTGGGCACAAACCTTATCTCCAGCTAGGCCCGCACCCCTCTTCATAAGCACTCATCATTCTGAAAATCCCCCAACTGCAAACTAAACTAAGCTAAGCTCAAAGTAGACCAAAATGTGAAGGTTTTATCATGCTTGTGTGAGGAAAAATATGAAATAACATCCAACCTCTCCAACTTAGCTCTGGACCTTGGCTGTTGAGGAAAGGTGAGTGTTCCAGTCTGTGCTGGAGGGATCTGTGCCCACCATGGACAGGATGTGGGAAGCTGGGCTGGTGATCAACCCTGCCTGTCCTGCCTCATCCCTGGACCATGGGCACCATGGAAAAAGGAGGGGATGCTCATGCAGCAGCTGGGCAGTTCTGCTTGTTTACAGTAGGTACAAAAGAGCCGAAGAGACAAAAATGGATAGAACTTGGGTGGGCAATAGGTGGGCACATTTGCCTGCCTTCAGTTGTGAGAACAAGTGAACAACGCAATTTCTTGGTCTTTCTGCAGGTAGGAGAGGGGTCAGGTGATGTTTATGTTGACTTCTCTGATGTTTCATGTCACACTTCTGTTGCAGACAAGGTGCAGATGCTGAGCAAGGTCGAGAGAGGAGATCCTTTTGTGTAGCAGCCAGGATTCTTCACTGTGATCTTCCACTCCCAGAAAAAGCTTATGTGGTTTAAGGTTTGCCTACTGATTTTACATGTGGAGTTTCAAGCAGCTCTCACGACTTCAGGATCCAATCTCATTTATTCACATGATTCACATGTGTGTGATCATGTTTTCCAAGCACACGTAAATAACTTGTAATCAATATTGAAGTCATATGATCCACATAAACCCATATGTCTCAAACCTTCTCTTTCTTTCCCTATTGGTTACCCTATGGTGCGGAATGAAGCCCTACACCTACTTCTTCTTGTATTTTTTCCCAACAGAATGGTGATAAAGCACACTATTGTAGGGGTTTTGTTTTAAACTAAACTGATTTCACATCCATTTCCTTACGGGCATTTTATTGCCTATGGAATTTCTCTGGCACTGATGCATGCAGGCTCGTGGTGAAGGAATTATGGAAGCTGTGTCATGGCTCCAGTTTCCCAGCAGAAGTGATTACTTTTCATTCATATGGTGACTATTGCTCAGTTGGTTACCTTGCAAAATACACACACTC